>NC_135331.1:18231142-18543066 GCF_023851605.1 Tamandua tetradactyla
AAACTCTGGGCATTGCTAGGTCATGGAGGCTCCAGAAGCCCCCAAGCTGATGCCCTACAAGCGTTAAGGGCTCCAGCCCCCAAATTGCTGGGGTACTGTTCTGTGCTGAAGCCTGTTATGAAAACCCTGCCGCAGCAGTGGCAGTCGGCTTGAGAGTGTGGCCACCCACATGACAGAGGTAACAGCCTACTGCGGGGCCATTTGTCTGTGTGTGTGTGTGTCTGTGTGTGTGTGAGAGAGAGAGAGAGAACACTCACATAGTACACCCTTCTCAGCAACTTCACACCACGCCCAGGCAGCTTCCTGGCAAATCCAACAATGAGCAACAGCACCAAACAGCTTCTTTCTGACGCTTTTCGTTTCTACAACAACCTCCCCTACCAGCCACCCTTCTTGTGCATTAGTAGCCCCAAATGCACTTGAAAAGAGGGAGGGGATTGCGAGCACACACTAAGGCTCAAACTCTCCTGCCTCCACGCAGCTCTCTCAGTACAGAGCCAAATGCAATCAAGCACTCTCCAAAAATCCCTCAGCTTGAGACGATTTGTTGAAGCTTTTCTTTAAGAAAACAGTAGGAGGTTATTATGAGGCTTTTCTGTTTTCTTCACTGTTTTTGTCTTTGTCTTGGTAGAATAAGGACCACCGAAAGTTCACTGCTGCTTGGCAACAAAGCGCACGGAATAACCTCAGGAGATTCTTCCTTGGCTTTAAACTTCTCCCCTTTCACAGGATCTTTTTCCCTCTGGCATAGGATATTGATTTTATGAATCCCAACACCTTATAAGCCCAGATTATCTCAACAGTTGCATAAATGTGATTAGTACACTGTGGGGGTGTAGCATGTGACACAAACACAAACTCTCTACTTATCCCAGGTTCAGACTTCCCTTTGGGGACCATGAAACCAACTATAGAGCCCTATGAGAAGTTAGGCAGTTTTCACAAAGATCATACACGAAAATCTGTTTCTTCAAAGAGGCTATGGAAGGCAAAATCCCAGATGTCCCCTGTGACCTCCCCTCCCTGGTGTTTTGTCCTTGTGTAACTCTTCTTGACTGTGAGCAAAATCTGGGGCTTGCTTCTAACTAATAGAATGTGGCAAGGGTCATTTCTTGCTTGAGTTGCATTATATGGCAAAGGTGATGGGATAGCACACCTACGATTATGCTTCATTACATAAAACTCCATCATAGCAGACTGGAGAGGAAAACTGCCTTGTTGTCCTTGAAGAAACAAATAGCCATGTGTGAACTACCTATGGAGGGGCCCCCATGGCAGGGATCTGTGGGTGGCTTTTGCGACCTGAGTGTGGCATCCAGCCAACAGCCAGTAATAAGCTGGGGTCCTCAGTCCCACAGCTGCCAGGAAATGAATTCTGCCAGAAATTTGAATGCGCTTGGACGCACAATCTTCCCTAGGCAAGTCCTATTGAGAATACAGACCAACTGACACCCCGATGGCAGCATTATGAAACCCTGATCAGGGGACCCAGTGGAGCTGTGCCTGAGCTCCTCACCCATGGAAGCAAGGCTATAAATGTGCATTGTTTCAGGTCACTAATTTTAGGGTTCTCTGCATGCAGCAATAGAAAACTAACAGAGAAGCCGTGTCTTTCTTAGAGGATCACTGACTCTTACCCAGTACATAGTTGAAATAAATTCAGGCATATCTTTTTCTAGAACACAACTAATAAGAAACATAATAATAGCAAGATGTATCCATCCATCAGGAAGAGACCCTATTACGAAGAGGTCCGTGATAGAAACCAAAGGTGCTACTGGTCAAGTGTTCGCACACTCAAAAAACATTAGGTGGCTGCAGCAAAGAAGAGAAAAACAAGAAAATAGACATAAAATTATGAAATAATGATGATGATTTATTGAAAATTTAATATGTGCTGGGAACTTTATATACATCTATCTTCATAGCAGCCATAAAAAGGTATTTATATTCATCAAAGTTCTGCAACACAGAGACAGGCAAACCCAACTTAGAATTTATAACTTTCTGCTTATTGTCTTTCCTTTCATAAGAACATCAGCCTCACGACCCAAGTCCATATTAAAGAAAGGACCAAATACTGAGGAGGCATTGCGTCGACTGGCCTTTTCTATTTTTAACAATACTATTAAGTGTGAAAAGCAAACATGATGGGCCAATGGGTAAGGCAGATACGCCCTGCATTGCACAGAAGCTCAGGTGGACACAAGCAAATCCCATGCCTCCGAACCAAGGATCGATTCTGGCAAAACCATCTTTTCTCTTCAAAATGCTTAGAACAGTGTGGCAAGATATCAAAACATTAAGACCAATGATGATTTAACCTTTTCCAGCAGACAACCTGTGAGCATAGTAAATTCAGAAGCATGGAGAGTTCTTCCCCAAAAAGTCAGCTTGGCATCTGTGGAGAGGAGACTACTATTGGGCAAAGTGCTCATGAACTAAACAGCAAGTAAGGGGGGCACTGAAGCTGAGGGGTCAGGGAAATGGAGAGGGTGAGGCAAGAGAGGCCCTCACCTGGGGCACAAAATTTAAGAAGTTAACCGAAAAACTCAGAAATCAAGATATGCAATATTTGAATGCAATACTTTTAGAAATCAAAATGAGTGCAAAAAAAAAAAAATCCACAGTGAACATAATTTTAAATAAAAACAGTCTGTGCTTGACTGCTCAGGACCCTGCATCACTGAGCAACCATAAACAGCTGCTACCGATCAGCTCACAATTCCTGGACACTTGCAATGGCTTTTCCCACTGGGCATGTTTATAAGGGCTGACCATGGTATGCAAAGAGGTTGGGCAATACAGGCTTTATATATAGTCATTTTTTTGTATAGCTTCTATCAACTTTTTCCACTAAATTCAAAATATGAGAAGATACTTTGGTAAATATATATAGGGACACACATTAGTCCTTTTCCTCATATGCCAACACGGCTAGACACAGCACTAAGTGGAATTGTGGAAATTACCTTTCCCCAGCATTTATCAATCAAGGACTTCCACCTTCATAAATTCAAGGTAGAACACAAATTCTGAACTCAGTTTGAAAATTGTGGATGCGATGAAGTATGTTTATGCTCACCAAAAGTGACTTATTTGTAAACAAAGATGGCATTTCAGTACAAATGTCAATAAACATATATTTTAAGATCTCTCTGCTAAGCCAGCCCCAGTGGAAAAATTCCTCCAAAGTGATCAAACATATATTTTTGGATTCATCACAACATACACTAAACAATGCAAAGATGTCAATGGCACAGTCTCTGGAGTCAGACTGCCTTTGCTGCCTATGAGCTGTGTGACCTTGGGTAACTTCCTAAGCCTCTCTGAGCCTCTGTAAAATGGAGGATATTCATTGTCTGTACTTCATAGGGTGATTGTTGAGGAGTCAATGAATTAATTTGTTTAAAATGCTTAGAACAGAGCCTGGCACATAGTGAGCTCCCAACAAATGTAAGCTTTGTTAATATGGGCAAGAGTTTGCTTTTTCCAAACTTAATGCATGTTTATAAAGACATTTCCATGTAATTTGCTTTTCGATTACCTTTTGTTACCAGTCTTGACGGGATGATTTATAAATAAAGCACATATAGAAAATAAGCACAACATTGTGAGCGTAATTAACAGCACTGAGATATATATCTGAATGTGTGAAAAGGAGAAATGTTCAGTTCTATATGTGGGAGCAGAATAAAATAAAATAAAATAAATCCATGGAACTGCACTACAAACAGTGAACCCAAAGTTAAACCATAGAGCATGCTTAATAGTACAATTATAACAAACGTGCTTTCATCATTTGTAAAAAATGTACAGCACCAATGCGAGGTGTTAATAATAGGTGGGTATGTGGGAATCCTGTATTTTATGCATGATTGTTCTGTAAACCCACAACGTCTCTAACAAAGAAAAAGAAAGAAAAGCCGGGTTTTACTTACACTTTGTGACCATCTGGGGATATAAATTGGAGCTACCCAGCAACTGGCCCCAGGTTACACAGCTAAGGAGAGTGAATCTGTACCCGACAGTACAGAAGCAGATAACATAGGACTAAAGAGTTGCCAAATTTAGCAAACAAACATAGAGGAAGTCCAGTTAAACTTGATATTAGGATATACAAAGAACAATTTATTAAGATAAGTATGTCCCAAACATTGCACAGAATATACTTATACTAAAAAATGATTTGTTGTTTATCCAAAATTCAAATTTAACCGGGCACACTGTATTTTTACCTGGCCATCCTTACGTAGGTACAAACTGCTACAGTATCACCATGGGAGAATGCATGCAATCCGTGTTACTAATGATGACCAGGACAATAACCAAAGGTTAAATTTTGCTTATCTTCTCTATTTAAGGAAGCAAAAATATTTTTTTAAATATGTACAAAAACAAAATTTCAGGTTTCTCAAAAAGTTAAAACTCAAAGAAATGGGTCCTCCTGAGGAGTTGGAAGTCTGAGAGCTCAAGGTGACCCTCAGCAGGTATCTCAGGTGAGATCTGGTCTCCAGGTGAAGGCACAACAGCTGCACCCCTCTCCCAACACCCGCCACTACCTAACCTACAGGGCTAGACTGACGGCAGCACAGTGGAAACTGCTCTCCTGCCCTGACCTGTTTAGAGATTAAGAGAGCACAGAACAGGGAGAGAGAGAGAGAGAAGGAATATCAGAAAATGTGAATGGAAAAATCTGCAAGTAAACCAACCACCTGTAAGAGTACAAGGCTAAAAGTGAGTTAACCTCCAGCTGTTTGGTCATGAAAGGCAAATGAAGAGAAATGCAACTTGATAACTTTCCAGTAATACCTGGAGGGAGAAGGTAGTCACATCATTGTTTTGCTTTCTTAACTTTTCCTTTTTCCTCCCTATAAAGCTATATACAACTGGCTTCGTAATAATCCTTTCACTGCCACTCTTTGGGAGCTGCCAACATCCTGAAAAGGTATTCAAAATAATCACATTATTTCAGTCTTTTAAAAAGAAAAGAATCAAGCACAAGTTACTAGTGTGAACTGGAAGATTCTGGAAGATTCCGATTGGGTAAAAATAAAATGATAACTAGTTCCAAAGAAGGAAGAAATATAATAAGAAAAAGAAACATTTGGAGCATATTTACAAGAAAGAGCGGTGATGGCAATCAGTTTACAGTGTGGCAACAATATCTTCAGTTTGTATTTCTCTCATGTTGAAATGAAAACGATTCGTATATGGGAAAGCAAAACATAGAACATATTTAAATGAACTTGTCACATATCCATTTACATACATTTCCAAATAAACATCAGGAAAAAAATAATTAACTCCTTAGCTCTGGCTTTGTTTACATTTTGTTCAAGACTAATTATTTACTGAGCTTGGCTTTCCTTCTGATTACATTTTAGAATCCACTGGCATGTTTTCTGAGAGAAGTTGCTCTGTGAGGAAAGCAAGGCTTCTGAAATCTGAACAAATGTGGAAATGCACACCCGCTTTCACCTTTAAGGAGTGTCATCAAGGCAAAATATTCCAAAGCAACCAGCCTCAGGAATGCAACTATAAACAGAAGCACAATTCATGAAAGTTTCCCTTCTGCCACCTGGAGAACATGTACAGCTTAGCCCTTGAAATACCTCCATAATACAAATACTCAATCACTGGGATCTGAGGTCAAAAAGGCTCCATTCTTACAAGAATGGGAATGCATGGATATTAAGTCACAGCCTACTGTGTACACACACACACAAACATTCTAACACAATACAGAAAGAAAGTGATGTGCTTAGAACAAGTCACATTTGAGTTTCCAAAACAACTTGCAGGATACTCTCGAGATGCTCAGGCAATGAAGCAGTTGGGCAAGGAAATGTCCTATTCAATTCAGTATTTAATTCACCATGGCTTTGCACTATTTTCTAATGTTATTCATGGGAGATGAAAACCAAAAGGGAACCTCAGTGCACATCTTGTGCAAACCCTTTTGCCAGTGAGGAAAGTAAGGCATAAGAGAATGGCATGTACATCCAAAGTCAAAAAAGCAAGGTAGTCCCCACACCAAGACTCAAACTTGGTTCTGACTTCTAAGACCAATGTGGATGTCCTTGTACCAGTGGTTTGCAAACTCAGTTCCATGGAACCCTTGCGGTTCTGTGCTGGAGTCTAGCAGGCAGGATCCCAATCAACACCTTCAACTACTTCAACCTCATTAGCTTTACTTCTACCTGATTTATATATTGGCATCTTCAGTAAGTTTTCAATTGAAAAATAAAGGGCTCCATGGCTTGAACAAAATTTGGAAATTCCAACACTATTCCATCGTTTTCGCCAATAAACCAAATTCACTCCCTACCTAGTCCAAATTGCTTGGCCAAGAGGACAGTGGTGGGATGGGATGTTGGCCTCTCCAGTTCTCCTACCACCGTATGGAGGGATGAATGATGCACCCCAATTTAGACATTTCTTGGTCTTAATCCACGTTCCTGTGGGTTTGAACCCATGGTCATTAGGGCCTCTTGAAGATGTTATTTTAGTTAAGGTGTGACTCAACGGAATGAGGGTAAGCCTTACTCTGGATTTGTGGAGTTCTTTATTAGGAGGAGAAATTTATACATAAAGAGAGAGAAAGCCACAGTGAGGATCCAGAAGCCAGAAGTCAAGGGAACCTGGAGAAGAAAGGAAAGGATATCACCATGTGATGTGAGGCAGGGATTCAACCCAAGGAACCGCAGGGATTGCAGTAAGCCAGAGATGGAGGGCTACCACCCTGGGAGGAAGTAAACTTCAAAACCATGTCCAGCAAATTCCCATTACTTAAGCCAACCCTTGGGGTGGCATTTGTCATAGAAGCCAGGAAACTAAGATGCATTGCCTCCTCAGCTCCTATGTCTTCCATTGGCTTTATTCTCCTGTAAAATTATCTAATATACTATTCACCGAAGTGTGGTATGTGGACACGTATCAATATCAGGGCTTATTTTAGCTGGTGCATGAACAGGACATTCAATAACACAGAATCACATAGTCTGAAAGTTATTCCCCTTTTCTAATTATTTATCGGTTACATCAAGAAAGTTTGCATTTAGTGCTATTATATCCTAACAACTCTCCAATGCTTGCTAATCTCCTTTTAACCAAGAGAGACCCTACCATTGCCTCATTTGCACTGCGAATACAAATGATTCTTCGTAGGCGCCTCTATAGGAGAGTCATGAGGTTCCAATCAGATCTTACATGAAAGGGTCCAGCCTGGCACCTGGTACAGAAAATAACCCATGTCACCCAATGTGAGTTTTGTTTTGTGCCTGCTGCTGTACAAGGTTCAGGAACGCAGAGCTGAATAAGGAGCCTGCCCTCAAGGATCCCCCAGCCTTGATATTATTTCTTATGCATCATTGCAGTTTAAACTTACTTTTCTTTAAAAAAGCACCAGGATTTCACGAGATCCCGAGACAACTGTAGAGTACTCTGTGGAACAAAAACATGGCCAGTGACACCCCCGGACTCTCTTTTTATGATGCACAAAGTTACACAGCATCACAGCATCCTTCAGAAGAAGAGCTGGGGTATGTTGTTTTGGGAACTCTTGACTTGAATATCAGTTTACAAGGCAAGTGTCAGCCTAGCGTGTCGAGTGCCACAGTGAGGTTCTAAGAAGGGGGCACCAGTGTGCTCACCGATGCTGCTTTGTCACCAGCAGAAGGAAGGATCTTAGTCACGACCACAGGGTTCAGGAACCCCCAGCCTGATCATATTGGAAATCCACTGCTACACTCCCGCCGTTTCTTACATAGGACCTGCAAGAGGGCCAAGGCGCACACCATTTTGCTTTCAAGACCACATATGTTTCTAAGACTTCACATGTCAATCATGCCTGATGGACTCCTGTGTGTCCCTCAAAATCCAATTAAATGTTATCTTAGCTTTTAAACCGTCTCTATGGTTGATTGTTCTGCAAATATTCACTCCCCCCACCACACACACACACGAATGGAAAATAATACCAGGCATCCTATTGATCGTGGCTTGAGTGTGGGACTTATTTTGGCCAATGGAATGCGAGTTGACATGATGTATGCTCCATCCGAGCCAGACACCTCAGGTGCTTGCCTGGTTTGGTTTGGCCTCTTGCACTCCTGTGAGGTGTTGTGACAACAGCACATCCAGCTAGCTGATGTCCCTTCAGCCAAGGTCCCAGAATGAAAGTCCCATGGAGGAGACTTGAATTCAGCCCACAGCCTACGGCAGAGTTTCTGCAGTGACCCACAGACTAATGCGCAAGAAATAAGGTGTCTGTTTCTGCAAGTCATTGAAAACGGGGATTTTTTTGTTACTACAGCAAAAGCTGACTATTACACACCTCAAGAAAACCTTCCTCCTCAATGAAGGCAGCCCTTGAACAGATCTCCATCCATGGGTTGATTATGCCATTTTGTATATTTTTTCTTTACGAGACCACAAACCCTCACTAGATGGCTAGTGCCTGGAGGACAGGAACCAATCTCTTCTAGTTTCTATCATGGTGTTGACCAGAAAAATTACCACGTTTCATGATAATCGCAAACTCTCAACTCTTGCAGTCATATGTAGCAAATGCAAGGAGCATTTTAAATACCCCAAGGTATTTCCTGGAAGTCCACCTGTTCTGAGCCTAATTCTAGGAAGGACCTCAAATTTATACATCATGTGCTGTCTCGAAAAGGACATGGCTCACCCACGAGTCATTGTATCAGCTGTGTCAGCCACATTGACTTTCTAAGGATAAACATTTATCACTAACTTACGTAATTGTGTTTTGCCATTTCCTTATTTTTCTTCATTTCCAATATACCAGGAAACCAAAGGATGGAAGTGGCCTAGGCATCTCGCAGCCCCTGGCAGGCCCTGTGATAATTTATGGCTAGTGCAACAGTCCTGCCTTTCCAATGCCATCATATACCAAATATGAAAATTAAATTCTCCCAAGACCAAATAAAACAGTAATTGGTAACAACCAAATTCAGCAGGGAAAGCGACTTCACTGATGTTTAGTCATCTGGATCTCTTACCCTGCTTAATACTGTATCTTGGTTTCCTTGTTAAAATGAAAGTAGCAATTAATAGTATTAAAATGATGGTATCAATGATTAAACAAGTGTCATATTCCTCTGGGAAATACACACACACAAAATTCCTGTGACCTTGAGAACAATTCGGAAACATGGAAACTTAAAGCAAAACTGTGCCAGCACAGAACCACGATAAAATATGTGCCTTGATGGAAAACTGTCATTCTAATTGTGCCCAGGAATGAAAATTTTTCTGAGACTTTTGAAATGACAGAGAAAGGCTTATAATATAAGGTTAAGCAAATTAAAGCAAGATACCAAGAATTATAAAGGCAGATGACCTCTAGATGTAAAGAGGGGAAAAAAAAATCCCAAAAATGTCTTAGCGAATGCCTTTGTATCATGGGATTAGGGCACTCTTTGTACTTCTGAATATTTTTACGTACTGCCCAATTTTTCAACAAGGGGTCAGATCGTAAAATATAAAAGACAGGGAAACATTAAAAGGAAGAGTGACTTGATGTGAACACTTGGGAGGATAATTTTCTGTGATGGCAGCTCCTCGGATGCTGTATTTCAGGAAGATGGCAAGCCAGGGCCTGTAAAGGTGGCAAAATGCCATGTAGGGAGGCTTACCTAGTTGAAAAAAAAAAAAAATCACTGGCAGTAGGTGCCCTCAGGGCAGACACTGTTTCCAGCAGTTCTGAAAACAGTTTGTTCCAAATTAGCCTTTTGATCAGAGCCTCCAGCAGGCCCAGAGGTGAGAGGCCCTGCCAGGGCAGGGGCAGGCCGAGAGGCGCAGGTGGGGTGATGCGCTCGCCGAGCCTGCAAAATGAATGGAATCCCTTTTCCCTGCACCAAATTGGCTTCAGAAGGACAGTGCTCGATCCCCAGGTGGCCCTGAGAGGAGAGGCGCCCTGGGATTTGCAGAATGAGTTTCTAGAACAGGACTGGGGGACCTGGTTTCTTTAGGCTGTGAGCCGCTCACGTGTCAGTGCGTTGGGGGGGCTCTAAGAGTCCTTTGGGGAGGCCGCGCCAGGCACCATGGAGCAGTAACCACAGCGCACATAGCCTGGCCCCTTGCCTCCCACACCTCTGACCTCTTCCCCTTTAAACTGGTCCGTCCTAATCCGTCCCCCCTTCTCTCTCCTGGCCTCTCTCAACCATGCTGGATACTTCCTTGCCTGCCCATCCTGCATCCAGCATCCTACATTCAGACTCTCCCCATCCCTTTTCTTTGTTCCTTTCTAAATTGGCCATTTTGGCTCTGAAAGCTTGGCTTCTAAAGGGGTCCTGCCACTTACAAAACCTAGAAACTGTGCATCCGATTTCCCATCTGCAAAATGGGAATGATACTATCCAGGAAACAGACAGGAGGATTTAAGGGGACAATCCATGCAAAGCCCGTTCGCTCAGAGCCTGGCACTTCGGAAATGCTCAACCTATTTTATCTTTCCCAATCAGCAGGCTTTTTACCCAGCCCTTCTCATCACCCCCTTTTCCTGGCATTTCCTCTGAGTAGACCTGCATACCCTTAGATAAAAACTGGAGCAAAGAGGATATTCAGAAAATCTGGGGTTCCTGGAACTATGTGGAAAAGTTAGCAGTTGCTAATTAGAAATTTTAAAAGTTTTACCCCTTTATGGTTTGCAAACTCCTTCCACTTTGTGATGGTTGAATCTCAGAATAACTTTACAAAGTGGGAGCTTTTGCCCCCATTTTTATCGATGAAAAACAACCGAGGCTCAGAGAGTTGAATTTCAGATTCCAATAATGTTTACTGAGCGCCAAGTGTCTGGAAGAACCATGACGTGTTTCCCTCGCTGGAAGGCCCTGCATCCAACTCTGTGCCTGGCAAGAGCAGCTGCTGAAGGATAATTCTGACGACAAGTGGAGTTATAATTGACTTGGGCCCTGCAAAAAGATACGTTGATGTCCTACTCCCCCAATATCTCAAAATGTGACCTTATTTGGAAATAGGTCTATTTGCAAATAATTAGACCTTATTTGGAACAAGTGAAAATAAGGTCATATTGGAGTAGGCTTGGTCCTTAATCCAATACGCTGTGTGTCCCTAAGACGAGGGGACAAGAGACACCAAGGTAGACAGGACAGCGTCACAGGCAGGGAACGCAACCTTAGCTGGGAGCCATCACCAGAAGCTGGGAAAGAGGCAAGGCACAGATTCTTCCCTACAGAGGGAGCATCGCTCTGCCAATACCTTGACTCTGACTTCTAATCTCCAAAGAAATTTCTGCTGCCTTAAGCCATCTAGTTTGCAGTACTTTGTCACCCTAGCCCTAGGAAACTAAAACCAGTGGCAAGCCGTCAATTTCCATCAGCATAAGCTGAATGCGATGTGAATTTAGGGATCTGAAACTGCAGGGCTGGAGGTCAGCAGAGCATCTCAGAAAGACAGGGGCAAAAAGAACACATCTGGGTACCCCGGACTCCATCTCTGCAGAGGAGGTCAGTGACCCCAAATGCCAGCTGGGTTACAAGGACACCCACGTCCATTACTGGGCCAGCAACCATTCATGCCACCAGTCAGTTTATTTTCCTACCCCAAAATCAAGACGCAAGGTCTGAAAAGTGCCGATGCATTTACGAAGATGTTGGGACAGAGCTGTTTCAGCTGGGATGGCCAGGCTTTCGGCCCTTTAGCCAATCTCTGATTATTCGTCAGGTATCAGGCAGTGGGAAATAATGGTGAGACAGACAGGAATGGACTCTGCCGTCAACCTGATCACAGATAAAAATTATCTTGGGGATCCAGGGAAAAGTGTCATATCTGTATGTCTTCCATGGATCCTGACAAGTTAGAAATTTAGCTTGAATTATATCCTAAAAAATTCTCCTTCCAGGCAGAGGGAGGGGTGAATGGGTGAGCACAGGACATTTTTAGGGTAGTGAAACTATTCTACATTATTCCATAATGGTGGGTGCATGCTTCTATGCTTTGTCAAAACCCACAGCATTGTACAACACAATGAGTGAACCCTAATCAAACTAAAACTCTTGTTGCTAGAATGTATCAATACTGGTTCAGCAGTTGTAACAAGTGAACACACACTGATGCAAGGTGTTAACAGGGAAACTGTGTGTGTGTGTCTGGGAGGGGGTTATGGGAACTCTCTACTTTCTGTGCAATTCTTCTGTAAACCTATAACTGCTCTAAAAATCAAATTTACTTAAAAATGTATCCTCATATTTCAGAAAAGGGTTCAAATATCACCTTCTCCTTGGAGCCTTCTCAAAGACTTGAGGATGATTGGAGATCTCACACCCAAAAATACCAAAACCTCCTCCACCTCGGAGCAGATGCCGAGGAAAATGACAAAGAATTTATCATTTTGCCAACTAAAAGATCAGCAAATGAATCTGCCTCCATGCCTCGCTCTTTCCCAACCCAAGGCATTCTTACATCGTCCCCCTCAGCAATCCCCACAACTAGGAGTCATGAAAGCTTGAGGGTCCTCAGATGAATTCTTGGGAGTCTATAAATTCTATGCAAACATTCAAAATTTTTGTGTTTTGTCTTCAAACGTGTGTTGTTGTTTTAATTTAACACAATCAATGCACCTGTAGGATGGTAGGCGCCCCACTTCCCAGAACATTCCATCTGGCAATTTCTATTTCTATGACTGATGATCCTTTTGGTGCCAAGTGGTGGAGCTTTAATTGTTACAGGCTGATGAGAAGAAAAATCAAGGCGACTTCAGACATAAGGTAATGGATCGCCGCTAGCAAAAACCAAATGAACTCCCGCCTCCACTCTCAGCTTCCTTCTACTGGAGGGGCACCCAGTCATCAGAGGCATGTGCCTGGGGCTCACCCAAGCCCGTTCAACTCATACAAGGGCAGGCCGGACCCCATTCAAGTTTCAATGAGCAATTTACTTTTACCAAACCATTATCCATCCCACTGAATTTACTGCTTTGACAGATTTGTTTCTATATAAGCCCTGCAGATTTTTTTGCATGTGTGCATGGGCAGGACTTGAACCCGGGTCTCCCACGAGGCAGGTGAGCATTCTACCACTGAACCATCTGTGCACCTGCTCTGCAGATTTGTATTCTCTTCATAAGTGTAAAACAGCCATAAGCATAAGACATTTACAACTAGCCTTGTGCAAGGTCTCTCAGACTTGATACTATTACTATTTGGGGCTGGACAATTCTTTGTTGTGTAGGGGTGGTCCTGTGCATTGTAGGATGCCCATAGTAACCTCCTGTTCCCAGTTGTGACAACCAAAATGTCTCTAGATATTGCTAAATGTCCTCTGGGGGGGAGGGGCAAATCACCCTGGTTGAGAACCCGTCTTGTATAATAAAATAAAGTCGTATAACATATCTCAAAGTCTCTTCCCCTTTATAAAAGGGACACCCCTTGAATTGGAGAAACCCCAACCAGCACAGTGCATGCACCATGGATGGATGGACCCATGTATTTCGATGCAATCCATGCCCTGAGTCCTTACTGTACATCACCTCGCCACTCCACTCCTTCATCACCTAAGGATGATAACGAGCAGCTCACAGGTACATATAGCCTACAAAAGTGATATTTAAAGTTCTTAAGTAGTTGGCACTCTTTGAAAATTAGGAGAAATCACATAACATCTGAATGCCTGCCTTTTCTTGAAAAACAAGCAAGATTCTCAAGTCTTGAGCTTTCATTTCCACACAGGAACCCTCAGTCGTAACTCAGTGGTGGCTGTACCCACTTCCCACTCCCCCCTGCCCCCATCCTTGTTTTCTTACCCCTGTCGATGGCAACTCCAATAGTGATGACTTTCTGATTGCAAGAGGAGGCTGAGAGTTGACCCGATGCCTCCCAGAGCTAGCGAGTGTGTTGCTGCTCCTTAGTCTGCATGTTTATTTCAAGAGACATTGCCTCATTCATTATGAAAACCTCTCTGGCGCCTCTACGCATCTGAGTTTGCAAACTTCAACCCTACATGGTGCTCCGTGAAGCATCCTGAAATATGTCTCCGATCACGCCATGCTCCTGCTCATGAACTTTCACTGGCTCCCACTGCTCATCAAAGTCAGTATTCAAAGCCCCTGATAATATGGCCACGGTCTCAACAGCCCACTTCTGTATCTGTCTGCAAACCCTGCCCTTCGTTGCCTCTTTCCCCTGCTTGTTTGGTCTATTCCTTTTCCCCTGTCATCTCTCATTGTCCTTTCAAGACCCATTCCAAGACCCTTATAAACCTTTACTGCTGGTTAAACCAGACATAATCTTGTCCCCGCTTTGAACAATTCCTGTGTGTTATCTGTAATTTACTGGTGAGCAAGTCCCAGAGGCTTGTTCCAACCCCTGACTCTGAGAAGAGAATCAGGGTTTCTCCCCTGGCCCTAAGCGCAGATTTACTTTGCAGGACCTTCGTGTCCCTTCACCATTGCCAAGTGCCTTAAACAAGGCAATAAGTAAGAGAAGCATTTCAAGAAATAACTGAAGGTATTATTTGTTCTGAACACAGTGGGGCAGAATGCAAATCCTCAAGTAAGAATGTACCAGGCTATTTGTTACAGCAGCTTTTGCAGTAACAAAATAATTGGAAACATCCTAAATGACCTCTAATAGAAAAATGACTAACAAAACTATGAAACACCCATACTGTGGTTGTCATTTGTATAACTCCTGATTCCTGATTCCTTTCACTTTCCAGGTAAATAAAGGACTGTACTTCCCCATATCCTTTAAAGTAAGCCATTGCCATATGACCTATTCTGGCCAAGGAAATAGGAACAGAGGTGGCTCTGGATTAGCACAGAGCCCCACTGGCCTGCACTGAACACAATGCATGAGGAGGTGGCGGGGGAGGTGGAATAAACTTTTGTTGTGTTAGGCCACTGGGATTTGAGGGTTGTTTGTTACTGCGCTACATGTGGCTGGCGCTGACTGTTACATCACTATAGAATACAATGTAGGACTTCAAAAGATGGGATAGCAATTATAAACATTTATGCACCTGATAACAGAGCCCCAATAATCATGAAATAAAAACAAAGATTCAAAGGGAAGACCAAAAAAACCAATTAAACAATGAATTGGAGACTTCAATACTCTATTCTCAATAACTGATAGAACAATTAGATGAAAATCAGCAGTGATACTGAAGACTTGAGAAGCAGGCAAAATCAGGATACATTACTAGTGTATGTATGTATATAATTAAGGTGTAAAACCTTTATAATGGGTGATATACCCACAAATATATCACCAAAACATTGATACATATTTCCTGCAAGCACTCCGGCTATAAAGCTTGCATATATGTGTAAGCAAATACATAGAAAATGATCTAGAAGGACACACAGCAAACTGATAATACCAGTTAGCTCTGAGGAGCAGGAAAAAGGGCCCTAAATTGGAGGGGTGGCCAATGGGGACTTTAGCATTATCTGTCCTAGTCCAAGTTTTCACTTAGACGATGATTCAGGCATTATCTGAATAATTTTTAAATGATTTAAATGGACTGAAAAGAATGTAGGACCCATGATTGTGGTTTTAGTCTAGGAAGAAGAAGAAAAAGACCATCTCCTTAGTTAAAATAAAACAGAAAAAGATTGGAGCCATTTACTGAGCACTTAATAGATGCCAGGCACTAATCCAGGTATTGGACACGCGTGAATCTGAAACTCACAACAGTCCCAGGGGACAGACCCAGATATACTTTCCATGTGCTTGTTTTGTTTGCACGTTTTATAAAGAAATTGGAGCTCAGGGAGGTGAAATGCCTTTCCTACGATTCCATTCTAAAACCCAGGCTCGTAACTTCTACAAGCAAACTCCATGCTGAAGGTAGAGATGGTAGGTTCCCGAGACAGGTGGAGGAGGGAAGAGAATTTAGGTACAAGGAAGTAGAATTTCTGTATTCTGGGCTCACCTGGCTTCAAAGGGCATGGGCAGCCAACAGATGGCAAACCTGTGGGGAGAAAACCGGTGAAACTCTGGACTCGATGTACGTGGAAATCCGGCAACCATCCTTCCTCTAAATGACACGCATTTGGAGACTGTCTTACTCCCAATGCTAGTTTCATTTACCTTTGAGCAGCACTATTAGAGTACTGGTCCGGTTCAGGGACCCTGGTGCCTGGATGTGAATCCCAGCTCTGTCAATTATTTGCTGTGTGATTTTAACCTCTTAGGTAACCTCTCTGGGCCTCAGTTTCCTCATCTGTAAAATGAGGGCAATGATAAGTCCTACCTCAAAGGTTTATCCCAATGGTTAAATAAGCCCACAGCAGTGAAGTATCCAGAACAGTGTCCAGCACGTAAAATACTACACAAGTGCTGGCTGCTGTGGTTATTTTTAATTCCACAAATGCCAGCTGTGAATCTGATAAATGTCCAGTAAATATTAAGCTGTCTTTGAGGCCACTCGAGACTTAATAATAAAGTGGCTTTTTGAGACACTCCAATCAAGGCAGACCTTTGTTCAGCCACAGACTGGCTGTGTGACTCTAAAGAAGTTGCTTTACCTCTCTGAGCCTCAGCTTCCTCGTGTGCAAAATGAAGATATTGTTATTACCCCTCAGAGTTGTTGTGAGAACTAAATACAATCAGCATAAAGCTCTTAGCACCAGGCCTGACACATAATAAATGCTCATTAAAGCACAGTATTCATCATCAACAATTAAGTTCCCTTACATTGGGTTCACCTAATCCTACCCCTTTCCCATCATAAATTATGTCATAATAACACAATAACAAGAGAATGACTAGTTGGTCAAGTTCGAATGTTTCAAAATAAAAACAAGTCATCAGTAAACAGTAGGTGCTGTTCTTACATACATAAATGCAAATCCCTGAAGAGTTTAGCAAATGTATGTTTGTGTGACAGCTATTTATGGAAGCTGCACACTTTTATTTGCCTAGAATTTGATGCACTAACTGTAAACAATGTATGACGACTCTAATGGAATCGGTCCCCAGACAGAAGCCAGGGCTCCTTCCCAAGCTCTCCGGAAGATTGGCTCCTTTGCAGGCATGTTGATGTGGTATATTTAGGCTGCTAATCACACCCAGAAGCGTTCCCACCTATCTGAAGACAGGGCAAACCCAGGGAGTCTCAAATTAGCTACATCCTACAAAATCTCATCAGCCAATCTAATGCAAATGCTTAACTTCTCAGAGAAAATCTGGGAAAAATCCTCCCTAACAAGCTAAAGTTAGTGGCTCAGTATCAGCTATCAGGAAAAGGTAATAACAATCTCGGGAAAAGGTAATAACAATCTCGGTAAAAGCCTTCCTGGCTGAAAAAGTAGACGTCAATCAGCTTTGGGTAAACTGAAGTACGATTTACACGTATTAGTAAAGCTCCCCATTTAAAGAAAATCTGAATAACTCATACTATAGGAAGAATGACCGTCACAAACAAAGCACCAGGGACACTTTACTTCAGCTTGACTTCATGTAAGATATTCTTCAAGACCCAGAACCAATAGATTTGAGGACCAGTGTGCTAGATGAGGGCCCTGCTGACAAAGAATTACGATTTCATAAGAATGGAGACACTGCTGAACTAAATTAAACACGCGAATTTAGAGCTAAAAGACCCAAAACAGAAAACATCTGCTCTCACGTGGGAATTCATTCCTCTGTCGTTATTTAGCATATACTTTGAAGAAGGTACCCACATACCTGGTTTCTGCCCTCGTGGAGCTTACAATTTACTGGAGAACGTGGGAGAAAAAAAATAAAGACAGACAAATAAAAGAATTTAAATCTGTCCTTGCAATGAAGCAAACAATGAAGCTGATAGAGAAATCAGCGGGGCGCCCAACTTTATTATGTGGGCGGGGGTTGGTCAGAGGAGCATGTCCGGAGAGGTGACGTTTCAGCTGACACCTGAAGAACGAAAAAGTAAAGCCTCCTGTTTACTGGGGAAGCAGAGGGCTCCGGAATCCACCTGCAACCAATCTCAGAGGGAGGGGAGAAAGTGAAAGTTCTTTTCTGAAAACGTCAATGATCTGGGGTAACTTCTATGTCCCACTCCAGACTATAAAATTCTCCTCTTCAAATTGTTTGCTTGGAATGGAAATTTTTACTAGTGTTTCTTTAGTAGACAAGATATAGTTGCTACATTGTTTTTTGTATGCTGTATGGCGGGGGTCACATTTCATTCTTTTCCCATGTGACTATCCATTATTACAGCACCATTTGTTGAATTATTTTTTTTTGGGGGGGGGGACAGGTGGGCGGAGTGCACAAGCTGGGAATCGAACCAGTGTCTCCCACGTGGCAGGTGAGAATTCTACCATTAAACTACCCTTGTACTCCCAATAGTTGATACTTTTCTATTTTTTTTTTTTTCTCACATGGGCAGGCACCGGGGATCGAACCTGGGTCTCCGGCATGGCAGGCGAGAACTCTGCCACTGAGCCACCGTTGCATTGCCAAGTTGACACATTTTTAAAGAAGAATTTAAATGGCCCCACTGTAATGACCTAGGCATAAGACTATTTAACATAGCATTTTTTTGGTGGTAGTAAAATACTGAAAATAAATCAAATGTTTATCATTAGGGGAACTAGTTCAATAAACTATCATAGATTCAAACTATGGAGTGCGGTGTAACTGCAAAATGAATATACTATTATTGAGTGATTGCCAATTTTTCTCAACTTGGCAATTTTTCTTAACTTAAAAGAGTGTATATAGCATTCTACATTTTGTGTAAGAAAGGGATAAAATATAAAACAAATTTTTTTTTACTTTTTAAATAGCAGTTAAAACTAAAATAAAAATTAAAGTTAAAAAACTGAAACACATGAACCTATCAGTATATCAAGAATTTTTAAAAAACACAGTGTTTTGACTGTAAATATCTAGCAGGACAAATCCTAACGACAAAGGAACTGCAAAGAAAAACATTATGTTCAACATTCTTATTGTTAATCGAAGTTGAAATGTTATGATTTTGAAACATATATAGATATTAAGGTCAGGGGAGTAGGAAAGCAAGATATCTAGCTTAAGAGAAAAGAGGTACAAGTATAAAATCAAACATGTTAAGTTAAATCATGTAATCTTTAAATTAGAAATATTATTATGAATTCATGATACATTTTTCACTCTGAAAAAAAAAAAAAAGCCCTCTCTAGCTTTTATTTTTTTCCTACGGAAAGGACAACATGGGAGCAATCAGCACTTCTAGTGCCCAACTATGGTTTCTAAATTCCACTTCTCTCTAAAAGCAATCAGGGTTTCTATGAGAAATGGCTGATCACAGGTCTGGAGAACAAAATAATCCTGAGACAGCTCGTCACACCAGAAAGAACAGAACTTATTCAAGAAAGGGCCGTGTCCAAAGAACTTGTAAGTCAACTCTGAGGGGCTCCAACTGGCCAAAGATGGAATGATTTGAGCATCAAAAAAGAATAATGGTTGCAATGGACTAAAACATATCAAATAAGTTTTGTAAATCGATGAGTCAATATTGTTAAAAATCACTAGTCATCTTTAAAATAAATTTAGAGTGAAATGCTGGTGATTGGTAAGGGGGAGGGGTGGAGGTATGGTATGTATGAATTTTTTTATTTCTTTTTCTGAATAGATGTAAATGTTCCAAGAAATGATCTTGATAATGAATATGCTACTATGTGATAATATTGTGAATTACTGATTATATATGTAGAACGGAATGATAAAAAATTACAAATGTTTGTGTTTGGTGTTTTTTGGTATTTAAAAAATTTTTTTTTAATTAATAATAAAAAAAAAATCACCAGTCATCTTTTTTCTTGTATGCTGTATGGCGGGGTCACATTTCATTATTTTTCCATGTAAGTATCCCATTATTGCAGAACCATTTGTTGAAGTCTTGTTTGTTTCTTTGTTTTGCTGGTTTGTTTTTTTGGGGGGGAAACTGCATAGACTGGGAATTGAGCCCGGGTCTCCCGCCTGCCACTGATTATCTTTTGAGGATGCATGGGTACCACCTCATCCTTTGGAAAACTGATAAGAGAAAGAATCAAGGATGCATAATGACTTTCCATATTTCAAGGTCACCAGAAAGGTAGGAAGCAAAAGTTATTTATAAAATAATTCTAGCTTAAAATGCAGAAGGAATGACAGAATTAGAAAAGCATCATATTGCAGCCCCTAATGAAACAGCACAGCCGGGCATAGTCATCAGTGGATACCAGACATTGGGTGAAAGGCTGTTGGGACTCTTCATAATGGATAGATGAGGCTTACAACATCTGATCTGGTTCCATCAACCACAGCACCACTAAAAGCGACTTCCAGATGGTATGTGCTTTCTGACATGATCATTACAAAGCACACAGTGTGACCTAGGAAGTATTCTTGCAAAAGAAGCAAAAAAGGTACCCAATTCAATCAAACCTCACTAGATCTAGCTATCATTTGACAGGAAACACAGGAGATAGAGGGTCAAGTTAAATCATACCACAAAGGAACATGGAAAACACTATAGGATTGTGGGGCATGCAATTAGGTGAATGGACCTCGAGGGCAGTATGTTGAATGAAAGAAGCTAGAAATGAAGTACCAAATATTATAACACCTCACTAACAGGGACTAACTATAATGTGCAAACGTGGAGAACCGAATTGGAGAGCATAGGTTATCAGGTAGAGGCTTACTGTAAAGGTTCCTAGATTGTAAGCTCTTACAGCAGTCACATCTATTCCAAAGTCGCAACTGTTATTTCTAAATCCTGAGAAGCTGATCTCTTTATGTATATAATCTGGTCGTTTCCTGGAACTTCGGGTATTTGCGTGACACCTAAGATACAGAGCTAGAGTTCTGCAGCTATGAAAGTCAGACTTACCCCATACAGCAACTGTTAAAAACACTGAAAAACTGATCAGACTTCAGTTATAGATATGATTGTAGTTGATCTGGGTAGGACCAAGGTAAATCAGACTAAAGGGTGAAGGATGGTACTGACTGCATTGTAAAATGCCATCTTCTGTGGGAGTCCAAAGGGAGAGATGTCTATTTGGTGCAAAATTTATATTTTCAGTAGCACACTATGTAATTTAACTTGTTTGGTCAGCTTATTCACACACCATAATTTCATGGAACCTTGAATAGAGAATGAGATTTTGGTTTGTACAGGTTGGTGTGATGCCCCAATACATCCCAGAGTAATCTGGATGGAAGATAAAAAAACATCTGCAAAGTCCCCTTGAGGTACTGGGGGAAAAGGCGGAAATATTAAACTTTCCCACCTAGAAATCTTGCAAGCATTGGGGACTACCAGTTTAACGGGTTTGGCCCACAGTTTTGGGCATGCCCTTATGAAACTTATTCCTGGAAGGAATCAGCTAGGTCTACTTATGATTATGCCTAAGAGTCACCCCAGAGAACCTCTTTTGTTCTGATGTGGCCTCTCTAAGTCAACTCGGCAGGTAAACTCACTGCCCTCCCCAGCACGTGGGACATGACTCCCATGGGTGTAAATCTCTCTGGCAATGTGGGACATGGCTCCTGAGGATGAGCCAGGACCTGGCACCATGGGCTGAGGAAGCCTTCTGGACCAAAATGGTCATGAGACAAAATAAAGTTTGATTGGCTGAGAGATTTCAAATAGATTTAAGGTCGTTCTGGAAGTTATTCTTATGCAGTATACAGATGTCCTTTTCCAGTTTGGGGGGTATAGGAGAAGCTAGGGAGAAATACCTGAAACTGTTGAACTATAATCAAATAGCCATGATTCTTGAAGATGACTGAATAACTATAGAAGGTGTGACATGTAATTGTGAAAACCTTGTGACTGACACGCCCTTTATCAAGTGTATGGCTGGATGAGAAAGAAAAAAAAGACAAAATTAATAAATAGCCTACTTAAAATTAGGCCTAAGAGTCACCCCCAAGAGAACCTCTTTTGTTGCTCAGCTGTGACCTCTCTCTCCAGCCAACACAACAAATAAACTCACCACCCTCCCCCTGTCTACGTGGGACATGACTCCCAGGGGTGTGGACATTCCTGGCAATGTGGAACAGAAATCCTGGAATGAGCCGAGTCTCAGCATCAAGGGATTGAGAAAACCTTCTCGACCAAAAGGGGGAAGAGAGAAATGAGACAAAATAAAATCTCTCAATGGCTGAGAGATTCCAAACAGAGTCGAGAGGTTATCCTGGAGGTTAGTCAAGATGTAATGGAGAGGCTGGAGGGAACTGCCTGAAAATGTGGAGCTGTGTTCCGGTAGCCGTGGTTCTTGATGATGATTGTATAATGATAAAGCTTGATGATGATTGTATAATGACATAGCTTTCACAATGTGACTGTGTGAGTGTGAAAACCTTGTGTCTGATGCTCCTTTTATCTACCTTGTCAACAGATGAGTAAAACATATGGAATAAAGATGAATAATAGGGGGAACAAATGTTAAAATAAATTTAGATTGAAATGCTGGTGATCGATGAGGGGAGGGGTGGGGGCTATGAATGTATGTATGAATTTTTTTCTGTTTTATTTTTATTTCTTTCTCTTAATAGAGGCAAGTGCTCCAAGAAATGATCATGATGATGAACAATGCAACTATGTGATGATATTGTGAATTACTGATTATACACGTAGACGGAATGATCAAAAGTTAGGCATGTTTGCGTTTGTTTGGTGTTTTTTGGTATTTTTGAAAAATTTAAAAATTAAATTAATTAATTAAATAATAGAGGGTGTGGGTATGGGTGTTTGGGTGTTCTTTTTTTCACTTTTATCCCTATTTTTATTTTTTTGTGTAAGGAAAATGTTCAAAAATTGATGACGAATGCACAGCTCTACGATGATACCGAGATCCAATGATTATACAATTTGGATGATTATACGGTATGTGAATATATAATATAATCTCAATAAAATTGCATTAAAGATCTCTACAGGACGAATGACTCCATTTCTTCAAGAAATAGGTAACATGAAAAGCAAAAGGGAAGAGGAACTATGAAGCATAACAGACTTAAGAAAACATATAAACCAAAGGCAACGTGAGTTCCTACCATGAATCCTGATGCAAACAAATAACCACAAGAAGACAGTGTAAAGACGTTTCGAAAATTTTGAACACACACTCGTATTAAAAATGACACTAAGGAATTCATTTTGTGTCTGTGAGCTGTGATGATAGCTTTGTGGTTATATTATTTCAAAAGACCTTACCTGTCTGAGATTCCTACTAAGAAATTTACAGATAAAAGCGTATAACCGTTAGGTATCAAATACTCCAACACTCGCAAAGTGGGAGGACAACAAGTGAACAGGACTGTCAAAATGTCGATTATCATTCAATCTGGGTGGTAAATACATTCGTTGCACTGTTTTTTTTTATTTTATGTTTAAATTTTTCACTAAATTTTTTTTCACTTAAAAAAGATACTTAAAATAATAAATTATCTCATACTGACCTTACTCCTTCCAAGGGTAGAGAGTTGATGCTCATCATTTTTAACCAATTACAGAGTTGTTCGCTGTTGTTGTAATACATGGTACTACGCTATAATAATTATAATGGCAGTTATAATTATTACTAATATAATTACCCCCTGCATGTCTTACATACAGGCTAGGCATTTTGTACGCATTATCTCATTAAACCTTAACCCTGAGAGGTAGGTCCTATTATCATCCTCATCTTACAGATGGAAAACCTGAGGCTCAGCGCTGTTCAAAGACACCTAATAAGCAGCAGATCCAAGATCTGAGCCCAGAACGGATTCCAAAGTTGCATGGGGCTTATCCACCCTATTATGCTGTTCAGAAATGAAGTAACAGCAGCCTATCTTATCTTTCTCTTACGTATGCTGAATCACACAAAAGGAAAGAACAGGAGATGATCAAACCAGCTCTCTCCTCATCTCGGCCCCGGCTTCCTCCTCAGGAACCCAGGCAAAGCTGCCCTAGCCCATCTTGTTTGCTGCTACAAAAACAGAAGCCCTGGTAACTTGCTGACAGGGTTGTCTGGGCACTCAGCCTCAGGCACACAGCACCCCGACCGCACATGCTTCCTAATTAGTGTCTCAGTTAGGAATCTGGAAGCTGCTGCTTTGGAGATGGATTACAAGTTTGATTTGCATGTGTCAAGGTAGCTTTAGACGAAGGGAACTGGTTGGTTTCTAGGTCGCTACTGGGGCCGTGGCTAAGGCTGTTTCTGACACTCAGGAAGTTTCCCTGGACATTCACTTTCTTTGACACATGTTTATACTCACCCAGAGGAGAAAACCACCCAGCAGCCAACTGTGGCAAAAGCCACAACTGATCATACTCTTGGCAGAGATGGCCCAGTGACCTTCACCACCCACTCCCTCACAGCAACGCGCAGGCATAATTAAAGGTCTAAGGACGCCCTTGCTGGGTGTCCTTTCCGTGGGCATCCAGGGAAGCAGCACAGCAAGGCGTGTCAGACAGCAGAGCCTGAGATCCCCAAATCCTGCCTCCACCAATTACTGGCTGTGTGTTCTTAGGGGAAGTACTTGACCTCTCTGTACTTCCGTTTTGTCATAGGTCAACTGGGATGGCACTCACCTCCCATGGCTCTTGTGTGGATGAAAATATGATATGTAGAAAGTGCTTAGCCCAGTCTCTAGCACATTTCAGTATTCATTGGCAACGATGATCACTTGAGGGTAACAATTATATCATCATTACATGATTTTTAAAAAAAAAGGACCTGGGCTTTCTCAGGTACCAACCAAACACAGGCATGTGATTGCAAGGTAATCGATGCACACTGGTAGAAAACTGCCACCTGGAAACAGCATTCTTCCTTTCCCTCCTTATTTTTAATAGCAAACCGTAATTGTTGAATATTTACAAGCCAGGCACTTGATTTTTTTTCTCATTTAACTGTCACAGCAATTCCCGTGGGGTAGGGATTGTCATCTCAATTTTACAGATGAGAAGATGAAGCCTCAGACCGGGTAGATAAATTGCCAAGACACCATACTTGGTAAGGGCAAGGATCTGGGTTTGAACTTGCCTCTGGCCATCTGCTCTAGGGTCAGATAAATCAGGAACCCGGGACCACCACTGAGCAGCTGTATGACTTTGGACAAGACCCTTCACATCTCTGTGCTTCCGTTTCTTCATGTGCAAAATAGAACTAATAACATGGAGGGTTAAACCAGTGCTTCTCAGCCATGAATGGGCACAGAAGCACCTGATTGCATTAAAATGGATATTCTGATTCAGGGGACTGGGCTGGGGCTGCGGTTCTCCATTGGTGACCAGCTCCCAGGTGATGCCACATGTCCGTGGACCACACTTGGGAAGCCAGGGGCTGTGTGACGTCACACACACAAAGCCCAGCCAGTACTGCCATGTTGTCCACGCTAGGCAAGTGCCAGCTACGGCTACAAGATCAATTTGAAGTTGACACGTACCTTTTCAAACTGTTTGTCTTTCACTTGCAGAATGCTCATTTCAAGAAGAAAGAAACACATTAGGAATTGCCACAGAAGTTTCATATCCGCCAAGAACGCTCTTCTAACAGAGGCTACAAGACTGTCAGTCACTAGAATAGTGACTTCAGTAGCCAGGAGAATGTCACCCACAGTCACCTGAAAACATTTTTCTCATTTTAAATGATCTCAAGCAATCAAAAATAGGCATACCACCCAGGGTGAACGACGGTCTAGCCCAGTCCACACCCCAAGTACTTCTGATAAACCGGGAGTTCATTTTTCACCTTGCCACGCTATCTGCCCAGGACCTGCAGGTAAGGGACAGGTGGGCACAACTAGGTACAGCGCCACAGAGAAGGACTTCAAGAGGAACCCAACTTCACGGCTCTGATTCAGGCTCTGCTCCCGTGCCCACACCCCCTGCTAAGTAGGGCATGTCTGCTTGGGTTGGGGGCAGAATCTACAGTAAAGACTGCCAGAATTATGCTCACCAAACCTAGGAACCAACAGGACCAAATCACTCTTAGAAGTTCCCCTGCCCCTCTCCCACGCCCTCCTCCCCAATTTGGAGCTGAAAAGTGCCTATAAGTGCCTAGGTTCGAAATACTCCCTTATTCTTCTTCAAAGACTTGGTCTGCTAGGTACCCAGGCCAAATCACAGAACCCAACCTGAAAAATCCCCAAACAGAGCTGAAAAATTCATTCAGAGAGCCAAATGCAGACTATTCTAGACCAGCCAATTTAATTGCTATAGCTTTACTGTAACTGCAGCAGCTAACATTTATTGAATGCTTGCCATGTGTCAGGCATTGAGCTAAGTAAGCACTTGACACATAATATCTAATCATCATAATGGCCTTACAAGGGAAGAATTATTATTTTCTTAATTTTACAAATGGGGAAACTGAGTCATAGAGGTGCTTAAGTCCAATGTTACAGCTTGTAATTGGAAGAGCCAACATAGTCACCCGAAACTTCAAGCTATCTTAAAAATAAATACAATAAAAATTTAAATGTGGTGTTGCATAGTAGAAATATGTAGACTCGAAGCACAGGGCAGTCAAATTCAAAAATTCATAAACCCAGAGTCAAACATAAGAATAAAGAATCCACTCAGGTCCGATGTGAAAACATTAGAGGTGTCTACATCTTAGGGATTGGCTCCTGGCAAGAACCACCATTTCCCTCACCTGCAACAGTCTAACTCATCTACCTGTTCCCTGTAGCAGTCAGGGGGATGCTGCTAAAACTCAAGTCCAATCATGTTAATTCTCTACTCAAAACTTTCCAGTGCTCTTCGCTTCACTCAGTAAAAATCTTCACACTAGTCTACAAGACCCTGCTGAGTTGGTCCCCCTTCATTGCTCTGACTCATCCTCAACACTCCTCTCCAATCACATGCGCTGTCTGGCTGTTCCAAAGACCTCAGGGCCTTTGCACAAGCTGCTACTTCCATCTCAAATGCTCTGCCCACCCCCGCATGGACCACTCCTTCCCTTCCTTCCAGTCTCTGCTCAAACATCACTTTCTCCATGAGGCTATCATTACAACCTGCCCCTATCCCAATTCCCCTGACTATGCTTTCTTCTCTCTTTTTTTTTTTTTTTCATAATACTTCCCACCTCCTGTTATACTAGATACCTTCCTTGTTCTTCATATGTATCTGCTTATTGTCTGTCTCCCCACACGAGAATGCTGGCTGCACAAGGGCAGAGTTCTTAGCCTACTGTGCTCACGGATGGGTGCCCAGCACCTACAACAGGGCAGGTGTTGAACACGGAGAAATCATGAGCTCGAATGCAGCAGATCCAGGACAAAGGGAAAAAGGTTTGAAAAGCAGAAATGCAGCGTAAGTGAGGCCAGACAAAAACGAGCTAGCACCCAGGAGAATTCCAGGAGCTCTGCCCCCCACTGGGCCCCAGCTTCAAAGCAGCTTCTGGGCTCAGCTCACCCTCTCTCCCCTCCTAGTTCTACCTTTGCCAAGAACCAAGATTCCCATCCCAGCAGACAGCTCAAGGCAACTGGCTGCAAGGAAATATGATTATACACGTATGACTAAATGGTAGGGGGAAAAGTCTACCTCTTAATCCGAGTTAATTTAAGACTGCTCTCATTATTGTTAATCTGATCAAACAATGACCAGCTTCTCAGACCTGTAGCATGCTCCTAATGAATCTTTCATAACTCTGTAGAGACATTTTCTGTACTGCTGTTAATAATAAACCACAAAGCATGGGGTTTTAAATGTAGTTCCATTTTGCCACCTCTTTCCTCCGGGCTTTTTTTTCCCCCTCCCTCTACCTTCCCCTTTCTGAAGCCAGTCTGTTATTATTATGGGGTGGTTTGCATTTGTCATGGTGTTAGAGAACCTGCCTCTACTTTAGGAGACCAATAAATTCATGTTAGGCCTTCAAATTGTATTTGAGAAGTAGAGATCATGGATCAGAGAATTTTATTCAATTTGGCAACTGAGACTGCCTCATTTTTCTATAATAAGGAGGAGATGAGGCAGGAAGAAGATGCAAAGGAACCCAATCTAGAAAATGCCTCCAAGTGGGTCGAAAACACTCTACGTTCCTCAAATGTCCCACACACTCTCTCCCACCTGTAGACTTTCATACAGACCCTTCCCTCTGCCTGGAGCTTGCTTTCCTCATCTCTAGTTAACTCTACTCATCCCTCAGGTCTTGGCTTTAATATCACATCAACAGATGCAGGACAGCATGTTTCCCAGGACCAAGCACAGAGCCTAACAGGCAACACATATGTGTACATCATAATCCCCACAAAGCTGGATGGTGTTTCAGTTGCCATTGCAACATCCAACGCATCCAACAACGTGGCATGAACGGAGGGACAGTGGAAGGCTGAAGCTCATCCGCCAAGTGCCTTTTCGATGAAGAGACTATAAATGCCTAAAGACTCACCCCAACGAGAGCCCAGACTCTTCTCTGCAGCTGCGCTTCAGACACTGCCCGTGACATGGTCACAACCGTCTCCCCAGCGAGCCCAGCCACATTCCGTGAGAGCGGACGGGGCTCTGTGCATGCATGAAATGAACAGAGGTTATCAAGAATCAGCCCAGTAGCCATAATGAAGGCTACCATTTGGGGTCAAAAAGAGAAAGTTAAAGAGACTTTTTTCTTTTAAAGTGACTCTGAAGAGGGTTTTCAAGAATGTCGCAGGTATGGCCAGGAGAGGCAGGGCCAGCAAATGCCTTCCAGGGTGACTGCTCTGAGAATCACAAACTCCCTTTGCTTTCGTTGTTGAAAGAAATTGCTGATTAAGGAGTTGCTGGTGAGATCACAGTAATTTGGGTATGCTTAAATCAGAGTGCTTATTGATGAGGATGGCGGCAGGACTTAATAAATGAGGAAATCGTCTGATGGACTTGGTATCGCCTCAAAATAAGCTGGGTGGGGTGGGATGCTGGGAGGCATTACGGACAAATAAGATTGGCCATGATTTGATTATTGTTGAATTTGAGGAATGGAACCATGTGAATTCATTATGCCATTCTCTCTACTTTTGTATAAGTTTGAAATTAGCACGTGTGCATGTGTGTATATATATATCATTGTCTGGTCAATCAATCGAGAATATCCACCCAATAAGCAAGCATCACAAAAACAATTAAGTGGCTATCCATTGGCTAAACAACATACTTTTAATTTTTTCAACCCACGGATGGGTAGGATTGGAAAAAGAATTTCAAAACCGGAATTATCAAGCCATTGGTGTTCACCAGTTCCCTTAGCAGAGTTAATCATCTGTATTTCCTTCCTCTCACCCCATATCATTTAAACATATACACACATTTGAATTAATGGGGACAATGTTGGGGTTCTTGATCAGATAATAATGAGGCAATGTCTGCTTTTGATTAAGTATCAAGAATTTAATTACCATCTCATACAAAGGCTCAGATATATTCTCCTCTAAACATCAATCCGAGATGAGCCTCACGAACCCCTCATCATAAATTATTGCTCTGATCTAAAGGTAACTTCACCAAGGATACAATAAAGATCATTCCTTGAAAAAGCAACATAATAGAACTATTTTCAACCTCGTAACTTCAGTGACAATACAATATCGAATGCTGGGGTAACGTGTACTCAAATCCAGCAAGCTCTTCATTTTGTAGGGACCTCATACGATGACATCCCCACTCCTTTATTGAATAGACAACCATTCTGTGCTGCCTGCATGCTCGATATACGGAAACCCAGCGGGTCTGACTGTGAGATTTTCTTACAATTTGAATGTGTGAACTTGGCGCTCAATCAGCCTTATTTTCATTTGTATTTGAAAGTGTGGGAACCATTATTGTTTTTCCCAGGGACAGAATTGAATTGTCCACTGCAATGGCCACAAATATACTATATAAATCTTGCATCACCTTTCACCAGCCACATCCAATGCCAATTTAAAACATTCAAGTACACAAATGCAATACTGAAAGGAAAATGAATTTCTTTTTTTGTTTGTTTGTTTTTAAGGAAGATAGCAGATATCACAAAGGGACAGCTCAAGGGCTGCCGCCAACCTACAGGTGTGTTTTGTTTAACTTTCATATCATTTTTAAAATTTGGAATGATTACAAAATAGAATTTTTTTTTTTTAATTTCTGGATTCTGTTGAAAAAATGGAAAGTTATGACAATATCAGGGCCCAGTCTTATCCGCTGGTGATACCTGGCATCTGTAGATTGAGCACGCTCTCCAGGGCTCCGCGGACCTTATGTCCACGAATCCCATCTTTTGCCCATTTTTCTCCTGTGGGTATCTTGCCAGGTCCCTGCAAACAACTGGACTGTTTGAGCCCTAGAGATCAGATGGCCTCATGTGTAAAACTCACATCCCTCTCTGATGTCAGTTCAGAAAAATGTCATCCTAAAGTAAAATTTGTTGTCATTGAAAACATCAACAATCCAAACTCTGTATTTCAACTAAAGTGCACGCTTTTGAAAACCAAGCCTGTCTCAAGCTTCTTAGCTTGTCATAAGTTGGTCCACAGCTCCAGCAAAGTAACCTCATATATTCCTATTAGGTCACAGATTTATTTGAAACATTTACTCTCACAGTTGTCATTATTGAAGACACAAAGCCACAAGCTCTGCTCTCATAAACTCTATGAGGGTTAAAAATGGGCACACACTTTCCAAGGGACAATTATGCCTTATACAAAAAAGCCTCATGGAACTGCACAACACAAACACTGAACCCTAAATTAATAAATACTCTATAATTAATAGTACAATTACAAAAATGTGCTTTCCTCAATTGCAACGAATGTTACACAAATGCAAGGAGTTGATAATACGGTGAAAGATGGGAATCCTGTATTTTATCCTATGATTGCTGGGAGGGAGGGAGGAAGGAAGGAAGGAAGGAAAAAGAATTTTTTTAAAAAGTCTCAAGGGCATGCAGTAATTCCAGTTCTAGGTATATTGCCTAAGGAAACAAATATGGATGCTTTACAAAGATTTTGTATCCAAAGTAGTCATTAAGGGTATGTTTATGAGAGAAAAAAACAAGCTACCTCAAAAATGGAATTGGTCAACTCAATATGCTGCCTCTTCATGCTGGAATGTTACACAGCCCTTTAAAATGCTATAGAAAAGGGGCGGGCCGCGGTGGCTCAGCGGGCAAGAGTGCTTGCCTGCCGTGCCGGAGGACCCCGGTTCGATTCCCGGCCCCAGCCCATGTAAAAAACAAACAAACAAACAAAATATAATAAAACAAGAAAATGTTTAAAAATGTTTCCCTTTCTTAAAAAAAAAAAAAAAAAAAAATGCTATAGAAAAAATGTTTTGGGTACGGCAAGACATTCACAACCTAACTCAACTTTTAAGGGTAAAAGAGGAGACTGTGAAACACATACAATTTTATATGATTTCTTAAAAGTCAAATAAAAATACATGCTTGCATAAGGAAAAGTCTGAAAGCCTCTGTACCCAGACGTTAATAACGTTGTGGAAAGTAGCCTTATATGTGTTTTCATGTTCCGTTTTACTTAAATGCATGTTCTATTTTTCTCTGTAGTGAATATGCTCTGCCTAAATAGAGGGGGAAATCCTTCTTTTCTCCGTTTTCAAAGCCAGCGTGAACAATTCGTAACCTGGCATATATAACCTGAAACACAAGCCCCTGCAAGACCTCCAGGGAGTTGTCACAGGACCGTCACATACAACCACAAAAGGTAGGGGAGGAACCGCTCGGCCTAGAGATCCTACCTGTGCACCAGCCTGAACCTGAAGACACGGCTTTAGTTTTCAGCAGAGGAAAAGCAGTTTCTTTCCAATGCTTCCCCTCACCCTAGTGGAAGGAGCGCTCCTAGCGGCGCCATTCACAACAGCCAAAAGGAAGAAACTCCCCAAACGTCCGTCTACTGACAGATAGATGAACACAATGCAGTTGATCCACCCACTGGAATACTATTCAGCCATGAAAAGGGAGGAAGTATGGGGACACGATACAACATGCATGAACCATGAAAACATTATGCCAAGTGAAGGAAGCTACACACAAGAGGCCACATAAAATATAATTTCACTTATAGGAAAGGTTCAGAATAGGGTAAACCACAGAGACTAGAAAGTAGACTAATGGTTACCAGAGACATTGGGGGGGGCGGGCAAGGACATGGGACCAACTGCTAACAGGTACAGGGTTTCTTACAGCGATGATGGAGATGTTCTGGAATCAGGCAGTGATGATGGGTGCACAACTGGTATGTACAGTAAAAGCCCCTGAGTTGTACACTTTCAAAATGGTTAAAATGGTGAATTTTACATGACGTGAATTTTATTGCAACAAAGATAAACCTTAGATAAAAAGGCTGGAGCAGCTACACAAACATCAGAGAAAGTCAATTGCAAAGCAAGGAAAATTGCTAGGGGTAAGCTAGAACTTTACATAATGATAAAAGACAACGCACCCAGACATAACAATTATAACTGTGTGTGCACCTAACAAAGCAGCTCAAAATATACCAATCAGAACCCTGTGGCACAGAGCGGAGGCATGGACAGATCTGCGATGCTATTAGGAGATACCGGCACACCTCTCGCCATAAGTCAATAAGGCAACTCGAGAGAAAATCCACTAAGATAGAGAGGTAGAGAGGATCTGCACGCCAACAACCCAACATTCTCCCGCCAACAGCAAAATATCTGTTCTTTGCAAATGCACGTGAAATGTTCACCAAGAGATAATATCTTGAGCCATAAAATAAACTTTAACATTTTTAAAAGAATTAAAATCATACAAAGTATGTTCATTGACCATCATTGACTTGAACTAGAAATCAATACAGAAAGTATCCAATGTGGAAATTAAGCAAGACACTTCTAAATAACGCACGCACCAAAGAGGACATCTCCAAAGAAATTTTAAAATACTGTAAAATGAAAATACATCAGATTCATATTTGTGGGATGAAGCTAAAATAGTCCCCACAAAGAAATGTTTTAAGCTTTTTTTTATTGTTTTTTATTGTGTAATATAACATATATACAAGGCGAAGAAAGAAGAAAGTAAGAGTTTTCAAAGCACTCTTCAACAAGTAGTGACAGGACAGATTCCAGAGTCTGTCATGGGCTACCATACCATCCTCTCAGATTTCTCCTTCCAGCTGCTCCAGAACATTGGAGACTAGAAGGAATAAATATTTTATCATCACTTTTTTTTTCTCTTTTCTGAAAAGTAACATATATACAAAAAAGCAATAAATTTCAAAGCACAGTGCAACAATTAGTTGAGGAACAAATTTCAGAGTTTGATATGGGTTACAACTTCACAATTTCACGTTTTTACTTCTAGCTGCTCTAAGATATGGAGACTAAAAGAAATATCAATATAATGATTCAGCACTCATACTTGTTTGTTAAACCCTACCTTCTCTGTGTAACTCCACCATCACCTTTGATTATTCTCCCATTCCTTAGGGGTATTTGGGCTATGCCATTCTTTCTCATGTTGGAAGGGGCTGTCAGTAATATGGGGTAAGGAGATGGAACTAGCTGCTGTTCTGGAGAGCCTGGGCCCTCTAGGTTTCAGAGCTTATCTGGTCCAGAGACCCTCTGGAGGCTGCAGGTTTTGGAAAGCTGCCCTACAGGGAAATTTAGGGTAATAAATACTTATATTAGAAAAGAAGAAGTGTCTCAATTCAACAACCTAAGTGTCCATCTTGAAAAACTAAAAAAATAAGAGCAAAGTAAGCACAGGGCAAGCAGAGAGAAGGCAGCAAGGATGGCTAAAATGAAACTAAAAGAGAAACTCAATGAAGAGAAAAGGTGGTTATTTGAAAAGATGAATAAAATTGATAAACCACACTGACAAAGAAAAATGAAAAAAAAAAAAAAAACTACCAATACCAGGAATGATAGTGGGGACATCACTACAGATTAAAATGATAATAAGGACATTAAAAGGATAATAAAGGAATAAATGAGCAACTCTATGCACAGAAATTCAACCACTTAGATGAAATATTCCAATACCTTGAAAGTCACAAACTAACAAAATTTACCCAAGAATAAATAGGATACATGAATAGTCTAAAAACTATTAAAGAAATTGAATATGGAGTTAAAAATCTTCAGAAAATGAAAATTCTCTAGGCCCAGATAGTTTTGCTGGAAAATTTTACCAGCATTTAAAAAAGAAATAACAATTCTACCCAATCTGTTCCAGAAAATAGAAGGGGAGGAGATACTTCCCAACTCCTTTTTTTTTTTGTATACTGAATGGTGGGGGTCACATTTCATTATTTTTCAATGTGAGTATCCTGTTATTATAGCACCATTTGTTGAGTTTTTTGTTTGTCTGTTTGGGGGGAAGGGCATGGCCTGGGAATCAAATCCCGGTCTCCCACACGGCAGGCGAGAATTCTACCACTGAACTCCCAGTACCTCCCCCAGCTCATTTTTTGAGGCCAGATTTCCCTGATGCTATAACCAAAGACAGTTCATAAACAGAAAACCACAGGCTAACATCTTTCATGAACAAAGACACCAAAAAATGCTCAACAAAATACTAACAAGTAGAATCTAGCAACATATTAAAGGAATAATACATCATAATTAAGTGGGGATTACCCCAGGATACAAGACTGCCTCAAAATTCAAAAATCAAACAGTGTAATCCACCAAAATAATAGACTAAAGAAGAAAAGCCACATGATCATACAAATGGATGTAGAAAGAGCATTTGACAAAATTCAATATCCATTCATTATAAAAACTCTCAACAAACTAGGACTAAAAAGGAACTGCCTCAATCTTATAAACACAGCTACCAAAAATGCTAAAGCTAGCATCACGCTTCATGGTGAGTGAACTAAATCCTTTGCCTCCTAAGATTGGGAACAAGCCAATTATGCCTTTACCTAGCCAGTGCAATAAAGCAATAGAAATAAATAAAGGAAATGCAGTTTGGAAAGGAAGGAATAAAATTGTCCCTATTAGTAGAAAACATAATTGTCTCTATAGGAGACCTCATGGAATCTAGAAAATAAGTTCCCAGAACTTATAAGTATATTTATCAAAGTTACAAGACACAAGGTAAACACAAAAATTAGTAGCGTTTCTATATATTCAAAATGAGCAAATGGAAACCAATACCTTAAATTAAAAAAAAAAAACCAGCATTTACAACAGATCTAAAAAAATAAAATAAAATACTTGGGTATAAATCTAACAAAGCAGCGCAGAATCTGCAGGCAAAACTACAAAATGCTGATGAACGAAATCACTAAATAAATAGAGAGACATATTGTGTTCATGGAATAAAAGACCAGGCATAGTTAAGATGCTGATTCTCCCCAAATTAATCTATATATTTAACGCAGTTCTAATCAAAATGCAACAGAATTTCTTTGGTAGGTACAGACAAGCTGATTCTAAAACTTTTTTGGAAAGATAAAGAAGCTAAATAACCAAAACACTTTTTAAAAAGAAGAAAAAAGTGGGAGGACTCTCACTATCCAATTTTAAGAACTACTATAAAGCTACAGTCAGGGAGACAATATGGTATGGGGAAAGGGATAAACACACAGATCAATGGAACAGAATAGAGTCCAGAAGTAGATCCACACAAATGTGGCTAACTGATTTTTGCAAAGGTGCAATGGAGAAAAAATAGTCTTTTCGACAAATGGTATTGGAACTATCAGACATCCAAATGCACAAAAACAAAACAAAACAAAAACCCTCCATGTAAACCTTAAACCATTTACAAAAATGTGCTCAAATTGGATCAAAGATGTAAATTGTTAAGCTATAAAAATTTCATAAGAAAACACAGGGGAAAATCTTTGTGACCCGAGGTTGGTGAGGTAGAGTTCTTATGGATAACACCAAAAATATGATCCATAAAATAAAATATTGATAAACTGTACTTCTTCAAATTTTTAAGTTCTGCTCTGCAAAAGACACCGTTAAGAGAGTGAAAAGACAAATCACAGAAGGGGAAAAAATATTTTCAAACTACAGATCTAACAAATGATTGGAACCCAGAATATATATAAGACCTCTCAAAACTCAATAGTAAGAAAACAGTTTGATTTTTTAAAAATTCACAAAAGACTTGAAAAGACACTTCATGAAAGAGGGTGCACAAATGGGAAACAAGCACATGAAAATATACCAAGCATCATTACTCAGTATATAAGTGCAAATTAAGACCACAGGAGAAACCACTAGTAACTTATTAGAATGGCCAAAAAATAAAAAATATTGACAGTGCCAAGTGTTTGCAAAGATATGGAGCAATGGAGCTCATATATTGCTGGAAGGAATGGTACAGCCACTCTAGAAAACAGTTTGCAGTTGTTTTAGTTAAATATATACCTATCATATGGTCCTGCGATTCCAGTTCTAGGTATCTTTTACCCTAGAGAAACTACAACCTATGCTCACACACAAAAATAGCAATGCTGTTCATTATCACCCCAAACTGGAAACAAACCAAATTTCCATCAACTGGTGAAAAGGATAAACAAAATGTACATTCATACAAGGGAATACTACTCAGCACTAAAAAAGAACACAAAGCACTGATACATGTAACATCTTTGAGGAAGCTCAAAGATTATGCTGAGTGAAAGAAGCCAATCTCAAAAGCTGCATACCGTGTGAGTTCACTTAGAAAACAGTCTCAAAAAGATACAACCATAGTGATGGAAAATAGATCAATGATTAGTGGTAGGGGAAGAAACTCACTCCAAAGGGGAAACACAGAGTTTTTTGGGATGATCAAAACTTGACTGTGGCAGTGGTTACACGGCTCTATAGGTGGGCTAAAAAGTAAAAAGCTAAAAAACTACCTGATGTGTGACTGTATTTATATGCAGTTCTAGAACAGGCAAAACTATTCTATGGTGGGGAAAAAATCAGATTATTGGTGAATTTAAGGGAGGGGCTGGAGGTGGGGATTAACTGGGAAAGGGTGTGGGGGAAATCTCGCTGGTGATGGTAAATCATGTTAGAGGTTAGATTACACAGGTGTACCTGTGTAAACCTCAGGGAATAGACACTGAGGATCATGCTTTTCATTTGATGTACATTTTATATAAAAAATTAATAAACCAACATCTAACTCTAATTAATGGTATGCATACAAAACTATTTATTTAGGGGTAAATGTACCATGCCTGCAATTTACTATGAAGGACTCAAAAAAAAAGAGAATGGATTCACAGGTGGAAAGAGGAATGGGTAGATGGGATGGATATGTAATAAAGTAAGTAGAGCAAAATGCTAATGGTGGTGGGTGTCTACTGTCAAAAAACATCCAATTTTTCCGTATGTTTGAAATTTTTCATAGTAAAATGTTGGGGGAAACAAGATTATTTAGCATTCGTGTTTTATTACTCTCCTATAAGCTGCTCGGTGAGTGTGGGAGAGTTTAAGGGAGACCCTACCCAGCAGATATTTCTCTAGAGAATGGACTTTCTTTGGCGCTGATGGCAAGGCATCCATTCCTGTAGGTGCTCTCTGGACAGCTTCAACTTTAAGCATCCTGCTTTTCGGGTTTATTATAAAGCACTGTTTCTCCAAGTCAGATAAGGATAAAAATATAAACGATGACATCTAAACTTATTCTACCTCCTTGCTCATAAAAACAAGCCTCCTAAAGGACCCTCCATATTCCCTCTTCCCTTACCCCCAACCCTGTCAAACACACACACACACACACACACAAACACGTTAACTGCTTCTTTTCTTTTCTTTTTTTTTTTTTTTTTACACCTGTCTATGTATCTCAAGTCCACACCAACCAACTCTGGCCAAGCACCACCACCTCCCAATGCCTCTGTGTACAGGCACACAGAGAAACATTCACAAATGTCTCTGACTGGCATTAGATTCTGGGGGGGGAAGGGGGGAGAAGCAGGCAAGCAATGGGAAATTCACCATGGCCAACAACCCCAGCTCTCCAAAATGGACTAAGGATGAAACTCACCCAGGACAGAACAGAGAGATGATGGCTGCAAACTTCGGGCGGGAGACGTATCAGAAGCCTGTGGACATGACCATCTCCTGTTTCTACTTGTTAGGTTTCAAGTCCACATGCAAACTCTTCCTGGGCTTATTGTCTCAGCCCAAAGAGGGGCTGTCCTCATTCTCTCTCTTCCGGAAAGCAGGAGCAAAAGATGGAAGTCTTCGGGAAGCGAGTCCAGTTCAACAGAAGGAGGACATTTCTAACCATGATAGACAATCCAGTTCAAAAGGGCTCCTACGAAGGTACTGCTGACCCCAAATGACCAAGGCAAGGCTGGACACTGGACAAGAGGTGGAGCTGGGAAACCTCTCAAGGGTCCTTCTACCCTGAGAAGAGGTGCTTTTCAATCGACTGGATATCACAGCTTGTGAATTTTTTATGCCCCACACAAGCTTAAGACAAGTCCAGCAGTTGCGGGGGTGGGGGGGTGGGGTCCGACCCATAGCTGGTACTTCATTATCCAGCTGCAAACTGTGACGAGCACATGGTTTAAGACGAAGGCCTGACGAAAGGCAAGTCATCTGTGGGCAGATTCAAAGACCTACACCTGGTGTTAGAATCGTGTTCGTTATGCCACCTGCAGCCCAGCAGGTGTGCCATTATCCCATAGAAGGCTTCTACGGGATTCTAACGCCTTCCTAAATTATTCCCTTGCCTCGCACACACCGGGGGCTCAGTTAACACTCGTTGGACAAATGAATGGCACACTCAAGGACAGCACCTCCCTACTGCCATTACAGAGCATATCCCCATGCAAGGCTGAAATGCCCTAACCTGCACCCCCCAACACCAACGCTTACCTACAGGGGGGACAGATCAATAAATACACCATCATTAACAATTATCAAACCCTTCCCGTGTGCCAGACACTTGCTCAGCTCCTTGCTGCATGATCCCATTAATCTCATAACAACCCTATGTAAAATTATATCGATTTTATAAACAAGGAAACTGAGACTCAGAAAGGTCATTCTCCCAAGTTACTTAGCTAATAAGTCCTGGGCTCAGATTTGAACCCAAAAAATATTACTGCAGAGCCCCAAGGCCTCCTTAACTTCTAAGCTATACTTCTTCCATCACTCACCCACATTTCCAGGGACCCAATTCAGTTATTATTTCTGAGTCTTCATCTCACTTCTCTACCGGTCCAGGAAAATCGAATGCATCTGTCTTTGGAATGAATCCACTGCTTTAATCAATGGCTGCCGAGTAACTCTAGGGGCTGGGATTCTCAGGCTCCGTCGAGAACAAGATTTCTATTACGGCAAAACAGAGAAATCACCTCGAGGCGCAAAGCCAGGACTGTCCAACAGAAATATAAGGTGCACCGCCTCCATAATTTTAAATTTTCTAGTAGCCTCGGGAAAAGAAAAGCACCAACCAACAGGGGAAATTGATTTACTATATTATATTTAACCCGCTCTATCTAAATAAAAATCATTTCAACATGTTATCCACTTAAAAATTAGTAAGGGACACTTTACATTCTTTTTTTCATACTAAGAGGTTCAATGCCAGTGAACTTTTATTTTTTTGGGGGGGGGGGCGGTGCGGTGCATGGGCTGGGAATCCGATACAGGTCCCCTGCATGGCAGGTGAGCATTCACCCGTGCACCCCTACTGGTGTGTATTTTACACTCATAGGACTGCACATTTCAAGTGGGCAAAAGTCACGTTTTGGGCAGTTTGGGTCTAAGACACCTCCCTGCCTTTGTCTCCCCCCCCACCGTTATGGGGCTCCGTAATGCTACGACCGTTGCCGGGATCACACCTTCCCTACGGCGGCCTAGGCGCTTCGCTCCCTCTGCCCTCCAGTTCCTCGCGTTTCCTTCTCTCTCAGCCCGTGCCAGGCTTGGGGAACCCACAGCACGGCAGGAAACCTCTGTCCTTTCCTGCATCGCAGGCTGTCTCACCACTGGGCCAAATCGGTGACTCCAGACGTCCCAGTAAACTTGCCTGTAAAATAGAACCACCACAGTTTGTGGCCGCTCACTGTTCACCAGGGAGATGTGCCAAGGGCCACGGAAAGCCCTGCTGAATGAGAGCCTTTTCTGCTTTGACTTTCATTCCCCGTTTTTGTCCCTTTTCTCTTCCCATCGCTCAGCTTCTCCATCGCTCAGCTTCTCCATCCTCAGCTTCTCCATCGCTCAGCTTCTCCATCGCTCAGCTTCTCCATCTTCCCTCTCAGATACCACGGACCCCGCTTCTTCCTTGTCCCCAGAATAGCTCCCCTCTTCCGACATCTAGACCAGGGCCCATCCCCTCTTTCCATTGGTTGCGATCCGGTGGGTCGGAGCCCAAAGAAGGACCGATTCAGTGGGGGTGTGGTGGGGTGGGAGAAAGACTCCCCAGTTTCCTACCCAGTAGAAGGCAAAGGATAGCAAGCAACTGACTAGAGTCGAATCCACTCCTAAAACCTAGAGGAGGCAGTGAGTCCTTCAGAAATAGCGTTCGCTGCCCTTCCACGTGGTGGGACTTCCCCTCCCCATAAGGAGGACAAGCCGAAGTAAAGGGCTCCGTCAGCACAGGCTGGCACTCTGTGTAGAAACCCAAGAATTCCTCCCAGCACCACAGGCTCCCTGGCCCTTCAGCACTGAAAAGAGTCAAGATGAAATTCTAACCTGAGACAACCTTCTCCTTAACTCGGAGCTCTCAGTTATCAAAACACAGGCACCTGGAGGTGTGAGGGTGGCTCAGCGGTAGGATTCTCGCCTGCCATGCGGGAGACCCGGGTTCGATTCCCAGCCCCTGCCCTTCCCAAAAAGAAACCAACACAAACAAACAAACAATTCAACAAACAGTGCTGCAATAATGGGATACTCACATGAAAACACATGAAATGTGACCCCGCCCACAAGCATACAAAAGAAAAGAAAAAAACACAGGCAACCAAAAAAATAAACCAATGCTAAGGAGATGGGGGGATTAAAAGGGTACTTTTCATACACTGCTGGTGAAGGGCAATTTGGCAAAGCCTGTTACAAGTCCTAGAATGCTGCGTAACCTTTGATCCAACAATTTCACTTCTAGGAACCCACACCTTTTAGACTACTTCCCACATCGAGTCTGGGCTTATCCCGTAGCTTGCTTCGGCGAATGGGACATTAGCAGAGCTCTGCGTACCGGGGCGTCCCTCTTCAAACACTGTCCCAGCCACCAGGTAAGAAGCCCTGGAGAAGCCACATGAAGAAGAATGTAGGTGTTCCAGCTAAAAGCCAGCCCCACTGGAACGTCCAGGCAACAGCCACCAAAGGAGTGACCCAGCTAAAGATCAGCAGAAGCAGCCAGCTGAGTCTGGGCCAAGTTGCAGACTGGTAAGCAAACTGATGATGGTTGCTCCGAGCCTCTAATGCCTTGGGCACGTTATCAGCAATAGGTAACAGAATCAATAGCATATCATTTGCTATGCAGAGGCACTCCTTATTCACAAAAATCTGGTTTTTCTTCTTCCTAACCTACAGGCAGACTTCCTTTCCTATCTTCTTTACAGTGTTATGACTAAATTCTAGCCAAAGAATTTCAGGCAGAATGGATAAACATAACTTTGGAGATATGGATTTTTAGAGGCTTTGTCTTCTGCATAGTTTCTTCCTCGTTCTGGATACCGATAATGACAAAGCTGCAGAGTGAGAGATGGAGGAGACCCATCTTGAACTGTTTTATGTGCAAGAAAAAGACTTACAACATAGGAGCCATTATTCAGTTGGCTGTGTTTCCAAGGCCTGGACAGAGTGAATACTTGCTAGATAAATAGTGAAATAAATCAATAGACCTGTCATAAATTATGGCCACAAATTCTCTGCAGCGCCTCCCATCAAGAAGGAAAGTCTATTTTCCCATCCTTTGATTCTGGCCTGGCCTTGAGGTTGCAACTCCTAGTACCCAGTGGGAGTGGTCTGGCTTGGCTTCCGGGCCTCAGCCTAAAGAGGCCTTGCAGCTTTCACTTTCACCCTCACAGACCGCTGGAGCCCTGTGAGGAACCAGGGCTATCCCACCAAGCAGACCACACAGAGAGAGGCTCGGCTGGCTCTGTCCGCAGCCCACAGGCCTCTCAAACATGGCCACACGCAGGAATCCAGGAAACTAGAAGACCCTCCCAGCCAATCCTGATTCACAGAGAGGCTGAAAGATAATACATTTCCTCAAGCCCAGACTTTCCCGAACTAAAGTAAGTTTGGGGGTACAGCAAGAGATTGTTGAAAAGGGAACATACAAAAAACAAATAATTGTTATGTGCCTGGCTGCACAGGGAAGTATGGATTAGGAAGGACAAGGAAGTACGGATTCCAAATTTATCCCCACCCTCAATCCCTGATCTTTCCCTCCTCTTACACTAACCCAACTGGTGTCCAGTTTAGAACCAACTGCACTTGGCCAATGCCTTTGACTCCCAGTGTTACTTGCTCGCCTTTTGGATGGTCTCCAGGTCCAGGCCCTCCCAAGTCCCATCCACCCTACAGACCGGAAATCAGCAGGCTGCAGCCTGCAGGCCAAATCTGTCCCACCATTCATTTTTGAAGGCCTAAAGTCTAAGAATAGTTTTTATTTTTTTAAATGTAAAAAAAAAAAAAAAAAACTCAAAAAATATATGATAAATGAAAATAATAGAAAATTCAAATTGCAGGGCCCATTAGCAAAGTTCTGTGGGAAACAGCCACACCCATTCAATGACGCGTTGTCCTTGGATGTTTCTGTTGCACAGCAGCAGAGTCAAGAAGTTGTGCTTGGGAGTATGACCTGGAAGGCCTCAAATATCGACCATCTGGCCCTTTACAGAATAACTTTGCAGGCCCCGGCTGCAGACTACCATCAGACTAAACTCTCAATTGTTTTATTGGATTCACTCTTCCCACCAAGGAATGAAACACTATTGATCTGACCCCTCCACCTTAGACAGATCCTAAGAGTTAGTGGCCTAAATTCATATCCCAGGTAACTCTATCATGCGCCTCCCTTCTGGGCAAGTTGGTCTCGAAGCTGTCGCATGAAGGAATAACAGTGCCTTCATCTAGGTTGTTTTCTAGGGAGCCCCTCTCCTTCCCTTTGCAATCTGAATTCGCCCCATCCTTCCATCCATGCCGAATCCCCATCTCCCCATCCAAGGAGGCTTCTGTAAGTGCTTCGCTCAGTGTTTCCCCAAGTGAATTCCATGGAACACCAATCCCAAGGGATATTCTTGGAAAAAGAAAGCCCAGTAGACTCTACCCTCTCTTGAGATCTCATAATGCATTTATAGCACATTAAAGGCTCTGAGGTGTCCTACAGTAAAGATGCCTATTTCCCTTTGTTTAAGTCAACCTTTCCCAGACTTGATGGACCACAGAACTTGTCTTGTCTATAGAGCACTAGTGGACAGTCAGTACCCATAGCAGCAGCTGAGCATAGCAGATACTCAAAAGTATCCATTGAAAGAATGATAAATGCTAACATCCCAGAATTAGGGTTCCACAGAACACACTCTGGAAAAACTGCCCAAGCTCTTTCTTCTCTCTGTCAACTCTGAACTAATCCCGTCCATGTCATCTATTCCACACCTTATACTAATAATCAGCATAATAATAGCAATCATTGATTCAACAGCTACAAGTGCTGTGCTAAGGACAGTGCCAGACCCTTGAAATGTCATCTCTCTTAATTCTCACAACCACCCACTCAGGTAGGTACGGTTATCCTGTTGATGTCATTTGGTCAATAATAAAATTATGAGTCAGAAAATTTAAATCACTAGCCCACGATAAAATAAGTAGAAGAGCCAAAACAAAATGCTATCAGTCTTGCTCTAAAGCTCATGAACTTTCTTCTCTGCTGCACTATCTCCTAATAACACCCTGTGGGGCCCACATTCCTAGATATTCACTTGTGATCTCCTTACGGCTTTTCCATGCTAACAGAACCCCGATCTTGGGCGGGGTGGCAACAGGTAAACCCAGGCAGTGGCCCATGACCAATCCGTGCCAATCACAGCGGTGTTTCCACGTTCCCATCTCCTAGCCTCCTTTGCAACTAGGAGTAGCCATTTGACCACTGCTGGACAAGAAGACATAATCAAATGTCATCTGTCACGTAGAGAGAAGAGATGTCCTGCGAGAGGACTCTTTATTTGAACGCTTTCATTCCTTCACACTTACACATTTCTTCTCCTTTCTGCCTTGAACCAGACTTGATGATGGCTGAAGCTGCAGGAACCATCTTGCCATCTAACGCAAAGTCCGTGAGAATTCACAAAGGCATCAAGCCCTGATGTCGCTGCCCTACTGAGCAAAGTCAAGCAACCTCAGACCTCCAGAAGTCTTGTTACATAAGAAAAAATAAGCCATTATTGATCTCACAGCTGTGGTGGGGTTTTCCATTTCATGCAGCCCAACACATTCCTAGTTGATCCACAAACCGTCCTCCATATTATTTACTGTTCAGGCTTTATCATTTATTATCAAATTTTATTAATTATCATATATTATTGACTCCCTAACTTTGAAGTATGCTCCTTGAAGGCTAAGCCCATGCTGTATATTTTTGTTCCTTTAGGAAAATATGCATATTGCCAAATTGTGCTTAATGTTACGTTTTCAGGGATGGTTTATTCCATTTAATACTTACTTTAGTGTTTGTAAACAGGGAGGTGTCACCATTAAATAGATGAAATAGCCTGATTCTCTCCCACTGGATTAATAGTGCTCAAAGTGTCTATATGCAAACATGCATCAAAAACTGTAACCCATACAAAACTCTGAAATCTGTTCTATAACTAATGGTTGCGGTATGCTTTGAAATTTTTTGCTTTTTTTGTATATATGTTATTTTTCACAATAAAAAAAATGTTACAGCCCCCCACACAGACTGTTTATTAAATGTAGATTCCTAGGCCCCGGCCCCAGTCCCAACCAATAAGAGCTGAGTATCTGAATTTTAATGAGCTCCTCCGGTGATTTTGACATATAAAATGAGCCCAGCTGGGACAGAAACCCCTGTGGATTCAAAGCCAACGTAAGATTTGACAAGATTTGGAAGGGCCTTGAGTTACCAGCCCCTCCTTGCTGGCCGAACCCTAGCCCTCGAGATCTGGGAAGCCTAAATCGGCACAACTGCTAATGCCCCTTGCCTGGCAATGTGGGTGAAGTGGTTGGCATGCTCCGTGGCATACTGAGGCTAAGAAACTAACACAGAGATGCATTCCCCATTGTTACCAGGAACCCCTACCATACCCATGCCTCCCTCTCCCAGTCTGAAAAGACACATGAAGCAGAAAAGAAGAAACGAAACCCAGTGCCCACTGCAACGAACAGTACTTTCTAGGAGTTTTTGAAGGATGGCATGCGTTGAAAAGAGAAAAGGGAAAACTCTGGAGAAACTTACACAGTATGACACAAGCTGGCATCTGGGACTCCTGACTCACTGGAACAGAAGAGATACCTCAAGCTGGCCCTTTTGAGTTATTTACTTATTTACTGAGGGCACTTGAACGGAATTTGATCTTGAGCACTGTCCAGACAGAGACAGAAGGCAGGGTCCGAGCTTCCCACACTTTTTCTTCCAGCAGCAGAGTCCTAGCCCACATTGCTTTCCCCAGCACCGAGAAAAGCAATACCTGTACCTGCCAACGAAATTCCCACCACTTGACATTTATCTTTCACTCCTGAGGATCGTCTCACATGACAGGTGCACCTATAAACGCACCTAGGGCAGCAAACAGCCTATTAAAACACACACGCACTAACCGCTCTTTCAAACAGATAACCTTCCCGCATGCTGACATCCACCCAGATTTTAAAAGCATAGAAGGAAACGGAAGACCCGAAAAGGAAACAGAGAACTGCTCATCCACGCTAGCAGAGGGGCCCGAGGGCTAAGAGATCTACTGAGCACTGAAGAGTTCAGGCCTTAGAAACTCATGAGCCCAAAATGAAGGGTGAACCTCCCAGCACAGCGCACGCCCACTCCACCAAAGGAAGAGCCCTTTTGGTTTGCTCCCAGCCCCATTGCCATCGCCTTCTGCAATTGCCAGCTCATGGGAGTTTCAAAATTCAATCAAGCCATGTGTCCAGCTGGTGCAGGTTTGAGGGAGTGGAGTAGTCGGCCCCTCCAGACATTTACAACACGGGAATGCCCACTGATGCATGGACTGCAAGACTTTTCATCCCTCTTGCAACCTTCCTCCAGTGCCCAAATGGCCTTCTGAAGAAATCATTTCTGCCATCTTCCGAGTTAACTTTGTATCCACTTCTGTCTCCTTTCTTCCAAAAAACTGCTTCAAACTCCCCAGTAAGTTCCCTGGGAGAGACTCTCTTACAACACCCCAACATAACTCCTCCTCCCGACCAGCCCTTCCAGGACCCACAGAGTTGAGAGGCTCTTCCCACACCACCTGTGTGTGCAGATCCAGGCTTATTTTTTTTTTCTTTTCACACATTTTAGGGCTGCAACAGCTCAGTGCATCAAAATGATTGGATTGGAAACGGACAGCTCAATGGGGGTTCCCCCCACCCCCGGCAGGTTTCCTCCTGACATGTCCATGATTGAAAAACCGAAATCCAAGGAGCAGAAGGGGAAGGGGGGATGCGAAAGAGGCCGGGAGAAGAAGAAGTCTCTATTTATAGGCAGCCCCCTCTCACCAGCCCCAAACCACCTTTTGCCCACCTGCAGAATGGCAGGGTCATGTGGGCTCTCTGCGGATCCCCAGCGTGTCACCCAGCACCCAGGCCCCCGCGGCATATAAACAAATCCACAAGCGGAAAAGAAAGAGAGAGAGAGAGAGAGAGAGAAAGAAACTCCCTCCCCGGGAGCTGATAACGACAACGGCAGCAATGATAATAATAAATAAAGAATAACGCTACTACTACTACCACCGGCACCCAGCCCAGCGTAGACGCGCAGCGGCACAGCTCAGGCACAGCCAGTGCGGGCTCTGCAAGAGAATAAATCACAGAAAACGGAATCCTGTCCACCTTACTGCCTTCTCCCCCTCCCCAAGCCCCCCACAAACAATCAGAGGGGAAACGGATGGTTGGGGGGGGTGGGAAGGGGAGGGAAGGAAGGATTGCTTTTTACCCCCCGTAGGCACACCTACCTCCAGGGTCCGGATCTCTTTTTGTGTGAGGTCGTTGGAGGTAGCGCATTTGGTCCTGAGCCCCTCCAGGTTGGATATGCTGAGATCTATCATGTTTTGGACCAACTCGCACTGCTGTAAGGCTTTTTGCAAACTCAGAGGCTGCTGCTCCTCGCTTTTCGTCATGTTTTCCCCATCCATCGCTTGCTCTGCAACCCCCCTTCCCCTCCTCCTCCTCCTCCCAGAGAGAAAAAAGGGGGGCTGGGGGGGTGGAGGTAGTCTACCCCCGCCGCCTCTCCAACCACCGCGACTTCTCAATGTCTCATAAAGAAGAAACCCAACATCTCACACAGGGTTGGGGGGCGGGGGCGGGAGGAGGGGACAGGAGCCAAAATTTATTATTTTATTTTGGGGTATCAGGCAGACTCCATTAGAATGTCTCCTCTCTCTGAGTCTCTGGTCCCTGAAAAGGAGAGATGCTGTTTCTCAGAAGCAAACCAGGTGATGTGATGCTGTCTGTGCACTTAGGGGGGAGGAGGAGGAGGAGGCAAAAGAGGAGGAGGAGGAGGTGGAGGAGGAGGGAGAGACCGAGGAGGAGGAGGAGGAGGGAGAGGAGGAGGAAAAGGAAAATAGCGCTCACTCTTTACACACCGGCTCCGTGAAGGACAAAATAATATATTTTTGGCTGGCTGGCTTTTTATGTTAAAAAAAAAAAAACACTAAAAAAAAAACCTGGTTTTTCCCCCCTCCCAGCTGCAGTGACATGGCATTGTCCACCGTTTGGGGTGCTTTAGGGCGATCTCAAGACGCTGCCCGCACTGCTCCCGCGGCTGCGGCGCCCACTGCGGCTGCTGCTGCCTCCTCCGCGCGCTGCTGCTGCTGCCGCGGCCGCCGGGCTCCGGGGGGGACGGCTGCTGCGCTCGCTCCGGCCTCGCTCCACACCGACATCTTGCCTGTCAATCAAGGGCTGGGGGGAGCGGGGGAGCGCGGGCGAGGGATGGAGAGCCGGCGAGGGACCTGCAGGGGAGCGGGTTGGTGGAGAGGCGCCGTGCGCGCGTCCGCCCCAGCCGGGCCCCGGCCCCCGCGCGCCAGGGACCCGCTGCTGGAGGCGGAGGAGGAGCGCGCGAGCTCGCGCACCTGGTCGGGGGGGGGCGGCGGGGGAAGGGAGCGCTCCTGGCGGGGCGGGGCCGGGGGCGGGGACGAGTGGGAGGTGGGGGCAGTGGGAGGAGAGCAGGGGGCGGGTCCTCTGGGGGCCGCGGCGCGCGCGTGGCAAAGTGAGCTGACCCCCGGGCGTGCGTGTTTGCGAGCCGGCGGGCGGCGGCCGGCGGGCGGGGACGTGGGAGCGAGCTCGCACGTCCGGCCGAGGCTGCCCCCGGGGCGGTGGAGATCGCAGGGAGAGTGCGAGAGCCGGGAGGCTGCCGGAGTGGGGCGGGGAGAGGGAGCCGGCGGGCGGGTGGGGGTGGGAGCCACTACTACGGCCCCGCTCTCGCGAGAGGAGGCCACAGGGCCGCTGAGCAGGTGCGCTCGGGCTGGGAGCAGGTGTGCACCTAAGTTTAACCCTTAGCGCGTGCTGGAGAAATGTCAGCGTGAACCTGGGCACGTACTCCCTGCCTTTCTGGCTCAGTGTGTGCGTGTGCCTGACTGTTTGCTCGTTTGTCCTTTCGTATTGACTAGGGAATAATAAAAAAAACAAACTTGATGATCGTCCATGAACTGTAGGAAGCTGCCTCCCAGAACTGGTTCTCTGGCCAGCAGTTACCCTGGCTGGTGGATGTCCGCTTAAAGAGGAAATAGGGGCTTTGCCTTATTCTCATTGTTAGCATGTCCTAAAAGGGTCTACATGATCTGACCCCCAGCCTACTTAATCGACCGTCTATCCCACCCCCCTCTAAATACACACATACACACCTTTCTTTCCTTCTGTTTCTCTAAATAATGGGTCAGCAAGCTATGACCCCAGGCTGGGAATGATTTTAACATTTTTAAATGGCTGGGAAAAAATCATATTTTGTTGACAATTGACAATCATACAAAACTCACATTTCAGTATCCATAAATAAAGTTTTTATTGGAACCAGTCATCACTTATTTATATATTGTCTATCTTTGCTTTGGAGCTATATAAACCAGAGTTGAGTAGGTGCAATGGAAAACATATAGCCGGCAAATCTAAACTGTTTACTCTCTGGCCCTTGACAGAAAAAGTTTGACAATCCCTGCTCTAAATCACCAAACTTACTCTTGCACTAGGGTTCTCTCCCCTGTGGCTGGATAGAACTTTCCTTATCTTCTCATGGCTAACCCCTTCTTGTCAGCCAAACTCAACTCAAGTGCCATCTCAGAGATGCTTCATCTCCCGGACCACCTTATCACATAGTACTCCCAACACGCACTGCCAGAAGAATGTATTTATGATGAATAGCTCCTCTTTTTCCAGGTGTGCAGAGCCCCATATGAGGGAGCTGGGCCTATTGGACAGAGTGAGACTCAGAATACACGGTACAGTATGTCTCCCCTAAAGGAGGTCACCTGAGAAGTAGAGAAAATAGCCAGTGATGGCCAACTTGGACAGCAAACTTCTTTTCCCCCTTAGATGGTGAGCCATGGGGTTTTATTGGCTCATACAGAGCTGAACGGCCTTTTCAAAATCTTTCTGTAAATGAGGGACTCAAATGAGTTTTCTAGGCTCTCAGTCTTTTGGACTAGGGAGTGTAAGGGTTTCATTTCTCTGGGGAAGTTCTCTTTCATATTCATCATGAGCATTTTAAAGCCCTAATGTCCAGTTCACCTGTGGGTCTAGTTCAATGGACTATTTTTCTCTTTGTTTTCAGTAACTTGGGCCTGTCCCTTGTCAAGCCTTGTGAGTTTAATTTAATGTCAGATATTGTGTATGAAAAAAACAGAGGATCCTGGCAATGTTACCTAACTCTGGAGAGGACTTCTCTGCAAAGCAGATGGCATGGGGACTGATGGCCTTATTCCAATCAGGAGCTGAGATGGGCGGAGACTGGGTTGCAGATTTGGAAGACACCGTCTATGGCTGGCCCCCACATCTAAGGCTTTGCCCCCCGGGGGTTCCAGCTGAGACCGTGGGTGGTCGCCAAGGTTCCCCTCTCCTTGTCTTGTTAGCATGGCGAGACTGCTGAAAGCTCTGCTCTGCTTATCACGGGCTTTGTGTTTGGCCTCATGCCTTGCACAGCTTCAGAATTTCAGGAAAATCACCATGTATAAGGCTCACTCTTTTTTGCACTTCCCTTCTCTCTGGGATATTAGCCTCTTAAGTCCCCAGTTTTTCTCTCCAGCACTGTGAGACTGCCAGGCGTTCTGTTGATTTCTCTGTCTCCCACTTGCCTGGAAAAAGTGTAGACCCTCAGCCTCTTTTTCTATGCCCCAGGGACACTGTAAATACCCCCAGGGAAAAGGTGGCCACAGAATGTCAGCTCACCTCGCCACAGCTCCCTTCTCTCCAGAATCTTGGTGCCTCCGGTCCTGGTTGCTTCAGCAGCTCTCTGATACCTTTAAGCAGATAATGGTGATGATGGTGATGATGGTGATTTGATCTAACTTTTCTGGTGGTTCTCAGAGGACATAGAAGTTTAAACAATGAAAGTAATCCATAGATCAGATGTCCCGACTGGCAGGGCTGTAAGCAGCATACAAAATACATTGTTTGCGCTCATCTTTTTTTTCGATTGGTTAAGACAGGGATCATTTGTTCTGTTTTGCATGTACCCAGCCTCTTTTGGATACTTTTCCGAGGTTGGAAAATACCCCACATTGTGAGTCCCAATTCTCTGTAATAGAAACTGTAGCATTTTCCCAGTGTTCTTGCAACCAGGTCTCATGCTTGTGATCTTAGGCTCTGCCATTAGCAGACTGCATGAGATTTCTTTTGATAACTGAGCAAAAACAGAGGAGGAAACTATCTGACAGTGAGCGTGACAGCCAATGCACCTGCTTACAGGGGTCCAGTCCTCTGTGTTAGCAGAGCATGCTATGGTGCCTGTGCTGGGGGACGGGGCAGCCCCCGCAGTGTGATTGGGACATCCTTCCTGGCTGCATAGCCCAAGCCTGGCTCTTTTGCCCTTCTGGAGATCCTATAGGCTTTCTAAACTTCCCTATAAAAGTATTTATGTTTACACCACCTGGAATAGAGTGTGTCATTTGCATCAAAGAACCCTGGCTTACGTTCTTACCAATAATTCAAAAATCAAGAGATACTGCAAAAATGCAAATTCCAAGCTTTTATCATAAAAATTGGAAATCTGGCTACTTTGGACAACAGTTGGCTAAAGCTAAGAGGCAGCCACCCCTTTCAGACAGGGCACTACTGTCGTCACCCAGTCCTTTTCATTCATCATTTCTGTTTCCTACCTGGCCCCTGCAGGCACTTGTGTTTGGTACCCCTGAATAGCCTAAGGTTTTTTGTTTGTTTGTTTTTTGTTTTGTATGCTGTATGGTGGGGTCACATTTCATTCTTTTTCCATTTGAGTATCCCGTTATTGCAGTTGAATTTTTTCTTTGCTTGTTTTTGTTGGTTTCTTTGTTTGGGAAGTGCATGGTGGGTCCCCCACGTGGCAGGTGAGAATTCTGCCACTGAACTACCCTGCACCCCTAACTTAAGGTGATTTGCACCCCACACTGAAAATCCTACCAATTTCAAGCCTAGAGGGCTGGAGCCAATTGATGACATTTTTGCTGTTGTATTTTATCCTAGAAGTTCATGCTGCTTCTAAAGGACATATGTGTTTCAGTGGCTTTATCGATAGTGGGAATAAATTACTGTCACTGGGTTAATGAATGAACTGAACTGGACGGGGGAACAATGAAGCACTGGCTTTACTTTTTTTTCTCTCACAGCCTTTCCACACTCTAGCCCATTGTCAGATCTCCTTCTCCTGCCCCTTTGCAAGATCTAGGGAGATCTCACAGCTTTTCAGTACTTTCAACTATAACGGTCTAATTTTCAGACATTAAAAGTCCAGTCCAATAAAAACTCCATTCTCATATTCAGTTCAAGAAATATGTCTCTCCCCTACTCAGATCTGATGCTCGGATGGCTCAGGAATCTGCAGTAGAGACAGGGGGTGTTTGTCCTTTCTCTCCACCTCACCAGCTCACCTGAGAACAGGTGAGAACAGGTATCATTTTCTCTTGGGTGTCAAATGTCCACTGATGTCTTGGCAAGTGTCCACCCAGAGTGTCACATAGGGCACACTAGGGGATCTTTGGAGAATCCCATGGGGACCTCTTGGGGACCCAATGCAAATGTCCAAAACCTCTCACACACTGGTTTCCAGTTCATCCCCCAGGCAGCACCACACGTCCTCTTTCTGAGTTCCCTTGCCTGGCAGGCGTCCCTCTTGGGTGAACCTTTTCAAGACTATGCAGACCTAAGTATACTCCTGGTTAGTCATCTGGATATGGGAAACAGGCAGACCTTGGCCCTGCAAAATGGCAAGCACATTCTCTGCTGCCCTCTCTCCTCACCCTGCCAACAGGGACAGCTCCAGGCAGCCTTCAGCAAAGAAGTAAGAGACCAGCCAGCCCCTTTCAAGGTGTTCCCTTGACTTGAGGGTAGGAAGGAGAAGGAAAAACCCCTATCAAGGCCTGTCGACAAAACCTCTTATGGATAAAACCTTGACCTTGTCTTATATAGTTTGGAGCTTGATGGCTTTTGATGGTCAATGGGCCACTCTGGCCCCCCCTTAGCAGAATGAGGAAGTATTGTCCTCCACTGCCCTCACCTGTGAAAACTTTAGCCGAAGTTCTGGGTCAACAGGAAAAGTCTTGTTTTACACCCTGTTATATCAGTGATGGGCCAGCTGTGTTGTTTTCTAAGTTGCACTGGGAATAGGGACAAAATTGGGAAACATCTCATCAAAAGATAAGAGACTATCACTGTTCCTACAACTGAGAAAACCAATGCTGACTTCATCTCGAAGGGCTCTGCGTATTGCTTTCCCAGGGCATTTCTTTTCTCTCTCTTTTCCTTTTTCTTTCTGTTTCTTCAGAAACTAAATAAACAAATCAGAGAATGCTAGTCCCCAGGATACAACCAAATCCCCCATAGCTGTCAGAGAATGCTTATGTTTCTGCTCTAACGCACCGAGTCCCCAAATCTAAAATGCTTTAAAAAAAAATAACTTTGATGAGGACAGGCAGACGGTTCCCATCTTGAACCTTATGAGGTTTTCGCCAACATCAGAAAACAGACTTTTTCGTAGATTTCTTCTCCCTTTGGGCTTTTGCCTCTGTCTCTTAATTTTCCAGTGCAAGCAGCCAGGGTACCCTCTTGATACGTGGGATCATTTGCGCTCATAGTAATGAACAATGTAGACCAGTGATGGGTGCTGGCTTTACAAATGAAGCAGTCACGATATACTGTGAATTTTCAGATACAGCACCCTCAGGAGGGGGCAGGACGGGCGCCGTGGCGCTCTCCCAGGACTTAGAGAAGCAGAGCATTTTCCTCACCTCAAAAGAGACCCTGCATTCATGAAACAGCCTCCCTGAACTCTAGGCAACCAGAATTCAGATTTCAGTCTCTGTAGACTTCCCTACTCTGGACTGTCATGAAAATGGTATTGTACAATAAGTGGCCCTTTTGTGTCTGCCTTCTTTCACTCAATATAGTGCCTCCAAGGTTCATCCATGTTTTAGCACCTATCACCCCTTCATTCCTCTTTATGACAAAGTGAAAGGCCATTCTATGACTAGTACCACATTTTGTTTATCCATTCATCTCTTGATGGACACTTGGTTGCTTCCATCTCTTGGCTACCATGAAACGTCTATGAGCGCTGCTGGACGAGTTTTTGTTTGAACACCTGTTTTCATTTTCTTCAGGTAGATACCCAGGAGCGGAATAGCCAGGTCATATGGCAATTCTATGTTTAACTTATTGAGGAATCGCCAAATTGTTTTCCGTAGCGGCTGCCCCATTTGACATTCCCACGGACAATGCATGAGGGTTCCAATTTCTCCACCTCTTCGCCTCCTGATTCTTCTTCCATCTATATAATCTCATTACTAAAAAACATAGTAAAGGCATACTTACGGGAAGTGTGCATTGACGCATACATTTATTGAGAGCCTATCATGTGCCAGGTACTATGCTATAGGCATGGGAATTAAACATTCAACCGTGGTATGTTGGTATGCTTTTAGTGGCAAGGGGCAAAAACTACAAACCAATTGAGGAAAAAGGGTGATTTTGATAGCCAGAAAGTGAGAGACTCTCCCTTCTGACCTGGCACCTTCCATCTTTTCCTTCTCTCTCTCCCTGTCACTCTCCCCATCTCTCAGGTCTGCTCTCTTTTGTGTTGGCTTCTTTGGTAGGTGTCTTTTCCCCTAGGGTGTGACAGAGATGGCCAGAGCTTAGCAACCCATTAGAAACAGAGTCTCCTTCCCACAATTTCCAGCACGAGCTTCAGGATCGATTCAGCTCTGACCGAGGTCAGGCCAGGTATGCACACCTGAGCCAGTCCCAGCAGCCGAGGGGCTGGAGTGTGCAGAGTAGCCAGGCGTGGCTCAGAGCGCCATGCGGGGGGCCAGGGGGTAGCTTGGACCCCTCCCAAGCTGTGGGTGTGAGATCAGGTGAGGGCTGGCTCCCCCAGAGGTAAAGGGTGGGTGGGTATTACCAGAAGCAAAAGGAATGGATGTCAGGCAGACACAACCAGCAGCCACACTGTGCCATCCTTGTGGGAGTCGTGGTCTAATGGGGGAGCCCCGTGTAAACAGATGCTGTAATTATAATGCACTCTGGGAATAAAGAAGAGGAGTTCTTCCAACCCGCGGAAGGGAGGGGGAAGGATTCGGGGAAGGTTCTGCTGAGATGACTCTGAAGCTGCGAGTGAAGAAGGAGTGGGAGTCCTCCCAGCGGGCAGAGAAGGACCAGCTCATGCCCAAGCCGGCGTCCCGAAGTCGCTGATGATTACAGACAGCTCCCAGGAGCCTATACTTGTCACAGTTGTTTTTAAAGCCACACCTGCAAGCCTAAAGCCAACATGCTGCTGCCGAATCCACGGTGCACCTGCTGACGAAGAACCCAGGTCTTCTGGGCGGAGCTTAGCAAGCCACCATGTGTTGACCAACCACCCAGGCCTGAAAGGAGGTCCTGGAACGTGGGGTGCCAAAACCAGGATCACCGGAACGAGTTGGCTACCCTACACTGACATCTCCCTAATACCCACGTAGAGGGTAGAGGGTGCCTACAGCCGAGATAGGTGCCAAGGGGGTGTGTGCTGTGTGTCAAAAGGGCCCCACTTCACGGAGGGTTTTTAAACCAAGCAAACCGATGAGCAGCCAGCGGAATCAGGCTCGGCTTGCAGGTGAGTTTTATGGAGTGGAAGAAGTTTTAAAGGAATTTGAATTGATTGCTAATATTTATAAAAACCCATCAAAATTCTGATCACCAATTTATCTGGGTAAATCTAAAACCCTTGTGCCCTGCCCTGCTCCTCAAGCTTCATCTCCTCCTAGAAATAATCAGAAGGATGGGGCCGTGGCTACTCCCCATTCGGAGCAGAGGCTTTTCTGTCCTTGCCAGCCCCTTCCTCCTTGCCTCGCCCGGACCCCTTCCCCCTGTGCTATACCTGCCTGACCCCCACAGCACTGCAGTCTAGGGTTTTTGTCACTGGTAACAAAACAATTAGAAGAGAGGTAGATAATACAACACAGAAGTCAGATGAAAGATCATAAAGTCAACTGCTTGGTGATTTCTATTTTCAGTCGTCTCATCCCACCCACCCATCCCAAAGATTATAGGACATTTTGAAAGGGTGTGGGAATTTTCCCTTAATGCAATGATTCCTAACCTTGGCTTCACCTGGAAAGGCTTTTAAAAAAACACTAATGCCCTGACCTCCAAGGGGTTTGATGTATTTGATTTGGGGTGCAACCCAGGGGTGGGGTTTTAAAGGCTCCCCCAGGTGATTCTAATGTGCAGCCAAAGTTGACAGCTACTGCTCTAAAGCTCCCTCTTGGAAATTGTCTTTTGTCGGCCCCCGATGTCACAGATCAAACATACAATTAAAGAATCTTTTTAATGTTCACTAAATAATCTCTCGTTCTCGAAGTATACACCTCCAGACATATTTAATCTTCAGAGGTCAAACAGGCACAAGAAACATGAATCGATCACCTATTTTCAAGTGATTTTGGGGGGGAGGGGTGTCAGGTACGTTATTATCTAAAACAGCACCTGAGGACCTCGTAAAATCTAAACATTCCCAGCCCCACATCTGTCTAATTGATGTGCTACAATCTAAAGGATACGCTCTGACAAAGAACACATGCTATTTATCAGGGCTAGAGTCTTAATGGTGTGTCACGTAAATATGTGTGCGTTGTTCAAAGTGAACACCCCTCTCCAAAGTGCAGCCTTGACGCAATCGCTGGCAAACTGAACATGCCTTTTCCACGCAGCGCATTTTCCACGCACTCATGCTCGGTGCTTGTAAGCTCCCTTCCACCAGGGCTTTCTAACGGTACGTGAAAGCAACTGCTGGAAGGAAAAACAAAACCTGTTCTGTGGTCTGGACAGAGTCAAGGCATTCTACCTTTCCCACTGTCAGCTTTCCCTGATCAAAGATGCAGCCTGCATCAGCCTTCCCTTTTCACGCGTGGACCGGCTGTCCAGTTGGTAAAAGCAGAATGGTTCTCCCTCACACCCCATCACAGCTGTCTGCATCTTGCCTTGTAGCGTAGTGTTCGCTCAGTTTCCAGCACCCATCTGTGACTTGCAAAAGAAAAAAGAGATGCGTGTGAGGAGTGAACAAAACAGTCCATTTCATCCTACATGAGCCTCAAATCATCCAAAATTCGGTGGCCCTTTGAAAGACACCCACCCTGAGTTTATTCAGAACCTTTTAGTAGCCGAGTCTCACCATTTGAACTGAAGGTCCTTTATAAGTTTCTTCCGCAATTTTTGGACTTTCCTTTTCTTCGAAGAAATGGGGAGAAAATTAGAAATGTCAAGTGGAACACAACAACATAGTTTTCCCATTTTGTGTTTTTGTGCACACAATCAGGTAAGTCAACACCAGTTTACCATTTTCTTGGTAAATTGAGAACAATTTTTATCATCATCACAGGAAGTACAATGGTGGCTTTTATCTTTCAGAGCAGACCTAGTCCGTAATTTAAAGTGATTCAGGGAGTCACCTTCGATCCTGGGACAGTTACTGAGTCAATGATTCATTTACTCATGCAGCAAATAGCTATAAGCTTAGAGGCTGGTTTCCTGATAGATTGGAAAGAAGACGTGGAAGTGAGATGGTGATGAAACTTCATCATCGCAAACTGAATCTGAGTCCAGCAGGTGGACTTGAAGGTGAGAGAGGGACTCCGAGCAGATGGCCTGGGTTCAAAGCCCAGCTTTGCCACTGCTGGGCCTTGGGCCTTGGGGAAATGAGGTCACCTCCCTACAGTTCAGTTACCCCACCTCTAAAATAAGGGACCTAATAGCACCCACCCCATAGGTTTTTTGTGAGGATTACATGAGTCAATATTCCTAAAAAGCTTGCAACAGTGCCAGAATAGTTTATGTAATGGCTGCCCTCTGTGAACAAAACACACACACAGGCAAGAGCTCATGGGGTGTCTCTCTCTCTAAGCCCAACTCTGCAAGGAAAATCATCACCCCCACCCCGATGTGAAATGTCATGCCCTGGGGTGTGACTCTTCCTGGCAACATGGGACATGACTCCAGGGATAAGCCTAACCCTGGCACTGTGGGATCAATGATGCCTTCCTGACCAACACGGGGAAAATAAGTGTAATAAAATGAAGTATCAGTGGCTAAGAGAGTTCATATGGAGTCCAGAGGCTATTCTGGAGGCTATACTTATGCAAGCTTTTTGGCAAGGTTTGCCAACCCCCATCAAAAATCATTTCTATTAACCCTCAAGAACGCCCAGGGCTCTGTCTGAGATCCTACAAAAGTTGCACACACTACATTTACTTTTCAGAAGTCTAAAACCTTCAGATGGTTCCTAGACTAGATAAATCCTGACACCCAGAGCTGCCAGTCTCACCAAGAAGAGTAACCAGTTCCATGCCCCTATTCCATATTGTCAACACTTCTTCTCAACGTGAAAAAGTTAGAATGGACAAAACTCAGATATCCCTAAGGATTGGGAGAAGGACCAAAGGAGGAGGAGGAGTTATAATAGAAAACTTAGGATTTAATAAATGTGTATGACTGCTGAATCATTATATTGATATTTCTTTTTAGTCTCCGGTATTTTGGAGGAGCTAGACAGAAAAACCTGAAATTGTGGAACTGTAATCCATACCAAAGTTTGAAATCTGTTCTATAACTGCTAATTAAAATGTCCTTTGAAATTTATTGCTTTTGTATATATATATAATATTTCACAATAAAAAAGTATTTTAAAAAGCTTATCTAGCCGGAGAAGATGGCGGCTTAGTAAGGCACGCGGGTCTTAGTTCCTCCTCCAGAACAACTACTAAAGAACTAGAAACAGTACAGAACAGCTCCCGGAGCCACAATAGAGACCAGACACACAGCGTAACCCATTCCGGAACGGCGGGAACGGCTAAGAGACTCCGCTGCGATGAGGTCCCCGAGAGGCGCGCGCTTCCCCAGGCCACAGTGGCTGGTGGCCGGAGCCCCTCCCTCCCTCCTTCCCAGGCCGGCTGGGAACTTTGGATCAGGTTTCCCAAGCCGCGGCTACCGACCGGAGTCCCTTCCACACATGCGGCTTCCCGGGTCAGCTGGGAACCTTGGATCGGCGGTTCCCCAAGCCGCGGCGGCCCTCCCACACATGGCTTCCCGGGCTAGTTGGGAGCTTTGGATCAGCGGTTCCCCAAGCCATGGCGGCTGGCGGCCACAGCCCCTTCCACACACGCGGCTTCCCAGGCCGGCTGGGAGCATCAGAACAGTGGTTCCCCAAGCCGCAGCGGCTGGCGACCCTCCCCCACAGGCGACTTCCCAGAGGGAAAGGAAAGAGTCTCCAACAGTAGCAGAGACTGAGCCCAACCTAACACCAATAGTGGCATTAAGGAACAACTTCTGACTACTAAAAATAGGCCCTCAGCTCAGGCGAAACTGATTAAGGCACAAGTCGCCGACTGGGCTAACTGAAAAAGAGGAAAGGGGGCGAAACAGAGCCTTCTGCGGCTGTTTCTACAGAGACTTCGTTGCCTCTGGGCTCAGCACTGGGATTACATAGGTTACAACTGCCCTGAACGCAGAAACAGGCTGCTTTTAGGGCTCCCTACCACCTGAACCTTCCCCGCGGGAGGGGTGAAACGCAACTCAGGTAGAATTCCTCTCTCAAGGAATTCAGATTCCAGGACTTCACCATTTGAAGCTATTAAAACCAACCTACAACCTTTCCTCTGTCTCCACCACACACCCAGCAGCGAGAGTCTTTCAAAGTTAAAGGAGCCACAACATCTTTTGCTGGTGGGACCTGCAGGCAGACAAGCACCACATATTGGGCAGGATAAGAAAAACAGAGCCCAGAGACTTCACAGGAAAGTCTTTCAACCTGCTGGGTCCCACACTCAGGGAAATCTGATTAAATGCCCAGATGCCAGCAAAAAATAACAAATCACACCAGGAAGATTGAGGATATGAGTCAAAGGAACAAACCAATAGCTCAAATGAGATACAGGAGCTGAGACAACTAATTCTGAATATACGAACAGAAATGGAAAACCTCTTCAAAAACCAAATCGATAAATTGAGGGAGGACATGAAGAAGGCATGGGATCAACAAAAAGAAGAAATGGAAAGTCTGAAAAAACAAATCACAGAACTTATGGGATTGAAAAACACAGTAGAAGAGATGAAAAAAACAATGGAAACCTACAATGGTAGATTTAAAGAGACAGAAGCTACAATTAGTGAACTGGAGGATGGAACATCTGAAATCCAAAAAGAAACAGAAACTATAGGGAAAAGAATGGAAAAATTTGAACAGGGTATCAGGGAACTCAAGGACAATGTGAACCACACAAATATACGTGTTGTGGGTGTCCCAGAAGGAGAAGAGAAGGGAAAAGGAGGAGAAAAACTAATGGAAGAAATTATCACTGAAAATTTCCCAACTCTTATGAAAGACCTAAAATTACAGATCCAAGAAGTGCAGTGCACCCCAAAGAGAATAGACCCAAATAGGCGTTCTCCAAGACACTTACTAGCTAGAATGTCAGAGGTCAAAGAGAAAGAGAGGATCTTGAAAGCAGCAAGAGAAAAACAATCCATCACATACAAGGGAAACCCAATAAGACTATGTGTAGATTTCTCAGCAGAAACCATGGAAGCTAGAAGACAGTGGGATGATATATTTAAATTACTAAAAGAGAAAAACTGCCAACCAAGAATTCTATATCCAGCAAAATTGTCCTTCAAAAATGAAGGAGAAATAAAAACATTTTCAGACAAAAAGTCACTGAGAGAATTTGTGACCACGAGACCAGCACTGCAAGAAATACTAAAGGGATCACTAGAGTCAGATACGAAAAGACAGAAGAGAGAGGTATGGAGAAGAGTGTAGAAAGAAGGAAAATCAGATATGATATATAAAATACAAAAGGCAAAATGGTAGAGGAAAGTATTACCCAAAGAGTAATAACACTAAATGTTAATGGACTGAATTCCCCAATCAAAAGACACAGACTGGCAGAATGGATTAAAAAACAGGATCCTTCTATATGCTGTCTACAGGAAACACATCTTAGACACAAAGATAAATATAGGTTGAAAGTGAAAGGTTGGGAAAAGATATTTCATGCAAAGAACAACCAGAAAAGAGCAGGAGTAGCTATACTAATATCCAACAAATTAGACTTCAAATGTAAAACAGTTAAAAGAGACAAAGAAGGATACTATCTACTAATAAAAGGAACAATTCAACAAGAAGACGTAACAATCATAAATATTTATTCACGGAATCAAAATGCCCCAAAATACGTGAGGAATACACTGCAATCACTGAAAAGGGAAATAGACACATCTACCATAATAGTTGGAGACTTCAATTCGCCACTCTCATCAATGGACAGAACATCTAGACAGAGGATCAATAAAGAAACAGAGAATTTGAATATTACAATAAATGAGCTAGACTTAACAGACATTTATAGGACATTACACCCCACAACAGCAGGATACACCTTTTTCTCAAGTGCTCATGGATCATTCTCAAAGATAGACCATATGCTGGGTCACAAAGCAAGTCTCAACAAATTTAAAAAGATTGAAATCATACACAACACTTTCTCAGATCATAAAGGAATGAAGTTGGAAATCAATAATAGGCAGAGTGCCAGAAAATTCACAAATACGTGGAGGCTCAACAACACACTCTTAAACAACAAGTGGGTCAAGGAAGAAATTACAAGAGAGATTAGTAAATATCTCGAGGTGAATGAAAATGAAAACACAGCATATCAAAACCTATGGGACGCAGCAAAGGCAGTGCTAAGAGGGAAATTTATTGCCCTAAATGCCTATATCAGAAAAGAAGAAAACGCAAAAACTCAGGAATTAACTGTCCACTTGGAAGAACTGGAGAAAGAACAGCAAACTGACCCCAAAGCAAGCAAAAGGAAAGAAATAACAAAGATTAGAGCAGAAATAAATGAAATTGAGAACATGAAAACAATAGAGAAAATCAATAAGACCAGAAGTTGGTTCTATGAGAAAATCAATAAGATTGATGGGCCCTTAGCAAGATTGACAAAAAGAAGAAGAGAGATGATGCAAATAAATAAGACCAGAAATGGAAGAGGAGACATAACCACTGACCTCACAGAAATCAAGGAGGTAATAACAGGATACTATGAACAACTTTACGCTAATAAATACAACAATGTAGATGAAATGGATGGGTTCCTGGAAAGACATGAACAACCAACTTTGACTCAAGAAGAAATAGATGACCTCAACAAACCTATCACAAGTAAAGAAATTGAATCAGTCATTCAAAAGCTTCCTAAAAAGAAAAGTCCAGGACCAGACGGCTTCACATGTGAATTCTACCAAACATTCCAGAAAGAATTAGTACCAACTCTCCTCAAAGTCTTCAAAAAAATTGAAGTGGAGGGAAAGCTACCTAATTCATTCTATGAAGCCAACATCACCCTCATACCAAAACCAGGCAAAGATATTACAAAAAAGAAAACTACAGACCAATCTCTCTAATGAATATAGATGCAAAAATCCTCAACAAAATTCTAGCAAATCGAATCCAACAACACATTAAAAGAATTATACATCATGACCAAGTAGGATTCATCCCAGGTATGCAAGGATGGTTCAACATAAGAAAATCAATTAATGTAATACACCATATCAACAAATCAAAGCAGAAAAATCACATGATCATCTCAATTGATGCAGAGAAGGCATTTGACAAGACTCAACATCCTTTCCTGTTGAAAACACTTCAAAGGATAGGAATACAGGGAACTTCCTTAAAATGATAGAGGGAATATATGAAAAACCAACAGCTAATATCATCCTCAATGGGGAAAAATTGAAAACTTTCCCCCTAAGATCAGGAACAAGACAAGGATGTCCATTATCACCACTATTATTCAACATTGTGTTGGAGGTTCTAGCCAGAGCAATTAGACAAGAAAAAGAAATACAAAGCATCAAAATTGGAAAGGAAGAAGTAAAACTATCACTGTTTGCAGACGATATGATACTATACGTCGAAAACCCAGAAAAATCCACAACAAAACTACTAGAGCTAATAAATGTGTACAGAAAAGTAGCAGGTTACAAGATCAACATTCAAAAATCTGTAGTATTTCTATACACTAGCAATGAACAAGCTGAGGGGGAAACCAAGAAACGAATTCCATTTACAATTGCAACCAAAAGAATAAAGTACTTAGGAATAAATTTAACTAAAGAGACAAAAACCTATGCAAAGAAAACTACAAAAAACTGTTAAAAGAAATCACAGAAGACCTAAATAGATGGAAGGGCATACTGTGCTCATGGATTGGAAGACTAAATATAGTTAGGATGTCAATCCTACCTAAATTGATTTACAGATTCAATGCAATACCAGTCAAAATCCCAACAACTTATTTTTTGGAAATAGAAAAACCAATAAGCAAATTTATCTGGAAGGGCAGGGTGCCCTGAATTGCTAAAAGTATCTTGAAGAAAAAAAACGAAGCTGGAGGTCTCAAGCTGCCCGACTTTAAGGCATATTATGAAGCCACAGCGGTCAAAACAGCATGGTATTAGCATAAAGATAGATATATCGACCAATGGAATCGAATAGAGTGCTCAGATATAGACCCTCTCATCTATGGACATTTGATCTTTTATAAGGCAGTCAAGCCAGCTCACCTGGAACAGAACAGTCTCTTCAATAAATGGTGCCTAGAGAGCTGGATATCCATATGCAAAAGAATGAAAGAGGACCCATATCTCACACCCTATACAAAAGTTAACTCAAAATGGATCAAAGATCTAAACATTAGGTCTAAGACCATAAAACAGTTAGAGGAAAATGTAGGGAGCTATCTTATAAAACTTGCAATTGGAGGCGGCTTTATGGACCTTTCACCTAAAGCAAGAGCACTGAAGAAGGAAATAAATAAATGGGAGCTCCTCAAAATTAAACACTTTTGTGCATCAAAGAACTTCATCAAGAAAGTAGAAAGACAGCCTACACAATGGGAGACAATATTTGGAAACGACATATCAGATAAAGGTCTAGTATCCAGAATTTATAATGAGATTGTTCAACTCAACAACAAAAAGACAGCCAACCCAATTACAAAATGGGGAAAAGACTTGAACAGACACCTCTCAGAAGAGGAAATACAAATGGCTAAAAGGCACATGAAGAGATGCTCAATGTCCCTGGCCATTAGAGAAAGGCAAATCAAAGCCACAATGAGATATCATCTCACACCCACCAGAATGGCCATTATCAACAAAACAAAAAATGACAAGTGCTGGAGACTATGCGGAGAAAGAGGCACACTTATCCACTGTTGGTGGGAATGTCAAATGGTGCAACCACTGTGGAAGGCATTTTGGCGGTTCCTCAAAAAACTGAATATAGAATTGCCATACGACCCAGCAATACCATTGCTGGGTATCTACTCAAAGGACTTAAGGGCAAAGACACAAATGGACATTTGCACACCAATGTTTATGGCAGCATTATTTACAATTGCAAAGAGATGGAAACAGCCAAAATGTCCATCAACAGACGAGTGGCTAAACAAACTGTGGTATATTCATACGATGGAATATTATGCAGCTTTAAGATAGAATAAACTCATGAAGTATGTAATAACATGGATGGACCTAGAGAACATTATGCTGAGTGAGACTAGCCAAAAACTAAAGGACAAATACTATATGGTTCCACTGATGTGAACCAACATTAGAGAATAAACTTGGAATATGTCATTGATAACAGAGACCATCAGGAGTTAGAAACAGGGTAAGATAATGGGTAATTGGAGCTGAAGAGATACAGACTGTGCAACAGGACTAGATACAAAAACTCAAAAATGGACAGCACAATACTACCTAATTGTAATGCAGTTATGTTAAAACACTGAATGAAGCTGCATCTGAGCTATAGTTGTTTTTGTTTGGTTGTTTTTTATATATATTTTTTGTATTTTGTATTTTTATTTTTTTCTATATTATCATTTTATTTCTTTTTCTGTTGTCTTGCTATTTCTTTTTCTAAATCGATGCAAATGTACTAAGAAATGATGATCATACATCTATGTGATGATATTAAGAATTACTGATTGCATATGTAGAATGGAATGATTTCTAAATGTGTTAGTTAATTTTTTTTAATTAATAAAAAAAAGAACAAAAAAGCTTATCTAAAAAAATGTTTATCTGTGGCATGACAGATTTAAATCCATTAGCATTGTTACTAATCTATAAAACCATCTATGCTGATTTAAAATGGGAGGATCTAATTCAGAATTTCTACCACAATGGTCCACTGACCAGTTATATAGGAACCACCTAGGGTGTTTATTAACTTTCTAGTTTCCATCCCAGACCTAGTGAATCCCAATCTCTGGGTTTCAAGTCCAGGGAATCTGCCCTTTTCACCAGCCCTCCAGCTGACTGTGAAATGCTCCACAATTAGGAAAGTACTGATCATGTGAACCGATACTGACCCCTCTAAAGCCCAGATGCTGCTCTTTCAGATCCAGTAAGTCATGTTTCCAGTACTTCCTCTAAGTATTACTTTTATCCACAGTTTTTGCCCAATCATCTTACAAGCTATAATAGCATATGCATGTATTTTTTCTGCACATAACTCACTGTTTTTACAAAATAAATTTAGTGTAAAAGGGAAATGTATTTCATGAGTGCAAATGAAAAATAAGTATCTTGCCATAATTCGAGGATAACCTCAAATGTCATTTTAAAAATGTCAAATTCTGGCTGGACATTGATCCCTCCTGAAGTTCTGAATCTGGAGCATCATCTCTGTTTGAAAAAACAAAAAATATATTAGGGCTATTATGGAGTATTCATTCTTAGTAGGTACAGAGTTTCTGTCTGGGGGGGATGGAAGAGTTTTGGTAATGGATGCTGGTGATGATTGCATAAAATTGTGGATGCAGCACCATTGAATTGTATACTTGAAAGTGGTTAAAATGGGAAAAGTTATGCTGGATAAAAATTGGTTTTAAAATACACAAGTGTTAGAGAGGTGTCAAAGACTGACTTGTGCCCACGTGGAGCATTTCTCCTTAACAAAGGGATTGACAGGGAACTGAACCAGGAATAACTCCCCCACTGTACCATTCAGTGCCCCTTTGCAGTGTGTCCAAGCACCACCCAAAATCATTTCCTAGCGAGTCCCAGCTCAGGCTCTGTATGAAACTGCAACAAACGCCTCGTCTGAAAGTTGCCCTGAGTCTAGGTTGCGGTTGCAAAACCAAAAACAAAAAGCAGGAGATTGAAGACACCGGTAGGCCTAATTCACATAGTCTAGAATTGTCTCCAGGACCTCTCTTCACCGTCACTTTCAAAGGGTGAGGGTATCAAACAGACTGAGGTTAGAGTCTAACTACCTACTCACTCCCTAAGTCGTTGGACCTTAGGTAGGTCTCAGGAAAACTTAGTTCCCACAACTGCGGAAGGAGATGATACCTGTTCACACCAAGATGAAATATAACGATGTGTGAAAAGCCCTAACCTGGTTTGGTGTGTGGTTAATGTTTGATGATTGGTAACTTTTAAAAACCACCAAGACTTCCTATTTTTAACCCCCTTTGATGGAACCCTTTGTAAAATAGCATATTTTACAAATGCACTGTAACTTCTCTCTTTTTAATTGAATTTTTATTAGAGAAACTGTACGAAAATCATGCATACAATACAGAGTTCCCATATGAACACACTGCATTAGTGAATTTGTCACAACTGATACGTTTCTAACTGTTCCTAAAATGCATTAAAGGGTGGGCCATGGTGGCTCAGCAGGCAGAGTTCTCACCTGCCATGCCAGAGACCGGGGTCGATTCCTGGTGTCTGCCCATGCAAAATATGTATTACGTCAGATGTTTCTTAGAAGGTCTTCTGAAAATGCCACAAATATTTCAGAAACTGGAGATACCTGGGCCATTGATGGAACTAGTACAGATCTATGATGGAAAAGTACAGATCTCTACTCTGAATTATTTCTCTATAGAAGAATGATCTCTCTTCCTGCATTTTGTATTGAAATTAAATTCTCAATAATCTCTCATTTAGTTAACTGATATTGTCCAAGGCCAAGAAGGTGGAATTAAGCCTCCGTGGCTCCCTGAGAAATACTTTGGAATGTGAACATCATATTGAATAGCATGTCCACGAGTATGAACAGTTGGGCCCTCCGAAGGGTGAATTTAGGTGCCCGTATTTCCATTATACTTCCCTATAGGGTTTCTCATCCTTACTCAACTCACCTAACACCTAAACAAAATGAAGTATTCCCTCCATACGTAAAATTAACAAATTCATTTAGCATTGGCTTTACGATTTGCAGATGAAGCTTTGCAAACGGGGCAGGTTCTGTGATACCTGATTCTAAGTCTTGATTCTTTTGAATTTTTCCCTTCTATTTTGTTTTATTTCTAAGAAAGGAATGGAAGAGTTGTGAAATGTGCTAGTAATAGGATTGGGAATAAAATACGGATACTCTATTTTTAAAGAAATTTAATTAAAAATTAAAAAAGGTTTGACAAACCCTGACAGTTGCTGGAGCGCTGCAGCTGGACAGCAAGTCTTATTTATTTAAATAGAGATCTGAGCAGCGCAGCTCCATGGCTGTGGTTAATGCATCATTTTCCTAATGCTGCTGTAACCGATTACCACAAACTTAGTGCCTTAAAACAACACAAGTTCATTTTCTTACAGTTCTGGAGGTCAAACGTCCAAAAATAGGTCTCTCTAGGCTAAAGCCAAGGTGTTGGCAGGGCTGGTTCCTTCTAGAGGCCACAGGGGAAAAGACAATTCCTTGTCTTTTACAGTCTCTAGAGGCTGCACATTCCCTGGCTGGTGGTCACCATCTATTGTCATAGCCAGCAGTCACATCCCTCCCGTCTGTGTTTCCGCCCACTGTCACATCTCCTCCAACTCTGCCCTCTGCCTCCTTCTTCCACCTTTAAGGAGGTCACCTCCGCATCTCAAGGTCCTTAACTTATATCTGCAAAGTCCCTTTTGCCACATGAAATAGCATAGTCACAGGCTCCAGGGATTACGATGTGGCCTCTTCGGGGATCTAATATTCTGCCTTCCACAGTAACCAAAGGGGTATTCTAGAGTAGTAGATAGGAAGCAGCACCAACCAGACCTACTGAATTGGATCCCCATATTTGTCTACAATAATATCTTCTGTGTCCTGAACCCTTACTCTATCCCAGGCACTGTGCTATGTGATGATATGGACAGCTCATCTATTTCTCTCAACTCTCCTGAGGCAGAGTTCTCGCCTGCCATGCTGGAGACCCAGGTTCGATTCCTGGTGCCTGCCCAAACAAAAAAAAAAAAGTAAAACAACGCTCCCGAATAAGTACTATTATTATAACATTTATTTATTTATTTATATGCTGCATGGTGGGGGGTCATATTGCATTCTTTTTCCGTGTGATCATCCCATTATGGCAGCATCATTTGTTGATTTTTTTTTTTTTTTTTTTTGAAGAGCCTGGGCCAGGATTCGAGATAATCTTTATTTTAAGATGAGGAATTTGAGGCCCAAAGAGTAATGTTAAGCTACCGCCGTGGTCAGCCAGTAAATGGCAGGGTGCAATTAATGCCCTGGTCTGCCTCCTAAGCCAGCACCCTGGCTGCGTCTCCTCTCCTTGTTGCTAAGGTCAGGTCTTTTTTATGTTTTTGTGTGTGTGTATGAAAAATAACATATATACAAAAAAGGTGTACATTTCCAAGTACATTTTAACAAGTAGTTATACAACAGATTTTAGAGTTTGGTATGGGTTACAGTTCCACGATTTTTCATTTTTTCTTCTAGTTGCTCCAAGACACTGGAGACCAAAAAAAAAATCAATACAATGATTCAGCAGTCATATTCATTTATTAAATCCTATCTTCTCTGTTATATTCATCCTTCTCTTTTTTTCTCTCTCTTTTTGTGAAAAATAACATATATCCAAAAAAAGCAATAAATTTCAAAATGCATCGCAACAATTAGTTGTAGATCAGATTTCAGAGTTTGGTATAGGTTACAATTCCACAATTTTAGGTTTTTACTTCTAACTGCTCTAAGGTACTGGAGACTAAAAGAAATATCAAAATAATGATTCAGCAATCATACTCATTTGTTAAACCCTACCTCCTCTGTATAACTCCACATCACCTTCGCTCTTTCTCCCACTCTTTAGGAGTATTTGGGCTACAGCCATTCTAACTTTTTCATGTTGGATGGGGCTGTCCATAATATGGGGTAGGGAGATGGAACTAGCTGATGCTCTGCAGAGGCTGGGCCCTCTCAGTTACAGGACATATCTGGTCCAGGGACCCAACTGGAGGTTGTAGGTTTCTGGAAAGTTACCCTAATGCGTGGAACCTTTGTAGAATCTTATGTAATGCCTTAGATATTCTTTGGGATTGGCAGAAATGGTTTTGGTTGGTAAGGTTGGGTCTTTGGACCATTTAACATAACGATCTCCCCTCACGCTATGTGCCAGCTCAGGGTGGTATACAGCAAGGGCTCAATAAATATTTGTTGAACTTCTCTCCCCAAAATGTAACCTCTTTGTCAGTTTCCCCGCAAGCCTTAGGACATTTCCAAATGCCCATATCTCGTTCTTACAACCAAAAAGCTTTTATGGAAACTTATGTGGCAGGCACTGGAGAAATTCAAAGATGAATAAAACATGTGGTGTCCTTCCAGGGAGCTCACTTTCCAATGAAAGGAGCATGATTATAACCATAGAGTAATTTTTTAATGTTTCTGCTCTTTCATCCCTTTATATAATTGGCAATTTGAAAATAAGTAATCGAATTCAAAAATAAAAAGTTCCATTGTTATTGCTTTCCCCCAACTGTGCGCGGTGTGACCCCAAAGAGCAAGAGGAGGGGCTGGAAATTCTTCCAGACGTTTAATATAAATTTATTTCTTTACAATGCACACATACAAGGGGATTTTTAGGATATGTTTCCATTTTTTACTAAGGGACCCTACTCTACAAATCATTCTTATTCTTGTTTTCCGTTAAGAAATGCAGAGGATATATTTCCAAGTTTGCTTCCTTTTCACTCTTTCATTCCCCTATTGATGCTCCTCAAAATTGTTTTGAGCATCTTTCCTCAAAACTTGCAAGATAGGAACTACCTCTCATAGCTCAAGTCCCAGATATAACACCCTTGAGGAGGGACAGGCCCAACTAATATTGCTCTTACTAATCTACCTAGCACCTAGTCTCCAAAATGACTCTCCCACAGCATAAATATGATCCTCTCTCCCCTCATGAATTTCCTCCATGCCTGCAGGATAAATCCAAATCCAAACACCTTGGCCAAGCATTCAAGACCTTTCAAAATCTGGTCCCTAGACCTATTCAGTCTTGCATTTAACAATCCAACCCCCATATACACATCCACTCATCCCCATCCATCACAGCACTGGCTTTCACTATTTTACCCTACTGATCTTCTTTCAGACTCTCAATTGAATCAGACTTTCTTGAATGCAGGCCTTCCAACATACCCTCTTCTATGCCTGAAAACTTTCTACTTATTCATCGCTAGGTCAAATTCTATGCATTCTTCAAGTTGCTACTTGTTCTGGTTTGCTAGCTGCCAGAATGCAACACACCAGAGATGGATTGGCTTTTAATAAAAGGGGATTTATTTTGTTAATTCTTCAGAGGAAAGGCAGCTAACTTTCATCTGAGGTTCTTTCTTACGTGGGAAGGGTCAGGGTGATCTCTGCTGGCCTTCTCTCTAGGCCTCTGGGTTCCAACAACTTTCCCCGAGGTGATTCCTTTCTGCATCTCCAAAGGTCTGGGCTGAGCTGCCAATGCTGAGATGAGGTATGCCGAGTTACTTGGGCTGTGCTACGTTCTGCTCTTTCATTTAAGCACCAGCCAATTAAGTCAAATGTCATTCATTGCAGCAGGCACGCCTCCTAGCCGACTGCAGACGTAATTAGCAACAGATGAGGTTCACGTACCATTGGCTCATGTCCACAGCAACAAAACTAGGTGCCCTCACCTGGTCAAGTTGACAACTAAATCTAACTACCACACTACTGAAACATGAAATCCTTAGAGAAGTCTCCCATGGCCCCCAGCAAAACTGGGGTTTCCTTTTTTTGCCATCACCTTGGGTAACAAGCATCACATTTGTAATGAACTTATTTAATGTCAGCATTGCCCTTGACAACTCCATGCCCCGCTGGAGGATCCATCTCCTTTACCTGCTATATCCCCAGAGCATAGCGCAGTGTATGGCACATTGCAGGTGTCAATAAATTTGTGCTGAATGAGTGATGCTGAATGAATCATCTGGAAATTTTGCTGCTTTCAGATAGACTCATGAGCTTGGAAGTGCAATCTCATGTTGGATATTTTGTTCTACCTACAGTGAAAATTGCTTACCAAAAAATAAAGGCATACTGGTTTCTTTTCAGAACTACCTTAACTCTTTTAAGCGTTGCATTTTTTAATCATGTTTTTATATTCCTTTATGTATGTGTATTGGTTTGCTAAATGCTGCCAGAATGCAATATACCAGAAATGGGCTGGCTTTTGTAAAGGGAATTTATTAAGTTACAAGTTTAGAGTTCTAAGGCCTTAAAAATGTCCAAACTAAAGCAATTGTATAGAGATATCATGACTCAAGAAAGGCCAATGGGTCCAGAATACCTTCGTCAGCTGGGAAGGCATGTGACTGGTAGCTAATGGGGTCTTTGGATTCCCCAAGGGCATTTTCTTTCTGCATCTCCAAACTTCTGGGTCTTGTGTTGGCTCTGAGCTTTCTCCAAAATGTCCCCCCTTTTAAAAGATTCCAGTAAACTAAGCCCACCTCGAATGGGCAGAGTCACATCTCCAACTAATCAAAAGACACAACCACGATTGGGTGTGTCACATCTCCATGGATGCAATCCAATTAAAGGGTTTCCACCCTACAATATGGAATCAGAATTGAAAGAAAGATGGCTGCCTCCCCCCAAGATTGGATCACGAGAAAGGACATGGTCTTTCTGGGGTACATAACAGCTTCAAATCAGCACAGTATAGCTTTAATTATTATGAACCAACTTGTTTTTAATCAGTCTTTCATAATCCTATTATCTGAAGCAATTGGGACCTGATCTTATTTATTGTTTCTATTGTCTCTCACTCATGGTGGATTGTTTCCTTGTGTGTTTTGTAATTCTGAATGAGTGAATTTTTCTCTTTGGGAGAAACTAGATCCTGTGTGTCTAGGCTGACAGTTTGTCCCTCCTGAATTTGTGTCTAGCTGATTTCCTGCCTTGGAATTTCCCGTAGTATAAATTGGAACTCCAAAACTATGTGAGGATAAGCCTACAGTGACAAATTCAGAGGGGCATTCTATTTTTCCCACCCTGGATCCAGCATGAGACAGATAAGCTTCCTTGTTATCTCCCTTTGCTGCCTGAATTAGGTTTTTCTGGCCCTCCCTTTCTCTAAGGGTGTTATCTCTTTGAGAGCTTCTGTGCGTGTGGAATTTTCTGTTCAGATTTCCCCAAAGTCTTGTCTCCTGTCCTTTGGGACCTTCAAAACCCTACTCCTTTCCTTCCTCCCCCTCAGGCACAGCTCATCCTTACCACGGTTTTCAAATGCTGTTTTAATAACTCCTGAAGATTATCCCTATTTTTCTTGCATTTTAAAGGGTTTTGTTATATGTTACCCAGCATTTCTAGGTAACTATTAGAGGGAAGGTTTTTAGATTATCTGGTCCAAAATATTGACAAAAATGGAAACCTAATTAGGCTAGTCTCTAGAACTTTCTGTCATTCTGGGTGCATGAGTCTATGTTCATAAAAAAAAATTTGTTCTCCTTTCAGTTTCTATATATTTACCAGTTTCTCTTGTTCTCTTAATTTACAAATTGCATTATGGAATTAAATGCCTTATGCTAATAATTTCTCATGTATAAACTGTTCCTTTTTTCTCTTAGTCTTTTGGTTCTCATTACTGGTTCTAATTCATCACCTTTCTAACTATAATTTAAATAATCTTTTCTCTTCAAAAGATATTTATTCCAATCTTGCAAATAAAAATTATCTGGAGGTCTACAAAACTGCTAGCAATGTTTCTGTACATGCCATTGTCAAAATGCTGGCAAACTTGATATGAGCAGGTAGCAAAATTTTTTAAATTCAATGCTGGTATTGCAAGTCATATTTATAATTTGAATGAAAATTCTGAGTTGCTTGAAACTTCTTTTTAGGCCTAGATAAATTTATTTTTGCTCTTCATTCTAGTAATATACATATAACTGTTTCTATTGATATACAAATATGACAAGCGTACTTTATAGAGCTAATATTTGCAGTCTAGGAATGCTATAGCAGAGGGTCCAGTTTGTAGTACAACTCATCCTTTCTCATAGCTTATTTGGAATTTCTCACTTATGTGATACCAAGTGCAAATTAAATAAGTACTGAAGCACCAGCTCTTGTCAAGATTACACATGATTAACTTAAAAATAAATTATTCAATGACAGAAACATTTGGCGACTGAAATGGCTTATAAGACAGCCACAAAGCTTTTCCAGAAGGATATTTTTTCTATTTCATTATGTTATTTCAGCCTTGGTTAATTAATATTCTACTTGACTTTTCTTCTCAGCCTCAAAAAGTTTTAAGAATTTGTAAATCCTCAGCTGAAGGATTCAGAAAATTGTCACTGTATCAGTTATCTATTGCTGCATAACAAAGGACCCTAAAACACAATGGCTTAAGATAGCAACCATTTTGTTAGCTCCTGATTCTGTGGGTCAGGAAGTCTAGCAGGGCTCAGAAAAGCAGTTCATCTGTGTCCACGTGGTGTCGGCCAGGGTGGCGTCATGTGTGGCTGGAGGACCCAAGATGGCCTCCCTTATATGTCCAGCGCCTCAGCCAGAATGGCTCAAACAGCTGGGGACTGGCGAGGATGGCTGAGTCACTCTCCCTGTGGAGTTGGTTGGACTCCTTCAAATATGTGGTGCCTCAGTTCTGGCTGTGAAATGGGTTCCACAGTTCCCTTCCAGGTGGCCTCCTGTGGAGCGTGAACTTCTTTCTAGGACGGATGGTATCTCCTGGAGCAAAAGTGGAAGCTACAAGGCGTCTAAAGGCTGGACGCCTTCTGTCACGTTTGATTGTTCAAAACAAGTTCTAAGGCCAGCTCAGATCCAAGAAGCTCTTGATGGGAAGAACGGCAGGTACACCTAGGAATGGGAGGGATTGATGGTGGCCATACTTACACACGACCTACTACAGTCACCTCGCCTGAATAGCATTTTGTTTATAAAATTGTTACCAAATGAGCTTATCAACTATAGTTTAGTGCTATATTAGAACAGTTTAGAGGACTTTGACTAAAGATGTCAAAGTGCTTTCCCAATACAAATATGTTTAGGGCCTTGTTTGAATGTCACTCATTTTTCAGCATTTACAATTTAAAGTGAGGAAGAAGTAATCTCAGTTGATGAACATGAAAGCTTAAGTAAAATTCTCCTAGTCCTTACAATTTGGGGGTTGCCTTTACTTCATTACCTTTGAATGTATTCTTCTCCCTTGTGGTCACCTTGGAGTATGGGGAGACATAAATACAGGTGTTCTAGTTTGCTAGTTGCCGGCATGCAACACACCAGAGACGGATTGGCTTTTAATAAAAGGGGATTTATTTTGTTGGTTCTTCAGAGGAAAGGCAGCTAACTTTCCACTGAGGTTCTTTCTTACGTGGAAGGCACAAGATGGTCTCTGCTGGTCTTCTCTCCAGGCCCCTGGGTTCCAACAACTTTCCCCGGGGTGACTTCTTTCTGCATCTCCAAAGGCCTGGACTGAGCTGCGAGTGCTGAGATGAGGAATGCCGAGCTGCTAGGCTGTGCTACATTGCGTTCTCTCATTTAAGCACCAGCCAATTAAGTCAAACGTCACTCATTGCAGCAGACACGCCTCCTAGCTGACTGCATATGTAATTGGCAACAGATGAGGTTCACGTACCCTTGGCTTATGTCCGCAGCAACAAGATTAGGTATGCTCACCTGGCCAAGTTGACAACTGAATCTAACTAACACAACAGGAAATTATCTTCTTTCCTTATTCTGATAATACCATATTGCAGGCTTGGAATAACTTTCTAATCCCAGTAAATGTTTTTTTAAAAAATAATACAATTTTGATTTTGCAAATTTTGTAATACCATGTTCTCCACCGTGATGGTAGGTTCCTGTGTCAACTTGGCCAGGTGGTGGCGTCTCAGTTGTTTGGTTAAGCTAGTTTTGGCCTGGTTGTTATTGTGAGGACATTTTGTGAACTTAAGCTATCAGTAAGCTGACTGCCTCTATGGCTGATTACATCTACAATTAATTGAGGAGATTGCCTTCAACAATGAGAGTCATCTCATCCAATCAGTTGAAGTCTTTAAAAGGAGAAGTGATGATTTCAGCAGTCAGAAGAGAGGATTTCCATCTACACTTCAGTTAGCCAGCTTCTCCCGAAGCATTCATGAGGTTCTTCATTGGAGTTTCCAGCTTGCAAACTGCTCTATGGAATCTGGACTTGTGCATCCTCACAAGCACATGAGAAAATTCTTATAAAAATCTCATAATATTTACAGATATCTACAATCAGTTTTGTTTCTGTAGAATCCTGACGAATACAGCTTTGGTACCAGGAGTTGGGTCTTGAGAAACAGAATCACGAGGATGAAATTTCTGAATTGGTTCTGGGGGGGTTGGAATTGGTTTTCTAACCTAATTAGATTCAAAGATACTAATGACTCTATTTCCAGTAATCAAGATGGCACTGATAGTCCATGGCATGAGTCGGCAAAAGAGATATGAAAAAGAATCACCACTGGATACAGCTACTCAAATGCTTATAAGAGGTGAGGGTCTGGGTGAGAGTATTTTTGACACCTTAACAGAGTATTGTGGAGTCAAAAGATATAATGACAATGGTTGGCTGTTCCTAAATATGCTGGAAACAATTAAAAAAGAAGCAGATGAGCTTAGGTCTTCAAGTTTACAATTTAAGTGCCACACGAAGAATGAAAGTTTCTTTGTGTGTCCTCAAGAAAATCTTTTTTCCTGTAGCTGCAAACTTGAGATTTCTGAAAACCAGACCGAGTCTTATTATGCAAATGGATGAACTACAATGTAAATTGAATTCCCAACCTTGAAAGTTGTCTGCTGTTATAATAGGGCATTAATTGTAAAAGAATTGGATCCTGAAAATTGGAATGGGGATATATGGGTTGATAATGATGGGGGTGGGGACACTGAAACCCTGGATTCTACTGAGTCTTAGCCAGATAAACCTGTAATGGTCTGCCCTGAAAATAGCCACCCAACCTCCAGTCTACCCTGAAGAATCTGCTATCCAACCTCTACCTGAAGATATTAACCCTGCTGTGCTGGATAAACCTGTAACCACCTGCCTTGAGCAAACAGTCCTCACCCTTCTGTTTGGTGAGCTTAAGCCTGTTTCTCCAGATGAAACTGCAACAGAATGCCTTGGGTTAATTGGCTTGCAATTGGCTTCTTCTTCTGACCCACCACCACAACCCCTTTTTTCTTCCAGCCTATAACTAGACTGCAGTCCCAACAGGCCCTAAAAGCTGAGTACAAGAGTGTGACCCATGAGAAGTTATGCTAAACTCCAAAAGAACTGCATGAGTTTTCCAATCTACATAGAAATCCGTGGAATATGTATGGCAATGGATATTCTGCATGTGGGATAATGGTAGAAGAAATACAAAGTTGAATCAGGCTTAAGTTATTGCTATGGGTCCACTAAAAGCAGAGATTCAGGATTCAATACTGTAGTGCAAGGGGTTAGAAAGGGCATTAACAATTTGTTTGGGTGGTTGGCTGAAACACGGACCAAAAGCTGGTCCACATTAGTGAAGTTGAAATGTCAGAACTGCTCTGCTGTAATATATATGAGGGAATCCAAAGGCTTAGAGAGGCTGGAATGTTAGAATGGATTTACCATGGTAAGTTCTGCTCACATACCCCAGGAATATCCAGAGGACATACCTTTCAGTAGGACTGTGAGAAATAAATTTGTGAGATTAACTCCATTATCTCTGAACAGTTCTGTGGTCCCTCTTCTCTATAGGTCAGATGTTACTGTGGGAACTGCTGTCACTGAACTGGAATCCTTAAACACAATGGGGATGATAGGCTCACAGGTTGGCAGAAGCCAAGCGGCAGCACTCAATTGCCAAATACGAGGGGGGCGTGGCCACCATAATGGACAGCAAGCAGAAAGCAGCAGGCAAAATAATCTGACTTGCAGAGATTTATGGTATTGGCTAGTAGATTATAGAAGTGAAAAAGATGGGGAGTTTGCTAAATTCTTACTTGATCTGTTTAAGCAGAAAAGTTCTAGGTCAAGTGAACTCAGAAGTTTAATCTGAGTTACAAAAGCAGAGAGTCACGGCCCCTTACTCAGTTTCCAGACTTGAGACAGTTTACAGACCCAGAGCCCCTTTTATGAGAGGAAGGCCAGGTCCCCTTGGGGTAGAACCCTATTACACTTCCAAAAATGTATACTGATAATCTTCCTCCCAGCCTTTCCCAAAGAGACCTACAGTCTTTTACCAGGATAACTGCCCTGGGGAAAAAGAATGATCAGATATTTGGGGGATTATTAGACACTGGTTTAGAAGTGACGTTAATTCCAGAAGACCCAAAATGTCACTCTGGTCCACCAGTCAGACTAGGGGCTTATGGAGGTCAGGTGATTGATGGAGTCTTAGCTCAGGTCTGTCTCACAGTGGGTCCAGTAGGTCCCCAAGCCCATTCTGTGGTTATTTCCCCAGTTCTAGAATGCATAATCGGAACAGACATACTCAGCCACTGGCAGAATCCCCACAATGGTTCCCTGACTTGTGAAGTGAGGGCTATTATGGTAGGAAGAGGCCAAGTGGAAGCCAATAGAACTGCCCCTACATAGCAAAATAGTAAATTGAAAGTACTACCAGACTCCTGGAGGGATTGCAGAGCTTAGCACCATGATCAAGGACTTGAAAGATACAGCAATGGTGATTCCCACCACATCCCCATTCAACTCTCCTTTTTAGCCTGTGCAGAAAACAGATGGATATTGGACAATGATAGTGGACTATCATAAACTTAACCAGGTGATGACTCCAATTACAGTTGCTGTTTCAGATATGGTATCATTGTTTGAGCAAATCAACACAAGCCACTGGTACCTTGTATGTAGCTAATGATCTAGCAAATGCTTTTTTCTCAATTGCTTTTAGTATAGACTACCAGAAACAGTTTGCTTTCAGCTAGCCAGGCCAGCAACTGTCCTACCTCAGGGATATATCAACACTCCAGCCATATGTCATAATCTTGTCTGTAGGGACCTTGATCATCATTTCCTAACACAAGACACCATACTGGTCTATTCTATGGATGATAATATATTGATTGGACCTAGTGAGCAAGAAGTAGCAACTGCCCTAGACTTATTGGTAAGGCAATTGCATGCCAGAGGTCAGGATATAAATCCCCCCAAAATAAAAGGAACTCCTACCTCAGTGAAATTTCTAGGTGTCCTGTGGTGTGGGGCATATCGAGATATCTCTTCTAAGGTGAAGGATAAGCTGTTGCATCTGGCCCCTACTATGACGAAAAAAGAGGCACAATGCCTAGTTGGCTTCTTTGGATTTTGGAGACAACATAGTCTTCATCTGGGTGTGCAACTCTGGCCAATTTACTGAGTGACCAGAAAAGCTGCTGGTTTTGAGTGGGAATGGGAACAAGAGGAGGCTCTGTGACAAGTCCAGGCTGCTGTGCAAGCTGCTCTGCCACTTGGGCCATATCATCCAGTAAATCCAAAGGTGCTAGAAGTTTCAGTTGCAAATAGGGATGCTGCCTGGAGCCTTTGGCAGGCCCCTATGAGAGAATTACAATGCAGACCCTCAGGATTTTGGAGCTAAGCCTTGCCATCCTCTGCAGATAACTACTCTCCTTTTGAGAACTAGTTTCTGGCCTGCCATGGGCCTTCGTGGAGACTGAATGCTTAACCATGGGCCACCTAGCTACCACGAGATTTGAGTGGCCCATCATGAGCTGGGTTTTGTCTGACCCACCAAGCCGTACAAAAAGTTGGATGTGCATGGTTGCACTCCATCAAAAAATGGAAGTATTATGTACAAAATAGGGTTTGAGTGGTTCCCAAAGGTACAAGTTACATGAGGAAGTGGCCCAAATGTCCATGGCCCCACTCTTGCCACACTACCTTTTCTTCCCAGCCCAGATTTATGGTGTCTTGGGGAGTTCCTTACGATCAATTGACTGAGGAAGAGCAAAATAGGTCCTGGTTTGCAGATGGTCTGCACAATATGAAAGTACTATCCTAAAGAGGACAGCTGCAGTACTGCAGCCTCTTTCTGGGATGTCTCTGAACGACAGTGGTGAGGGGCAATCTTCTCAGTGGGCACCACTTTGAGCAATGCATCTGGTCATTTATTTCGTTTCAAAGGAGAAATGGCTAGAGGTGTTTTTCTATACTGATTCATGCGCTGTCATCAATGGTCTGGCTGGCTGGTCAGACTTGGAAGGAATATGATTGGAAAATTGGTGACAAACAGGACTAGGGAAGAGGTATGGGGATAGACCTTTCTGAGTGGGCCAAAACCTTGACGATAGTTGCGTCCCACATGGATGCTGATCAGTGGGTGGCTTCAGCAAAGGAAGATTTAATAACCAAATGAATAAGATGACCTGTTCTGCGGATACCAGTTGGCCTTCTTCCCTAGCCATTCCTGTCATTGCCCAGTACAAAGTGGCCATAATAGTCGGGATGGAGGTTGTACATGGACTCAGCAACATAGACTTCTACTCACCACGACTGACCTGGCTACAGCCACTGCTAACTGCCCAGTCTACCAACAGCAGAGACCCATACTCAGTCCTTAATATGGCACCATTCCCTGAAGTGATCCGCCTGCTACCATGGAGTATGGGGAGACATGAATACAGTAAATTATCTTGTTTTCTTGTTCTGATAATACCATATTGCAGGCTTGGAATAACTCTCTAATCCTACTAATTGTTTTTAAAGAAATAACACGATTTTGATTTTGCAAATTTTATAACACCAAGTTCTCCACATTCGGGTACACCGAGATCCTACCAATGAAACCCTTCCTGGTGTTAAACAGATGGATAATTTTGAAATATGTACGTATGGAATTAAGTTGCACGACTACCCAAATATGCCAACCACTTCCATGGAATTTGAAATTATGCAATGGAAAATGTTTTCAGTGATGCCCTTTTATGTGCTAATTTTGCAAAATGTATTCGCAATTATAATTTCAAATCACCTGAGCAACAGAAGAAAATTAGAAGTTGTATCAAAACCAAGAATTTATTTGAATTTAGCATTAAGAAAATATTTTAAATTAATCAATTGGCACAAACTGAAGATCACCAATATTTAACAAGCCAGTTCTGGTCGGCATTAGCCAAAATATGATATATTGAATATGTTATTTTTGTCTATGTCCCTTAAATTCAGAGAAAAATTAAAGCAGAGGGTACAAAATAATCTACTTCCATGAGATTCAGGGAATTTTAATTAGATATCGCTTTAAGAAAGAAATTTGCTTTTGTTCAGTTTTGTTAAAAATCTGTATTTTAAATGACCTTTAAAATTTTAAGACTTTTTCAAGATTGTCTAATCTTCATATTAATGAACATGCCAAATATTATAATTTCCTGTAGACCTAACAAGTCTGTTTAGTTTGGAAGAAGACTGAATTCTAAAGGTGCTTCTCTTAAATGAAAATATCACTTTTTCTTAAGTCAAAAAAATTTTCAAAAATATATTGACTGTCAAGATCTTTGAAACATGTGAAATATCTTCAAGTTTAAAATTTTCCTCCAGATTGACTTGGAGCAGCCTTGGCCCTTCAATTTTCAGTTATACTCTCTTGCTTTACTGCTCAGCATTACATTTATTTAAAATATATACTTATTTTTATCACATTGCCATCGAACTTGGGCCAGATGCTTTGAAACAGTGAATTTCAGGGAATTGGAGGAAGAAGATGAAGTGCCTATAAATAGCATTCTTTGTGCAGCACCTACTGTATAATAAAGTGTTGTGTAACTCTGGCATGCAAGGTAAATAATGATGGTAATTTGCATTTCCTTATTATTATTCATTCTTCTATAGAATCTACAGGCTTTTGCCAGTATTAAGGTCCATTTCTCACTTTCGTTTATCCCCTGGTGAGAGAGGGGTGGAGTTGGGCCTCCCGTGTTTTGTACATAGATCTTACGACAATTACATGCCTAATTACTTTGTCTTTGTACTTTCAATTTCACAAACCCAAAGGGGGAGTGGTCCATGGCTGACCCAATACCAAACAGAGCCAGGATAATATAACCATATTTCCACCACCTCCTTATTAATACTTTTGTGTCTTTTTAATCTTGATGATCCCAGAGATTCTGGTCCAGGGCAGTCATATTGGATTCAAAGTAGGAAGAATCAGGAAAGTTTCCAGAAGAAGAAAAAAACTTTTTTTTCCCAGCCTAAAGGATCTGTTGTCACTGTGACAGAATAAAAATGAACGAAAAGTTGACTTTGACTTATTTTTACATCTCAAAAGATTAAAGGGGATTTTTTTTTCCTCCAAGCAATTAAGCCCCAGGTTCCTGGAGGGTTGGGCTTGCCTAGTTGGGTGGAGCTTTACTACTGAGCACACTGGGAATTGGAGCTGAATTGTCAAATACGCCATAAAGTGGGGGAGGCAGGAGTGTCCTACAAGAGAGGAGCGGCCCAACTCCCTGGAGGATTCCAGGACACTAGGGACAGCACTATGGAAGCAGATCTTGGGTGAGGAGCCGAATGGTGGCAAAGAGATACATTGAGCGGTGCCCAGCATTTCTCCATGAATCACTGGGAGACCTTATTAAAATCAGATTCTGAACAGGCCATCTGGGGTGGGGCTCGAGACTCTGCATTTCTAACAAGCTCTCAAGAGATGCAGATGTTGCTGGTGCCAGGACCTCACTTTGAGTAGCATGCCCTGCTCCCATAACATTCCTGGAGGGGGTAGGTAGAAGGACTTCGAAGGAGTGATACAGATAAGACTAAGCCCCAAATTCAGCAGCATTAAGAGTGATGGCAAAAGTCCTGGGTGGTTCAGTTGAATGCTAAGGGTAGGGACATTTTTCCCAGCGGAGCTGCCCATCTTCCAATGGATCATTCTAGTCTGGACAAAGAGAAAACATAAAGAACCGAAGGCTAAAGTCTCTTCCCCAAATTTTCTGGTCTATTTTCCTGTAACTTCCCAGGCCTCCTGAATAATCCTAGAGAAGGGAAGAAGCCTAACCCCTAAAACCCAAGAGACTGAATTTCCAAAGCACTTTGGCTGAGGGAGCATTGGCAGAAGACCTTGAACCAGAGCTATATAAATTAGGGAAATGAAGAAATGTGAATTTTCTTGAACCCAGGTGGTCATGGAGAAAATGCATGCAAGTCATACTTTCAATTTCAGATGTAGAATCAGATTCAGGAACCGATAAATAAATATGCATTAGTTATTCAATCAACAAATGTTTAGGGTATGGTGAACTAGGGTCCTTACGGACTGATGGGGGGAATTCTTGGGCTTCTGACAAGGGAAAGTAGTTGAGGGGACCAGTGCCTCCAAGACCCAAAAACTTAAAGCCCCAATCAATCCACGAGATTGTGGATGTCACCAAAGAAGAAGGACCTTCTGTCCCTTGTATTACTCTTCCAATTGTCCTCTGAGACTTATTCCTCCTTCAAGTTGTTGCTCTTCATTTAAACATGATTTCACCAGGAGAAGGACCCAGTTTGATTTTCTTCTGCCAGCATCTTCCAAAGATAGCCTCACATCCCATTCCCTCCTATGAACAAGTCTTAAAAATAAACGAAGGCAGTTAAGTGCTGTGTCCAAAGCCAAGTTTGTTCCAAACTGAGAGTAATAAAATCCAGGGCTCCCCTTTCCTAATCCAATTTCAAGTGCAAATACTTCTCGTTGGTAATTTTGTTTGTAATGTCTGATCCTGCCATCTCCAGGACTTGATCCTTTATTTAAAGCATTTTGAAATCTGGTTTCAATGATATAATAAGTTTGAGCCTGTGCTCATTAACGTCACGACTCACATGAAGATACCGGCTCTTTAATCTTCCAGAAGGACTAAAAATCAGACAGGTGAAGGTAAGAAGAAATACATGTTTTGCCTGCCTATTTGCCCTTGAAATCAAAAGTCACAAACCTGTACAGTGTTTTTGCTTGGCTAGCAGTGTTTTTTTTTTTTTTCTAATTAGCTGCCAACATTTAAAATGCAGGTATTTTATACAAAAATCCAAAGTTCTGGTTTCTCTTGAAAAAAATCAGAACTGGCAATTTTTGGCTGCTGTCCCTTTTGGCTGAATTCTTGCATAATGGATGCTAATGATACTTTTGGCTTCCAGCATCTGAACCCCTCCCCTATGTTTTGGGGTGTCCCCATGTTGTGGTCATGGTGCGAGGCAGATGTCATTTCCCACCGTTGAAACTTATAAACCTGGGACTCACAAGCTTGAGTCACAGGCTTGGCCAATTAGGCATGTGCCCCTAGGCTTTTAGATGGAGAGCTAGTTTTAGGAAGAACCCGGGACAGAAAAGAACTGGAGAATTCTTTCTGGCAGTGGAAGTGATGAAAGTGAGATCCAATTTCTGGAGGTGGGTGGGGGCGTGGGAAGCGACAGGGTCCAGAGACCGCAGCAGCAGTCTCCTTTCTAGATTGGTTCCGTGGAGTAATTTTGACCATGGTTTCGGTTGCATGGCCTGTCTTTGTCCCTGCCCATTTTCCAAGCGAAGTTCCCCAGCCTTGCTTGAGAGTCTGCAAGCTATCCAATATCTTGATGCTCAAATTCCTGTTCTGCTGAAGCCGTCCTTCCACAAATTCTGTCCCTTGAGGCAGAGCAGATTTTCCTCCCGAACTTCTTTCTTTTTGTATTAACTTCCAGGCATTTGGGTCTGTAACTCTGGTCTGTATTGCTCCCTTTTCCTTTAAAGTGATAACATTTTGGTATTGGGAAAGAACCCAAAGATCATCCAGGGATAACATCAGCAAATTTTTTCTTAGTAATGAGAAAAAAATCTTCCAGAAACACCCGCTGACTTCCCCTCACTCTCACTGGGCAGAACTGGGTCATGTGTTTACATGAAGGCAATCAGTGGCAAGGGTAGTAAGTTTGCCATAATAGGCTTTTTCAGTGTTTGTTGAATTTTGGCCTGAATGTTAGAATCACCTGGGAGCGTTTTTAAAATGCCAATGCCTGGTCCTGTCCTGAGGCCAGATTTAATTGGTCTGATGTGGAGTTCTGGCATTGGCATTTTTGGTGATTTTAATGTCCTGCCAGGGCTGAGTCACTGATCTAGTTTACTCTTTACTCTCTGCCCACTTTACAGGTGCAAATACTGAGGTCCAAAGAGCTATGAAGTAATTTTCCCAAAGGACTATACCTTTACTCAATAGCAAAAACAGGAACAAGCAAAGACCCCCCCCCCCCTACAAATGGCATTTATTAGTATAGCTTTGCTTTTCCAGAGTACTCACGTGGCTGCCCATTCTTTTTCTTAGAAAGTGAAGTCATGTAGAGCTCAAGGACTGAGAAGCAATAGTGAAGTGGTTTTCAAACTTGAGTGCCTCAGAATACCCTGAGGGTTTGTTACAACACAGATGGCTGGGCCCAGCCCTCAGAGCTTCTGATTCAGTGGGTTTGGGGGAGAGGAGGGATAATTAGCATTTCTAACAAGTTCTGCTGGGATGCTAATATAGTGGGACTGAGGACCACACTTTGAGAACCACTAATGTAGTTCCATAGTTTGGGCTATGGAATCTGATTGTCCTGTTAACATCCAGTTTTGCCCCTTTTGTGAGCTTAGAATTTGAGCAAGATACTTTATATATTTATGAAATGAGGCCAATGATAGTAACTTGTGCTTGTTCAAGGATTGAGTGAATATAATAAATACAACACACTTGGAGCCATGTCTGGGCCATGGTAATTACTCAATGAATATTAGTTATTATCATTCATTCATTCATTCATTGAACAATGAATGATGCTTCCTTTGAGCCAGGCACTGTTCAGGTACCAGGAGTATAGTGCTGAATAAGTCAAATGCCCCGCTTTCAAAGAGTTTACAATCCACTAGGGAGCTACAGAATAGAGGACTTCGTAAATATGTGATATAACATCACCCAGAAGAATCCTGCATCCCAAGCAAACTGAACAACAGGTGCACACAGACTCCAAACTGCTTGTCTCCAGAAGCCTTGTCTCACCCCCAACAGAATTTACAGAGGATGAACTTCCAGAAAACAACCCCAGGGTGAAAACGAGACAGGGCCCTTGTGATCCGAAGATACTGAAGAAAATCGATATCAAAATGTTGGTGCTTTTTCTTTAACGTGAGGGCATAATGAATCACTTTTTTTCTTTTCTTTCTTTCTTTTTTTTTTTGTTGGCTTGCACTTCCCAGCAATCTTGTTCCAATCTTGTTTGCACCTTCCAGCTCAAGGATGTGGTGGCTTCATGTTTCTAATGCAAAGGCCTCTCAGCAGCTGGCCAGTTGTAACATTGTCATGCCATCCAATCCTTTAGATTTGGGAGGGAGGGGTCTTTGAAACAAGAGCAGGATGAGCGGAAAGTGTGTTAGAAAGGAAGGAGACTGAGATGGCACTGTGTGGGCTATGCCGGCTGCTTTAGGTGTTATTTCATCTAATCCTCAGAACCACCTTGGAGAAGGCATTCTTGGAGAGAAGCAACCTGGCCAAGACTAAGCGGAAAAGATGGCATGCAAACGATCCCAGCTGCCCTTGTTAAAGTTGCCTTTGAGAGGAAGCAGGGGATCGGGGCACTGTCATACCACAAGCTACATCTGAAGCTACTTCTGGGTCCCCAGGTAAGAGCCAGGATAAAGGTATACCTGCTACCTTATATTTGCCCACTGCCCCTCTATCCTGTTCTAAAGCAGGTGGCAGTGATGTAATCAGGTGCAAAGAATGCAGTTAAGTCTCCATCAGAACTCTACTGACACCAGGACCAGCCTCATCTCCTCCCAGTAAATCCTGCCTTTCTGCACATATTGTTAAAAAAGAACAAAACAACTTTATTACAGATGTAATACATGCTCGCTGCTGGGAAATGCAAGCCAACAAAAAAAAAAAAAGAAAGAAAAAGAAAAAAATGATTCATTATCCCCTCAGGTTAAAGAAAAAGCACCAACATTTTGATATCGATTTTCTTCAGTATCTTCAGATCACTAGGGCCCTGTCTCGTTTTCACCCTGGGGTTGTTTTCTGGAAGTTCATCCTCTGTAAATTCTGTTGGGGGTGAGACAAGGCTTCGGGAGACAGGCAGTTTGGAGTTGTGTTTGTTTGGGGTTGATTTTCAACTTCAAGTTGAACCTCCCAACCATGGGAGCAAAAGGTACTGGGAGCCTTTTTATAGATGGGCATCTGTATTCAAGAACTGGCCGCATCACTTGAGTTGTTTTTTCCTCCGGAATTTTTAGCCCCGGCAGCTTTCGGTTCTTTGAACAGTAAGTGTTTGAACCTTGATGATGTGTCAGAGGATGGCTCAATTGGCCTTGACCGTGAGACCCTTACTTGAAATGATAATGACTGGCGGCTTCAGGGGACGGCCTCGCCTCTCCCGCTCCTTCTGTCTGGGTTCAGAAGCTGCTTGCCATGGAGAGAGCACAGCGCGGGCTCCAAGGGCGGAGCTGGAGGGAGGCAGGCGGCCTGCGCCCCCTGGTAACCAGGCAACCCGCTCCTTAGCAACGGAAGGGGCGGGACCGAAGGAGGAAGTCGGAAGCCGGAAAGCAAGTCTCGCGAGAGTTGCTTTTGCGCGCGAACTCTTAAGTGCTGGGGTCCCAGGGTCTGATTGCGCAGGGGAGCTGTGCAATCGTTTGGGGGTGATCGACGACCGCCGCGGACCGTGTCACTGCACCACCCCACTCCACCATGGAGACCTCAGCGTTCAAGCAGCAGCAGCCTGCGGCGAACAAGAGCAGAAACCTACCTTGGTAGGAGGAGGCCTGCGGTCGCAGTGGGAGATAAATCAGTGGCACCGGGAGGGGATGGTGGGGGTAGAAAGTGGCAGGGCCCGGGCCCACCTCACCCCTCCTGCGCACCTGCGGCCGGGGCGGAACTCACACAGGTTTGCCTTGACATCCCCCAATTCTCCAATCCCTCTCCATTCTGTTCAGGACCTTAAAATTTTGCCAGGTCTCCCCTCACCCTCAGTTTCCTTGCCGAAGAGGAACGCTGTTTTTGCACCTGGTGACAGCACAGGGACTCGATCCCACGTCTTCTGACTCCCTTCATTGGTTTCCATGCCCAGTTACCCTCATCTCTTTCGACAGCCAAAATCTTCAAAACCGTTATTGGTCAAATCCTAAGCTAAGCTAAACAATAAAGTACCAACGCCTTTTAGTTACCATTTATAAAACGGCTGCGACACACAGCCAATTCGAGGTTTGGCGTGCGTTAAATCTTGTGATCCTTACAACCTCTTAGGACGTAGGTACTGTTATTATTCCCATATTACAGATGAAGCAACTACCTTAAAAAGGTTAAATGACTTCCCTGAGGTCCTAAAGGCAGAAAATAGGCTTGGATTTGAACCCAAGCGGTCTGAATTCAGAGCCTGCATTCTTAACCATCCTACTTCCACATCCATATGCTTAGTGATGCTTTGGTTGTATTTGGCCAGATTTTGGAAACTCCAAATTGTTTTGGTATAATGACTGCATTTCCCTTTCCATCCTACGCAATCCCCCAAATAAAGCACTGTTTTTATTTATAGAGTCCTGATCACTTCAGGGGTAGGAGTGGAGAGGTTCCTTTTTCAATACAGAGGCCTCCCTAATATTGGTTTGTTTTTACCAAACGCATAGGCAAGTGGCTTCATGGATTCAGAAAACAAATTACAGTACTTAGTTTCTTTAGTCCCACTCTGCTAGAGCGGCAAGGTGAGCATCAGTTTTTGCTTCTGGAAGAATCCTGAATTTGGGATTTTCAACTGTAACAACTCCAACTTCTATTTCTGAGGGTTTGGAATCAATTGATAGAACAGGAGACCGGTGTGTAATTGCAGTTTCAACTGTCTGTTCAAATGTCCAATCAGATTTCTTCTTTACTTTTTTTTTTTTCAAGGAAGCTGGTTGACTTGGTTTGTTTAATTCCTGCTGCAGTGGCTTTAAACCACAGTAGTAACCTGCAGGATCACAGGTGCACACCTAAGGGCCTGGCTCTTCCTCTATACCAATTAAAATCATGCAACATCCAAGAGGCCTCATTTCAGCGTTCTCTGTAGACCTGAGCAATATCTCCAGTTCATTTACACAACATGTCCACAGGAATCTCATAGCTATACTTGCGTTTCTATACCTCATAGCAGCCTCCCTCCCTGGGATCTAATGTCAGCTGTCATTCTTGTTATCATACAGCCAATGTTTTGGGTTATCTTGAATAAGTGAGTCACCGTGCTGAAATCCAATAATTTGTCAGATACTTTGTTCTTTGTGACAAGTACTGCACAGTCTTTCCCTCTGACATGTATGATGTAAGGCCACCTTGGTTAATAGCCTTAAAAGCATATTCTGGGGTACACAGGTGGTTCGGTGGTAGAATGCTCGCTTTCCATGCTGGAAATCCGGGTTCAGTTACCGGACCATGCGCCTGAAAAAAAAAAGCATATTCTGCTTGGTGGAGGCGGCCCTCAGGTGAAAAAACAATAATGTGGCAGTCAAAACTTGTGCTGGAACCATGGGACATGTTGGTGTGCCCACTGCTTCAAACATAGCTTCTGGGCCCCGAGCTCTCACACAAGGCTACCTAAAGAGTGCATTTTTTTAAAATTGTGGTAAAAAAAAACCGCATAATGTAAAATTTACCATTGTAACTATCTTAAAAGTATGCAATTCAGTGGCATTAAGCACATTCACCACTATCTAGTTCCTGAGTTTTTTCATCATTCCAAATGAAAACCCCAAACTGTTAATCAGTCATTCTCATCCTCCTTCCCCTCAGTCCCTGGCAACTACTGATCTGCTTTCTGTCTGTATGGATTTGCCTATTTTGGAGATTTCGTGTAAATGGAATCAGACAATGTGTGGTCTTTTGTATCTGGCTTCTTTCACTTAGCATTGATGATTTCAGGGTTTATCCATGTTGTAGCTTCCATTGTACTTCATTCCTTTTTATAGCTGAATAATATTCCCAAGTCTGGAGACACCACCTTTTGTTTATCCATTCATCTGTTGATGGAATTGGGGTAGGAGTTCAATTTTGAGTTCACTTTAAAATAGTCAGTGCAGGTTGAGATTATAGGCAGATAGGTAGAAAGGTAGAATTAGAACAAGATTCCTCAACTTCAGCACTTTTACATTTTGAGCCAAATACTTTGTGTTGGGGGTGGTGGTGAGGTGCTCTATAATCATTTGTATCGTAGGATGTTTAGCAGCCTCCCTGTATGCCAGTAGCCAGTTGTGACAACCAAGAATGTCTCCAAACATTGCCAAAAATTCCCTGCGGGACAAAAGCACCCCTGGTTGAAAACCACTGGACTGTATTAAAATTTAGTGGGTTGCTGTTTCTCTTTTTTTAATTAGGGTATGAAAGGATTCTTTTGCAAACACAAAACGTGCTTGCATTCATATATGTTGTAATTCATACTAAATTGTGTTTCAGGGTTGAAAAATACCGGCCACAGACACTGAATGATCTCATTTCTCATCAGGACATTTTGAGTACCAGTAAGTATCCGTATATCAGTTCCTGTTATCCTAGTCGAACAAACTATATAAATTTCTTGGTGCTGTCATCTCTGCTGAGTAATTACTTTGAAGAATACGATCAAGCTTTATGAAATGTGGCTTTAAGAGTTGAGCTCTTCAGGTATTTCATTCCTGCGTCTGCCTCTGATTTGAGATAGCATTGGATTTAAGTGCATTCAACTCAAGGCCTCACAGTGAATGAGGCAACTCCTGGAGACTGATGATTTCTTTCTTTCTTCCCGATCCTCAGTTCAAAAATTTATCAGTGAAGACCGGCTGCCTCATCTGCTTCTCTATGGTCCTCCAGGAACGGGAAAGACATCCACCATCCTCGCCTGTGCTAAACAGCTATACAAAGATAAAGAATTCGGCTCCATGGTCCTGGAGGTAAATAGGAAGATTATGCTTACTCTACAGATAACTAAGGGCTCCAGTGTACTAGCTTTCATGCCGCTAGCTTTAGTTTCACTTGAAAAGTAAGTTTTTCACTAGCATTTGGGGAAGAAGTAGATGTGAGATAAGATATTGTTAATTCCCTTTTTTCTGTAATGGTCATTTTGGTCTGGATTGGCATTAGTCAGTAGGAGGGCAGTTGGAGGGCTGGGAGTTTTTCTTTGCTTTTGCCAACATTTACCCAAATGCAACTTTATGGTGACTCAGTTGTTAGCTGTCTCGCATGTGCCCCTCCAGATCCATTCTCTGCATCTCTCTACCCCATTCTTGCTGGGAAGGCCGAGCCGTACTGTCCACAGCTTCTGTGCCCTCTGACTCCTGGCTGGACTTGACTACGTGGGGCCCCAGCAGGGATCAGGGAGAAAGAGGGGAATAATCCCTGGCCCCACCCTCCCGGGTCCCAATGGCTATACCCCCACCGTTGGCATAGCTCCTCGTAGCTGGTGTCCTTCACATAGCCCTTCCCAGGGGCCACCAACCATGCCCTCCCCCAAACTTGGGGTGGGTAACAGGGCCCCAGTAGTCCCTGTGATATTGTATAACCCTGTGGTTTCCTACTCCCCACCAACACCTTTTTAAATATCTCTGAATTCTCTTCAAATTATCAAATTTGAGCATGCCATCTGTGTACTACTGAGACTGCCACTTAGATTAGAAAATGCCAAATATTGTCTATTGCAAGGCAAAAAAAAAAACATTCAACTTACTTTTTAGATGTGGATCTTAGAAGCTTGCTACTAACTGGCATTCTTACTTCAATGTATTAAAAGCTTAGTAAACTCTGGGTGGCTGTGGGTTGTAGATAAAATTAACATCGTTCTGCTCAGGCCAGAGATGTTGTTTGGTATGACCAGGCCAGTTAATTATTCCTTCAGTTTAAGTCAGAGTGAATGTCCTCAAAGGGAGGAGAGAAACAGTTGTTTTTCTTCAGAATGTAAAGGGCATCACCTGTGATACACACAACACACACATACACATATATATATACTATATACAACACATACACACATATATATACTATATTATATGTATTTAATGATTATCTCTTAGATGTCATTAGACCTAGACCTACGTTGCTGAGCTGAATTGGAGAAAAGGTACATTAAAACCAATAATTCATAGATTGCACACCAACATGTATTTTGTTCTGGCTTTTCTCTCCCATGTGAAGCTGAATGCATCAGATGACCGGGGAATAGATATCGTTCGAGGACCAATTCTGAGCTTTGCTAGCACAAGGACAATATTTAAGTAAGAATTATTTGTATATTTTCCTCCCTAGAGATTTTTATCAGTAAAATGATAGAGTTTAATTTTTTTAGCTCCTTCCCGTTATCAGTTTGTAAAGGTAAAACTGGACTTTGTCAATAGCAGACAAAAACAAGGGATAAAGTGTAGGGGTGGTGGTAAGATGCTATAATGCAAACATTGAAATACAGTATTCTTAAGCTGCATTAGCAAGTATTTTAGGGAAGCGTTACCTTCATTTTATTAGTTAATTGAGGATTGATTATATCCTAAGGCTGAATGAACTAGTTTGAATTTAAAAATAAATTGAAATGGAAAAGGATAACTAGGATGATAGTGTTTGTTTGTTTTAAAATGCAATACAAGACTTAGGCAGTAGTGAAGGTAGTGGGAAAAGGTGGTTCATGGGGTCACAGGGTGCTCTGCAGAAGAATGATGGGGGCACCAGAGCCTACCATGTAACAGAAATACAGAAGTTGGACCTCATTTCCCTGTGAGATTGAAGCAGTAATGGTCCTTTGCTCTCAGCTTAACCACAGATGTCTGCTTTGGTCAAAGTTCTCAGAGACAGGGACTGGTGGCACAAATGAAAAGATGTAGGCGTGTGCCTGGAAGCTGAAGTGAGAGGGAAGAAATCACTAGTAAGTGCTGTTTGTTTTCCCAGGAAAGGCTTTAAACTAGTAATCCTGGATGAAGCGGATGCCATGACTCAGGATGCCCAGAACGCCTTGAGGAGAGGTAAGAAGTGGGGCAAGAGCAGGTGCCACCTAACGAGTGTTAGGAGAAGGAGAGTAGGGAACTTTGGACCCATCATGGCATGTTTTTTCATTCATCTGATTCAGAGAAATCTCCATATTTTTTCTTCTTGTATCCCGCCATATGATCCAGGCAGAATCTCTCCATGTTGGGGCTTTCCTCACTCAACAGCTTAAGAACATAAGCCCAGTTAGGACTTTTAACTCCCAACTTAAAATGGCCAGGCATTGGCATTTCATCTTCGTTGCCTCTGGATTCAATTTCAGGGTTGGGAATTTGTATCATCTGATAGGAAATTATGAAAAATATTTCTTTCCTAAGTGGCCGGATAGACCTTTCTATGTACCCTTAGATATAAAATACCCAGAAAAATAAAGTTTATTTGCACTCAGAAAGCTGATATTTCTTCACTTCTTGCCATAAATGATCTGGCAGGGAAATATCCCGTGTATTTGTGTGGGGCTAGTGCTGTTCATTTCTTTTCAAGGACATTTGTCACTTCCCTCTTTAAGATTCTGAGGCAATCAGTTAGAAGAATGATTGTTAGGTGTTTCTGGGGGAACGAGTGGATCACAGCACATGTTTCAGAGGAGGAGGAGGGTTGGAATATCTTCTGGTCTAGAATCCTTGGCAGCCTTTCTTCAGCATCTTGCTATGCAGAGTGACTGTCATTCTGGGCAGATAGTGTGAGAACATCGGGTACCTATAGGAGTGAAACTGGTGTCATAAGCACTTCTTAGTGTGGTTTGTTGCTCTCTTGAGTGCTCTAAGCCTTGCAAAAAGCCATCCCTGTCCCCTGCCTAGTAGAGGGTGGAACCTCCAAAATCCACTTAACATTATTTAAAGAAAAAGTGCAAGATTACTGGGTCTCAGTTTAATGGGATGGAATAGCAAGAGGAGCAGGGTCCTGGCATCCTAAAAAAGGAGGCATTTTATAAAATCCCATGGAGGTGGGTGACAGGCTTATCAGCTTTTGAAAGGGGAGGATCAGTCTGGTGTTGCAGGCAGGAGCCCTGCTTCTTGGCATTTTTCTCAAACCTTTTTTCTGTACACTCCGGGCAACCAAGAAAAGTGCAAAAGTTTCCTCGTCCTCTGAGGAATCTGAATAGACTTTGATGTGAGGTGATTTTGTTTTCTCTTGCCAGTGATTGAGAAATTTACTGAGAATACCAGATTTTGCCTCATCTGTAATTATCTGTCAAAGATCATTCCAGCCTTGCAGTCCCGGTGTACGAGGTTCCGGTTTGGACCCCTGACTCCCGAGCTCATGGTTCCCCGCTTAGAACATGTCGTAGAAAAAGAGAAGTGAGTATATTGAAAACTGGGAAAGGTGAGGGCCTTTGTGAGTTGAGTGTGGTGTGGGTAGGGTTGTAGGATGACTGGCTGATTTAAATGATCCAGTTGACATAGTTAAATGGGGTACGGAGGGTGGGCCACGGTGGCTCAGCAGGCAAGAATGCTTGCCTGCCGTGCCAGAGGACCCGGGTTCGATTTCTGGTGCCTGCCCATGTATAAAAAAAAATAAAAAAATAAAAAATTTAAATGGGGTACGGTTATAAAATACTCAGCTATTGAAATGGGGTAATGTTTATAATATACTCAGCAGAGTGCCTTGGCTCAGGGTATGACCCAGGTAACATCAGGATCTGTTAACCACTCCCATTTTCTCTGGTATCTCATGGACCTTTGCCCCAGAAAAGTCATTTGGGTCTTTTCTTGATTTTTCTTTATACCATCCGTCTCCCCTGGAAGCTGTCCCAATTTCCTCCTACTCTTTTGTCATTGGAAGCTGCATGCTGCTGAGTCCCTTCTGCTAAGATGTCTCTAGCCTCTTTTGACTAGAAGGGATGGTTTCAAAGACATTATATTCTGTGTAATCAGATGCCGTGCAAGTAGTTGGCCCGAGCTGCAGCTTGTGTAAGGAAGGTCCTTTGGCACAATGACTATGCCTGGGCACTTTCCTCTCCAGAGAGCACGATTCAGAGCTAGTGGCACAACAGAGAGATGAATGCTTGATCCTGAACAAGGGTCATTTTAGATTTTGAGTAGGCTGTCACTCCTTATATGAGGCCAAGTCCCTAAAAACCAGGGTGCTTTCTAGATTGTATACATCAGGAGAGTGTTAAGTCGGTTATTCTTTTTAAAGTCTTAATCATTTCAGGCCATCTTGTTCCCCTGGTGAATGCCTACATTCTTGTGGGGCCTCTAAATCCCTTTTGCCTATTTCCTTTCAGAGTTGATATAAGTGAAGATGGGATGAAAGCACTTGTCACCCTTTCCAGTGGGGACATGCGAAGGGCCCTGAACATTTTACAGGTATGGTCCTATTCACAGCCAGTCATGAATGATTACTGCAGAATAGTTTTTCAGGGAAGACACAAACAATAGCACAAGTAACAACTCTGTAAATTCAGAAATCCAGAAATGATTGGACCTTGGTCTTACAATGTGCCAAAGATTCCTTGGCTCTGTGTTTTGTTTCACTGAAAGAATACTTTGTGGCAAACAAGGAAAATATTGGGAAGGTTTCTGCAGCTGTCACACAGCCAGCAAGCAGTATCTTCTGAAGAGGCCGATTCTTGCCAGTGTTAAAATACAGGTTCACGTTGCTCTATTTCCATGTGATGTTGCTGCCCACCTGTGTGGCTGCCACAGCAGCTTTCCTCTTAGCTTGGTGCAGGTTGACGGGCTGCTCTGACAGCCACTGTGATTCTTCCTGTCTGCACAGAGCACCAATATGGCCTTTGGGAAGGTGACAGAGGAAACCGTCTATACCTGCACCGGGCACCCACTCAAATCAGACATTGCCAACATTCTGGACTGGATGTTGAATCAAGACTTCACCACAGCCTACAGAAGTATCCTTTCTCATGTCCTCTGGGACAGTGTGACAAGTGCCCGAGGCCTGGCTGTGACACTAGGAGTGCAGGTCCCTGCTGGTACCTATGCGTCCTTTGGCCAAAGCTTGACTAAGTGCACCTCCAGTCAGCTTGCTGAAGGAGCAAGGTATTTGGAGGTGGAGCAGATGCTTGTCTCTAACACCCCCAAAGTTTTCCTGAAAGGCTTTGACCTGGGTAGGGCTTGCAGCAACTTCACTCACAGATGGAAGTAAAGCAGTTAAGCCTGGGGATGGGAGATGTCATCATTTTTTTTTTTTTTTACATGGGCAGGCACCGGGAATCGAACCTGGGTCCTCAGGCTTGGCAGGCAAGCATTCTTACCTGCTGAGCCACCGTGGCCCGCCCGAAAAGAGGTTGGAAAATTTGTCACTTTCATGGTTCTTCTGTAGTTCTACATGAGCAGGCACTGGGAATCGAACCTGGGTCCTCTGGCATGGCAGGCAAGCATTCTTGCCTGCTGAGCCACCGTGGCCCGCCCTGTCATCATTTTAAAGTGGTCATTGTTACTCTTGTTTTGCTATGAAATTAAAAGCTAGGTATAGTTATAAGAAGCCTCTCAGACATGACAGTTGACTCTTTTCTCAGGAGATGTATCTTGCAGAAATCCCTTCTTGAAGATGCAAACATCAGAAAAATAAGAATTAAGGTCCACGTATGTCACTTCAAATTGAAAAGAGAAATTGCTATGTTGGGATTAAAAGTTCCTATTTTTAAAAGTCACTTGCCAGGTCTGTTGTCAAAATCCTCTGCTATATGTTTGCTCTGGAATTTGTTCCCTTTGCCTTAACTGTTCCTCTTTAGATATTATGGATTTGAAAACTCTGAAAGGACTGGCATTACATGATATTCTGACAGAGATACACTTGTTTGTGCATAGAGGTAAGTTACATCATTCCCTACTTTAGAAGCTGTGGGGGAGACATGCTTTGGGATTAAGGGTCATTAGAATGGGAACACATTCATTCTTGAAGCCAAGAAATGGAAATGAAGAAGTAAGGCCTGACCTCATTTTCAACTATTTTGTCTTGCTACTATTTAAAACTTGGTTCTAAAAACACTCAATCTCTAGAAAGGCTGGTAGGAGAAAATGAAAAGAAACTCCTGAAGGCTAACATTTTTATTCCTCTAGGGGTGTGTTTTACAGCAATAAGTAGTATAATTTAATTCACATTTCTAAAAGAATGTTTCCCCCAAAAAGAAGGGAGAAGGAAGATCTATCTTCCTGTAAACCAAAGTAGTCTTAATTAAACTATTTTAAGTTCTACTCTTGCTCCCACATTCTCTACAGAGAAGAGGTTCTCCTTGCCAGCACATAGGAATCACCCAGATCAATTAAATCAGCCTCTGGGCGGTAGGGGGGCGGATCTGGGCATCAATATTACTTTTCAGCTCCCCAGGTGGCACAATGGACAGCCTTTTGGAGAAGCTCTTTCCTCCACAACAGCCAACTGCAGACTGAAAGACTCGGTCTGGTTAGTGAATGATTGATTCCATCCATGCCTTTGGAGGCCTCTCCATGGCTGGCTGATATGTTAACTTCTGCTCCCAAATACGGTCACCTCAAGCCCTGCTCTGCTCCAATTGTGGGAGCTGGGTATGAACCAACTTTTAAAAATCACTTGTTTGTTGTATAACTATATAGCTTTTATCTTGTGACTCTGTGATTATAAAAATCTTGTCACTGATATCTCCTTTATCCAGTCTATGGTTAGATGAGTAAGACATGCATGGGGGGAAATTGCAGAAAATAGGGTACCCGGAGAGACAGAAGCTAGAGATGGGGGAGTGGCTACCTAATATGTACAGAATTGTTAGTGAGTTTGAACTTAAATGTTTGGTAACCGATAGAAGTGATGGTAACTCAATCTGTGCATGAAAAAAATAGTAATGTTTTATAGGTAAATTTGATTGATAGTGATTGTTTAAAGTCATGTATGTAAATAAGTTCTATGAATTACTACAAATGTATAGGTATATATGGGCAAAAAAGCTATTGCAAACTATGAACTATAGGTTAACAGTAATATTTAACTATTATTTCATCAACAGTAACAAATTTACTATACCATTACTATGGGTCAACAATAGTGGGGGATAAGGAGTAGGGGAGGATTTTTTCATTCTTATTTCTGTTCTAGAGTAATGAAAATGTTCTAAACTTGATCATAGGGATATATGTACAACTATGTTTTGATATTGTGAGCCAGTGATTGTGTACTTTTGGTGGTTGGTATGCTGTGTGAATAATTTCAATAAAATTGAAAAAAAAATCATTTGTTTTAAAAACTGAGACAGTGAGTGAGCACTCCACATTCAGGTTAACTCCTGGCTACCCAGTTGCTAAAAGAGGAGTGTCGATGAGCCTTCTATGTTTTTCTCTCTTTTAGAATCTAATTTGTTTGGTATTCTTTTTGGGTACATCACAAAGAATCACACAGTAGGATAAAAACTGAAAATGTACACCATTTTCACTTTCTTATAGGTGTAGTGGCTAGTGATAAGTCTTGAGACCACAAGAAAAATTCAGTGTTAACTGTTAGATGTTTAAACTCGTATTGTAGTCTATGATTTTTTTAATGGTAGTGAGTGGCATATCTCACTCATTTGATTTTGGTTTTCCTCAGTTGACTTTCCATCTTCAGTTCGAATACATTTATTAACCAAAATGGCAGACGTTGAGTGAGTATTGATTTCCCAATTTTAAAATTATTTTCTTGTTTTCCCTACTATGGATGTTTTTGTTTCTATTTGCTTGGTTTCAGCTTTTTCTTTGTCTAAGTCACAGATAATCTAATTTTGGTGCTGTTACTAAATGAAAGTGGGGAAGGGATGAGTTACTTCTTTAAACATGAATGAAACACAAAGGTAGCACTCAGTTACATATCTGAGATAAAGCCCTGCTCATACTGATTCTGAAAAGGCTTTTGTTACTTGAGAGATATTTCAGTCAGATTTTTAATTTTTGATATGTAGGTCATTTGGGGACAACCAGCTATCCAGTTGTTATTAAAGCATTTTGGCATGCTAAAGCATATTGGGGGAAAAGTAAACATAAACCCAATTTTCCACTTTGCCTGACTCAGTAAATACTGTTATTAGCCCCCAGTGAAGCTGGCAGCTATCATTTAAGAAGACAAAACATTGGATTCAAAATAGATAACACAGGCAAACTCGTCATTTTTCGGTCACTGGCATTCATTCACATTCACAAAATAGGTCACTTCTTATCACTCCACTGTGAATATTATGGTTTTGCATTCAACAACCAGGCACTTAAAAGATGGCAAGATGAACTGCCAATCAGTGCTTTACTGACTGGACCTTAGCACGACAGACATGTCAACAAAATCCCAATGAAATTATTTAGTTCACATGAAGGAAATCTTAATTCCTCTCATTGCATTTTGTGGATGAAGATATAATCCTTTATCACAAATTCTGGGTGTCTGTACACAGTTACAACAAAGTTCAGAACACTGTTACTGATGACTAATAATTTGTTTTTTAATTTAGTTTTTCCTTAACCAGTTCAAATTTATAAATCAGTGTTTGAGGGCAGAAAAGAAAATGTTAGAGGAACACACAAGATTCTGTCCAGGATACACTTTAACAGTCTTTGATCTCTATTCTCTTGTCAGAAGGCAGCTATTTGTGGTATTCCTTATTCTTACCTTTTGTTTAATTTCTTTTAGATACAGACTTTCCGTTGGCACCAATGAGAAGATTCAACTGAGTTCCCTCATTGCTGCTTTTCAAGTCACCAGAGACCTGATTGTGGCAGAGGCCTAGATGTCTAGGCCTATTGGCTACAATTCTGAGGACCCGGCAGTGCCTAGAGAACAGAGGGCCCACTTAGAGGATGAACTGCTGTCCAGGGCCTGGGTGACAAAGCCACAATCACTCGTCTGAGAAAACTCCATTCCAGGCTTGGGTAGGCAGACGTCAAAAAACGTACCTTATTTGTGGCAGTTTGGAGCAGACATGTACAAAATTATTTTAATGTACAACTATCTTATTGCACTGCCCATTTGTTTTTCACAGGGGGGGAAAAGACTTGTCAGCCTTAAGGCTTTTACCCTTCAGTTGCTTTAAGGACAGGAAATTGGCCTCTCTCATTTTGGTTTGGAACATAAGGCTTTTAAATCTAACATGGTCCCAGTGTCCTTCAATTTAAGGTAAACTGAACCTCTCCAAAATTAAGTTTATAAATATAATCTTTGGCACTGTATCTTTTCTACCTTAAGTAGGTGTTAAATTTCAGGCCAATTCTTACATAAAACAAACCCAATCCTTACTTTAAAAATTGGATTTTTTATTTCTCTTTAAGGAGATGATTTATCAGCAGCTTCTTAATTGTGGTGTGGATGGTAGGAAAGAATTTAAGTGTCATAGAGCTAGCCTTTAAATTTGCCACTGCGGACCAGTAGTTGTACAAAGCTCACTTGTTAGTGCTGGGAGGTCACATGAGATTAAGCCTGACTTTATAACTGCTTGAAAGGATTGGGAATTTTGTACGAATTTAGCAGCTTGTTTTACAGCAATTCTGCTTCATTTATGTTAGCGTTCTTCACAATTAAAAAAAAAAGCTTGTTTGTTGGTTGTTGTAAGTGACTCTTCTTAGCCAGTTATGAAGATGCTGACTTACCTTCATTTACATTAATGCCTTCTCCATCTCTGATATCACAGATCCAAATTCTTACACTACTGAAAGGGAAAAGCTGGCTGTTTCCATCAGGTGTGTAAGACTCGACTTGCTCCCTGGGGGACACCAGCAGAAGCTGGAAGGCTAATGGCCAAGCAGTGCCTCAGGACAGCATCCAGGGTCTTAGGCTCTACTATATGGGATATTATAAAAAACCATGAAATTAAAAATTTGGCTAATTCATTCCTAGCTGTCCTGTTGTACTTAATTTTTTTTCTTAGTGGAAAAAAAAGAAACATGAGCCAAAAGCTTTTTTTTGCCCTTCAATGAAAGCCTCTCATTTTGAAAAGAAATATTTTTCTTCAACAACAGAGGTTATGGTAGAAGAGAGAGTCCTCTGTTTCTCAACAATTTTATGATGTCAATACTGGCCTCCATAAAGAACCCATTAAGAAAGCCAAAGGATAACTGCTACATTTCTTTTAAAATAATTTAAAATATATTAAATTTTCCTAAGGCAGATTTTGTTGGAATGAGATGTCTTGATTGGGTAACTAAGACACCATTCAATGAGAACAGTGCTTTCAAGGAGCTATTTTTGTTGAGGGGACAGAGTTGAAACTGGCTGATGAGTCCAATGAGGTTAAGCAGCAAAGACAGATTTCGTACATAAGAATATCAGCTGAAGTGGTGACAACACCAGTTTACACAAGTAAGAGACATCCTCACAACTGTTCCACTGAAGTACTATGGTTTTTAGATACCATTGAGAAAAACACAGTTGTACCTTAACATCTTTTGAAAAAATACAAATAAATATGCTACTTAATGGCAAAACAGAAAGCTCAGTAGCCATTTTAACAGCCATGCAGTTTAGGAATACATCCTTTTGTAATCTCACATACATATGTCATCTTTTGCACTCGCACACCATTGTTAAAGAACAAAAGAGCCAATGATAGTGTCTAACAGTCAGGAATACATCCTCTGATTCAACTGTAATTTAGTTAAGCGACATTAATCCTTCAATCCAAATGGCTCCATAGAGACTGTCCCCTGGGTCAGAGAGGAGACTGAGAAGGACAGCATCTGCCAACGTCAGAGCAACTCTGACCACACAGGGAGAGCTTTAAACAATGCCACTTCTGCAACTGGAACCACCACAATGGCAGGGACTAAGCAGAACTCACACTTCCCAGTGGAGGGGTTTTAACCTTCATTGCCACTAGAGGCTCTTGAGGCCCAGTCACTTTTATTATCAAAACATCAATAACTGCACTTTGAATTAAAATGACTAGAAAGAGTTCAACATTGCTGTATATAAGTGGACTTAAGATTTATGGTAAGGCTTGGGAGCTGTGGAAGTGGAATCACCTCTAAGACTGACTTTCACTTGTTATAGAGAAAAAGATCCACTGGAATCTGGTTTTGCTACATTCTGTTCACACTCCCAAATAGAAATTATATTTCAACCCAAGACCAGATATTTGGTCCATTATTCCAGCTATTTTTGTTGAGAAGATTTATCTTGCTACAAAGAAAACAAGACTCCATGTAGCATTGCTTATAAAGTCCTGTATGTGAGGAACTCTTTCATTTTCTTGGGTATTGGCAGTGCTAGGACTTGGTAAGTTGTTAGGAAACTTCGAAGGGCTTTCCGGCATAAGTGCTTCAATGATGATAGGACCCTAGGAGCTGTCCAGAACTGGACATGGCCATCTCTCGTCCTAAAATGCAAAAAGAAACCGAAAAGTTAAGAGAGACCCTCGAAGTATATGCTTTCATCATGTTGGATATTAATGTTTCTACTTTGACTTGAATTAGGAGGGGACTTCAGAGTAAAATGCAACCCTTTATGTAAAAGCTCTGGTACTGAATAACGAAGGCTGCTGATAGGATTATAAGAACTCAAGACGCCTTTGATACTAAACTGTCAGCACATCCGTTTCTAAATTAGTTCAAATGTAAAAGAGGGAAGAGTGCCATCTACTGAATTATAGATGCTACCTGCAAGGTGGTCTCTTAGCCCAAATGGTATCCAGTATAAATTCTGCATCATCTAAATGTATGCCTCCTGGTACACTTGGGCCCATTAGAAGACATGAGTCATAGGTCTTTATATTTAGCTTCAATATTGAGTAAATGGTAAACTACACTGGCTGAATAGAATGTGAGAATTATATATAATCTTGCACTTCATAAAGGCTTTCTCGTAGGCCAGAAAATTCTAGCTGCTACCTGGTATTCTCAGCAGAAACTGCTACCCATCTGTTTAATTAACAGATACATACCCTGTGGCAATAACTCCACCATGTGGAAAAAATGTGCAGCAAAGACCATTGGTCATAGGAGCAAATGCAATTGGAGTTTTCAGTTCCAGAGCCCAGATCCTGAGGAGTCTGGACAAAAGAGAAAGGTACAGTTTGCACATAACTGACCTGGAGCCATACTGCAAGGGTAATTCTGTAATTACTTGCCAAGCACTTGCTCTGAGGCTGCATATCAGACTTCTGTTTTACCTGTCATCTGCCACCGTGGCAAGGTATAAGCCTTCGGGAGAGAAGCACACCGATCTCAGTGAGCTAATGTGGACATCACTGTCGTCCATGGGGGGATCTAGCTGTGTGTGGCTGAGGGAAGAAAATAAAATGGTGAGCCTGGAGTGATGCCCTCCCCTACCTTCCAGGCAGGAGACCAAAATGCATCTTGTATCCCTTCAAGAAAACCTGGGGATTAAAAAAAAAGCCTGGAAGAAAGTACATTTCAGAAGACTCTTGTGGAGGGGGCTGAAGGGTTACCAATACTTCCTTGTGCTAATTTCCTTATGCAAAGTAGGTCAGTCCTCACTTTAATGCCACAGTACAAACCGAAAGTCTTTTTTTAGGCTAAGATACATGTTAATTATAGGATTACCTATTATTTGCTTCATCAAACAACAGAGACAAAGGGGAAAGGTAGACCAAGTTTGTGAGAGTGAAAAATTCATTTTGGAAATAACAGTTTTCAATAAGGGGATTGTTCTGAACTTGTTAGTACAGTTATTAGTAAATGGCAATAGTCACTTTGAGGTTTTGTAATGCTGAATCCAAAGAAACAGATAGCCTCCCAGATAGGAGACTTAAAGACACTCAGGTCTAATTTAGAGAACTTAATTGACAAGGAAATCCTAATATGCGCACATTGCCTTAGAACAAGCTTAGAAGAAACTCTCCTAGACCCACTGCTTCTTTCCACCCAGGATGTCCCTTCCCATGCCCCCAACTGTAGGAGGGACCTCTCTGATCTGATCCAAGGCAAATTTCTCATTAGTCGCCCCCTGAGAAGTTTTAAGCAAAGGGCTTAGTCCTTACTGAAGTGTCCTCAGCCTTTCACCAGTGTAGGGGTCCCACATAATCACGTTGGTGTCATAAGAAGCTGTGACGAGCAAGGCAGAGTCGGGGGAAAAGTCACAAGAGACAACACTGCTTTGGTGGCCCTCTAGCTTCCGGATTAACGTGTAGGACCGCATGCTCCATAGAAAGACCTGTGAAAAGTAACAGGTGCTTGGTCAGGGATGGAAACAAAGTGTTTAGGAATTGAACAGTGAATGAAAGGCACCATTTCCCTCTTTAGCGCCACAGTCCGCATTACTAGGTGAAGTCAGGTTGTCCTTCAAGAATGTACCTCACAGGTTTCAATAAAGTAATGGATCTGGATCCTTGAGGCACTAACCAACGGACATACCCAAGTTGTTTACTGTTGGGGGAATAAACCAGGCTCACCTTAGGAAGGCAGCCAGCTAAAAGCTATCTGAGGAGGCTTCTGAGTGCCCCTTCTGACCCTGGTTTGTAAATAGGGTAGGATGTGCAAATGAAGACCTTAGCTAACTGGTATCTTGTACTTTCACTTAAAGCCAAAATTAGGGGGTCAGAAGTGAACTCCAGGGTTACCTAATAAAGCCATGGCCCCCTGACATGTCTTTTTTTGTAATGCTAAATCCCACAACTGTTTATATAGAACCATGGAAATCTACCCAAAGAGTATATCTGATCTAGCTCATCACTTTAAGCCTTTTTGAAAATCCTTAAACAAAAATAGGAATTTATTTGATTTCCTTTAAGAAAACTCTCACTTCTACATAGTTCCAAACCCCAAATGAATGATTAACCAACTGGGCTGTCCAAATATGTGAACTCTTAACTTTCCCAAGTCAATCACAGCAAAAGATTGGATGCAAATACAAAATTCAAACTCCAAAAAAGTGTTTCCCAATTTTTCTTGGTTTTCTAATACTTGTTATATATACATATACATATACAAAATCTCATAATATTTCAGAGCAAAGTTCAACAAATAACTATGCTTTACGATTTGAACTGGAAATCCTAATTAGATGGACATAACCATTTCAGAGGACATTTGGATCCAAATTTTGGGATGCAACTTTTAAATTAAATCTTAGACTCTTTAGGGTAAAAGAAATTGAAAAAGCATCCCTTTATCATTTGTAAAGGCAAATGAGCTTGTTCCCCAACCTCCTCCCCATGATGGGAGTGACTTACTTTCATATACTTCCTCTCTTTTGGTTTGTCAAAAAGCAAATAAAAATGGAGTCTAGAGGAGGAGCCTGAGGCCCACCCTTGATTTACAGACAGATTTTGATCTGTCTTGGTTTACTTATCCTCTCTTACACAAGGTCACTCAGGCTTCCATAAAGAGGAAATGTTATCCAACATTTATGACTTACAGATTTCTCTCCAGCTGCAGAGCACAGCATGCTGCAGTCTGGGGAGATAGAGCAGCAGTAAACCCACTGCAGGTGGCCCGATAACACCTGAATTTGTTTACCTGGCAGGAAAAAAAACAGCAAATGGTGAGCTGACCCTCAAAAAGGCAAAGAAGACAGAAGAACCAGTTCTAATAGCCCACCCGACCCGGTCCATCCACCTGGCTCTCCATGAGCTGAGAAAGAAATATGGCAGGATTTGTCATTAAATACTTGAAATGGGTAAAACGGTATTCTAACACCCAACAAAAATCACTATCTACTGCTTCATCAGAAGCTATAAGATTAGCGGGGTAGAGGGTACACCTACATTGGGTACCTTCTGAGAGGCAAAGATGCACATACGTTGGGTACCTTTTGAGAGAGGCAGAGGGTGCACATACATCGGCTACCTTTTGAAAGCAGGGAACAATCTTTCAGATCTCCCAACCTCCTCAAATCCTAAGGAAGCAGCTTTTCCTATTTTGAGACAGTGTCTATCTTCAACTTTCCCTTCCTTAAACTCTATAATGGTTTCCCCATTGCCACAGGATCCCACTGCAGGCTCTTACTCTCCTCCAACTTTTGCCAGGGAGTCTTGATGAACAGTGGTGTGGGGTAATGGAGGAATGTGCTTTGGAATCAAGCAGTCAGGATTTAATCCTGGCTCCTCTGCTTACCTAGGGCATAACCCAGGTTACACATAATCTCTCCAGGTCTTAGTTTTTTGGGGAAAATTGAATGCCCATCCATAAAGGAATGGCTGAATAAATGATGGTACAGCCAGACCACCCCAGATCGTTAATGCAGTTGGAATTAGATCTACAGATTTTTCCATGGGGTATTACTTAATAAAAAAAGTAAGGTGCAGAAAAATGTGGACAATGATTTCATTTTTCACAATGACCCCCAAACCTCTGAGCGAGTATGAATGTGTGTGTGTGTGATGGCATGTGCATGTCTATATAGAATTTTACACAGAGGGAATTATATGGAAGCATATATACTAGGCTCTTGACCTGGTTTACCAGGTTGCTGGGTGGGGAAAGGAATGCAACAGAGGGGAGGATAAGAGAGAGAACAGAAAAGAGCCAACCAAAAAAGAAAAGAAAAAGTAGATTTTTATAAGCATGTATATAGCATATATAAATAATTAATTCTTTAAAGTAAGTAATACTTTCTTCAGCTGTAAAATGGAAAAAAGAACAGTACCCACCTCCCAGAGTCACTATATTCAATAAACTCAAGTGAGGCAAGTCAAGCCTGTAGGGCAGTGCCAGGTAGCTGGGAACAATACTCTGTCCCCCTCCTGTCCTTTAAATGCCCAAATGATTGGTCTAATCTATTCTACCCACAATAGTCATCCCCAGCCACCAAGTGATTCCAAAGCAGTTCCAAGTACCCTCTTTAGATGGTGGCAAGGTGCCTCTACACTCATTAAAGCAGCTCAAAAATGGTTACTCCTTTGAGAAGCTTTGGTTTTATTTTGACAAATTATCAGGCTCCTTTCCAAGACGGCAGAGCAGAAAGATCCCCCTGTCACATGGGTGCTGGGAGCTGGAACAGTCAAGGCTCAGGCAAGAGTGCCCAGGGCCTCTGCATCATCAGCATGGCAATAAATTCCCCTTCCCAATGTCTTTCCCACTTGTGGTCAAAACAGGTGATATCTGGGATTCTTTAATGGGCCACAGCTACTATACTGTTTTGTTCAAGGCAGAATTACCTAAAAGCTGACCTCCTCTAGCCAGAGAGAATAATTCTAGGCCTAGATTCTACTTCACAATAAGTCATTTATTTCTAACAAGAAGTGCACAACTTCTTCTACGGCAGTGGGTCTCAACCTTTAGAGACTTTGCTCCCTAAAGGACATTACGGAAAACCTGGAGACATCTTCAGCTGTACAAGTGGGTAGAAGGTGGATGCTGCTAAACACCCTACAATGCACTGTAAGGCCCTCCCCCCATAACCAAGAATTATCTGGCCCAAACGTCAATAGCACAAGGTTGAAAGATCCTGTTTTAGATCATGTGTTTTCAATGGGGGCAATATAACCTTAAGGGGGTAAAAATTGGTTCTTGCCTGGCCCCCAACCCCATCTTACAATTTTATGTATAAAGCACAGATATGCACACAGTCAGTACATAAATAGATACACAATATATCTGTGGCATTAAAATCTTATTGGGGGGATAATTAGGGAAAAAAGCCTCCTTTGGGAGTGAGAACGGGAAAAAGGTTGAAAAACCTTTTATCTAGAACAGTTTCTAGATAAAAATCATTTTACATTGGTAAAGTGGAGAAAGGGGGCAAAAATAGTATTTTGTAGCTAAGTAGTTCCCTCAGCTCCGTACCATGTTTATTCAAGTCCCAGATGCGAAGAGTCTTGTCCCGTGATGCAGAGACCAAAATCAAACTGCCGCTGGGTGTGAAGCTCAGATCTCTTACGACATCATGATGGCCAGAAAGATTCAAAAGCAAGAGCCCTAGCATGGGAGCAAGAGGAGCAGTCGGTCAGTGGGAGAGGTGGCCCTGTGTCTGCCAGTGACTGCTTATGCCCCTCAATCAACTGAAGGACCAGTGATCCCTCTTGTACCTCAACTGAACACATACATGAACCTCCAGGTACCTCATGTTGGCCGGGGATGACCTACCTGTTTGCACTTCCCAAATCTTGATCTGCCCATCATTGAGTCCTGTAGCAAGGATCAGGCAAGAGACATCTGGTTCTTGGGGATGGTGGCGTGCCCAGAGCTTCCTGCTTGGTGGAGAAGGCCATGGGCTGAAGGCCAAGCCCCAAACAATCTGACCGCAGTCCAGAGTCTTCTCCTTTGGGCTGCCTCGCCCTTTTGGATCATTTTTGCTGCTTCGGTTTTTGGCTTCAAAGCCTTTAGGGATGCTGAGGGAAGAAGGGATTTCTTAATGAGTCTGAAATTCTTTTTGGATCAACCAATGCTTCGTCCTAGGACATCTAAGACTTTACAGTCCTAGAAGCAAACTGGCCTTCAGTGAATTCGGGTGTAACTTTTCTTTGTATTTCTTTTTAGAAGTCACATAAAAGCTGCTTCTTTGGCCTTGGCTCATCCCATTTGCAGTGGCCCTGCAATGGGGTGACCCATCTTGTGGGATAACTAGATCACAGATACTCTAGGGAACTGTACGTTTACTCAGAAAGTTCTCTCTCAGGTCACTTGCAGCTCGGAACAGTTCTGCAATTATTTCTGTTAAGTAATACAATTATTTGGTTAATACCAATTATTTCCTCAACATCAAAAGCACTACATGTTTTAAAAAGGTATAACAATCCTAGCAAGAATATAAATGCCACAGATTTCCCCTTTTAAATAGCTTTTTAAATAACAATTATTTTAAATTATAAAAGTAATAGAGAAAAAAACAGTAATAGAGAAACACGGCAGGCAATTTGGAGACCAGTAAAATAAAAATATCAAAATTACCCTTAATCTTACCACCACCCTAACCACAATAATCATTTCACTACAAATTTTATTGTGTATGTGCATGCATGTGTGTGTTTAAAGGATCAATTTGGATCATATTGTATATATGATTTTGTAGCCTGATTATTTCAGTAAATGTTATATTGTGAGCATTTCCCCAGGTTATTATTCTTTAAAAGTGATTTTTCCCCCCTTAAAACCAGTGATATCTCAGTTAACATATTAAACAATACACTGCTCTCATGTACTAAACAGTAGATACACAAAAGGGTTAAAATTCAAATATCTTTTTCCATTTCATTAATTATTACTGAAAGGATGTGATGCATAATTTTGGATGCATGAGTGATTTTCAGGAAAACTGATTTTCTACTTTATGCTTTTTCAAACTATTAACATATCAGACTTAAATCAAACTATAAAGGTGAACTGATTGTACACTTTGGATGATTATTATATATATAATATGTATCAATAAAAATAATTTAAAAGACAAGATATAAAGAAAAGAAAAAAATATATAAAGGTGAATCCCTTGTACTTAGAGTAGGGGATCAATAAACACTGAATGACATCGATATACTGCTAAATTGAAAAATATGATTAAAAGTATGCACTATCTTTGATGGCTGCAAAACATTATGTAGAAATTCATAATTTTTGTAACCATTCTCATCACTAGATTTTAAACTATTTCTAATTTTTCCCTGTTATATAATTAATTTCATGATGAAAATCAGTGTAAGTAGATGACCCCATTTCTGAGATTCCTAATAACTGGAAGAACATTTTTAAGGTCCTTAATACTTGCCAAACAGCCCTGGCAAAAGTTTACATAAATCTACACCCCTTTCTCCCAGCAGTTTACAAAGTGCTCATCTCAGGAAACTCTTGTTACTGTTACCTCTAATACAGGCAATGAGTTTCAGATTGAACTCATTAAAAAATTTTAATTCTAATATGCTATTTATAAGAAATGCCTAAAGGAAAACAAATGAGCCCCTCAAGAGTAAGGGCCGAATTTGATTTATTTCAGGATTCTCAGCCCCTAGGTCAGTGTCAGGGAAATAAGATTTGCAACAAATATTAGCTGAACAGATAAATTCCAACAGTTGCCCTAAGACAAAGGAAAAGGCATAGATCCTGGGGCAACCGATTGGGTTGCGACCTCACAGCATAAAGACACTGGAACCAGTCCGTCCTGGCTGACCAAAGGAAGTAAAACAATTTAATATGAAAAACTAAATTTGGTCAATAATAAAAAGACAACCCTAGAGAAAAATGGGCAAAGGATCTGAACAGACATTCCTCCAAATATATACAAAAGGCCAATGGGCAATTGAGAAGATGCTCAAAATCATTAACCATCAGTGAAATGCAAATCAAAACCCTGAGATACCACTTCACACCACTAAGATGGTAATGATCAAAAAGACAGGTGAATTGGGGAGGATGTAGAAAAATTGAAACAAACCCTTATTCCCTGCTGGCAGGAATGTAAAATGGAACAGGCACTTTGGAAAACAGTTGAGCAGTTGAAAAATTAAGCATAAAGTTACCAGAGAATCCAAAAATTTGGCAACTAATTTTTTACCCAAGAGAACTGAAAACAGGTGTTTAAAACCAAAACTTGTACATAAATGTTCCATAGCAGCGTTATTCATGAAGCTAAAAAGTGGGAAACAAACCAAATGTCCATCAACTAACGAATGGATAAATAAAATGTCATCTAGCCATACAACAGAATATTATTTGAAATGAAAATAATAAGGAACCAATACATACTATATAATACAGATGAATCTTGAAAGCATTATGTCAAGTGAAAGTAGACAGTCAGAAAAGACCTCATATTATATGATTCCACTTAAATGACAGAAAGTAAATCAGTGATTACCTAGGGTGAAGGCTACAAAGGTACAAAGTTTCTTTTTGGAGTAATAAAAATGCTCTAAAACTGATTGTGGGGATGGTTGCACAATTCGGTGTACTTACTAAAACCCACTTAACTTTTACTTAAATGAAAATGTAAATAAATATAATTGTATGGGGTGTGAATTATATATCAATAAAGCTATTAAAAAACAAAAACTTAACTTGGTGCTAACATAATCTTAACAGAATCAATTTTTACACGTTAAGGAATGTGGGGCTCTGGTAACCCCAATGATCAGTTCCTGAACACTTTAATCCTTCTCCCTCTCTCTTTTTCTACAGCAGAAGCTCCCTATCATGAAAATTCCCACCCTTCCTTTGGACAAAGGGTACTAGAATACTTACAACTGCTCCTCCAATGGCCAGGGGATCAATTTGACAATGCAGTGTCCTTGAGACCAAGCAAACCAGGAGCCATCTGGGGAGAAGGCGACACTCCAGGTTTCACAGCTCGACTTCCAATCAAACTGGTGGGGGCGCCCAGGTTTGAGTTCAGCCAGCAGCAGTGGCTCCTCTGGGGCAGGAGACAGCATGCTTCAGAAAACACTCTCACTTTGCGGGAAAATGGGGAGCTGTGCTCCCAACCACCTAGCTGACTCAGACACATGAAAACCATGACTCCCTATTACAACGCATGTCCCTTTGGATTACCGAGATGGTGGGGGCAGGGAGTTGTTAAAATGACCTAGGGCAGTAACAGTAGCCACAGGCCACATTCCTCTGCGGTTTCTCAGTCCTGGCCCTCCAGTCTGATGGTTAACCATGACTCTGAGTAAACTCTGGAGGGCGAGCCCTGTGAATGGAGCCTCATTTCCTATGAATGCCTGACAAGGAAGTTTCCGGAGACAACCAGGCAAGGATTATGCTACTAGTGCAGACACAAGCCCTTCAGTGAAAATGAGGCTTCAAGATGCACTTATAGTCTCTTCAAAAGAACCTGCTTTCTGGGAACTGGTGAAAGGAGTATCTCTTATTCACTAGCATCCTGCCATGAAGGTTAAAATTCTTGAGCACCTGGCCCTCCTTCCTCTCACTCAGACCTGTTGATTAGGCCTCCCACATCTCTCCTCCGCCCATCTCCTCTGTCCTGGTTTAAACCATCATCTCTTGTCCAAATCTTTTGCGAAAGTCTCGGGATTCATTTCCCTGCCCCAAAATTGTTGTCCACTAGCCCCCTTTTAAAACGGGAACACCCATCACAATACCTCTTCCAAATACATCCCAGGCTTCCAGATGCTTCCACAACAAAGACAACTGGGCTTTCCACGAATTTGGCCCTGCCCTCCTCCACCTGGCCTCCCCATCACACAACCCTGTGCACGAGCTCCACTCTGGCCACACAATGTTCCTTAATGTGCTCCAGGTGGCTCACTCACATTCACACCTGTTCTCACCATCTGCTTATAAAAACCCCACCTAGATTATAAAACAAAAATAAATTCCACCCTTGCTTATCTCAGTAAGTCCCACCCCCTCCCGAATCTACGTGCCCTTATGTAAACACCAAGATTATTTAATCTTTTTATCTCCCAAGGCCTAGCTCAGCATCTAGTGAGAGCAGGCCTTGGTTATGTGCTTTTTCATTAACATGAACAGTAGTTCCTAGTTCAACCTCACTCTGCTGGAACATTCTCCCTGGCCAACTGAGCGCATACATTAAGACCTTCACAATTGATTTTTTTGACCACCATGATTATGATGCATACTAATATAATAAAAGCTTCCACACCAAATGAGGTCACTTCCTGATGTATATGCTCCACTTTAGCAGGTTCTAGACTTTGACCCTTTTATAGTTGTTACCAGATAGATTTAAACAACCCAACATGGAAATAATGATAAAGAACTATGTGTGCATAACATGTAAATAAAATACCATGTCAAAATGTGAAAAGGCATGCCTTAAAATATACAAAAATGACATTTTATATATTTTAAGACAAATCTTTATGCGTCTTTTCGTATTTTGAACTCTGAAATCAGGATGCATCTTACAATTGATTTTTCTAAGTTAAATAGGAAATTTTTTTTTTAATATGCAGACTTTTTTCTAATGATACATAAAATAATGGTAATACATCTATGGCATCTTGGGTTCAATAAAATAGACTGCAGAGATACAAACAATCTCATTCTCTGCCATATGCGTTACAGGAAAATACATAGGTGCATCTTGTTTTATAAAATATGTGTGTTCCTGAAAACTGTTCCTATTTTAATGAAATCACATCTCATTTTAAAGCTGTCAGCGGCTTTACTATTTAAAGGAATTTTCCTTTTTAAAACGAATATCGCTTTGACTTTCTAAGTGTAAACCTAGATTTTAATACATTAGGTTTGTCTAAACTGGCATTTGTATAGGTGCAGGTAATTCCTCCTAGAAACCCATGTTTGCATGTGTAAGCCTATTGTTTACACAACCATGTCTGTACAAGCACACTGCTATGGCGTGAACATGCGTGTGATACAGGAGTTACATAAGAAGTCATCTATAGTTTAAATCCAAAACAGGTCTCTCAACATGTGCAGCAATTCCTCAATGTTTTCTTCAATATGATAGTTTCTAGACTACTATGGCGACACAAGCTCTAATTTGTGAATGCCTTCTTCATGTAGTTCAGTGACTTTCAGAAGAGGGTAGGATGGTGGAGGGAGATTTTGTCCCCCCCCCCCCCCCCCCCAAGGAAACACTTGGCAATGTTTGGAGACATTTTTGGTTGTCAGGACTGGAAGGGGGAGGGGTGCTACTGGCATCTGGTGGATAGAGGCCAGGGTTGCTGCTAAACATCCTACAAGGTCCTCCCCCAACAATACAGAATTATCCAGGCTCGTATGTCAATAGTGCCAATGATGAGACACTCAGATGTGGTCAAATATTAAATGACACTGATCTGAGTGAACATTTTCATATATCAACGGAGAGAAGGTTTTTATTCCACCCTGGAAAAATTCACACTTGGCACACTTTCTCCACAACATACACAATACCCATCCCTTTTGATACCCTGGAGACTCTATACAACATAAAAAGGCCTCACCCTTCATTTCTCTCTTTTCTTTACCTCCCAAACCCAAACCATCATCAAGTCTTATCAACCGTGCTTCCAAAAGTATCCCAAATCAAACTTCTCGCCATCTCCATGGCTACTACTGTATTCTATGCAACATCATCTCTTGTTTGGCCCACTGGGCAGCCTTTCAACTGCTCTCCCTGCTTCCACCCTGGTCCCCACAATCCATCCATTCTCCTCATCTCCCCGAGAGACCACTTCAAAGTATGAAATCAGTTCTGATCACTCATAGGATAAAACCCAAACTTCTCAGCCGGCCCTTGAAGTCCTGTATACCCTGGCCCCTGTCTTCTTCTCCCACCTAGATTTGTACCCTTCCTGTCCTTGCCCTTGGCTAACCTGTCTGCCCTTTGACTGTGCTCAATTCCTTCTGAACACAGGGCCTTTGCCCTGTTTCCTTTGTCTGCAATGCCCTTCCAAAATGCACCTTTACTTAGGTTTCAGCACAAATGCCACCTCCTCAGAGCCACCTCCTCTGACCCTAGAGTCCCTATTCCTCACTTTATTTTCCTGACAGCACTCATCACTATTTGATGATTATCTCTCTCCCCCTATCTAAACATCAAGTCCACGGGAGCATGGACCTTGTCTGTTTACTCCCAATTCCTAGCAGAGAGCAAGGCAGTCAGTAAATATTTTTTGAATAAATATATATGGTATGTCCTCTTTAAATATAAATGAAATGTAGCCTCTTAAGCTATAATGATGCTTATGCCAAACATTTAACATTAAATGTTTCTTAAACATGAGCCATACCCAGAATTCACACTCTATTTTTGAGACTTAGTGATTTAATCTCTTGCTATTTCAGGATCAGGAACCCAAAAGCTAAAAGAAGAAAGAACCCAGTGACTCTTTCACAGAACTAAGTAAACTTTGAAGGGGAGTCTGGGACCAGGCTAAACCTGGCTCCTGGAAAAGAAAGCAGTAATTAGCACAGAACTTAAACAACAAAACAGGGTAGAGAGGACCTGGCTTCCTTCAAGAATGTACCTGCAGTGGCCCGTTTGTGTGAAAAGACCTAGGTATCAGGGTTTTCTAATTAAACACTGAGATGTATTGGACAACCAGGCTGAATAGGAAAATATTTATTATGGACCTCTTCTGTGCAAGGTAATCTGCCTTAACACAGAGGTAGAAGCTAGACCCCAGTCACCAGGAAGCTTGGCGATTTTTCCTGACTCAGGACCTTTATCGCATTAGCTGTTCCATCAGCCTGGAAAGCTCTTTCCCTGGCCAGGGCCAGGCTGCTCTTCTTACCATTCACGTTACCTTATCAGAGACCTTCTCTGATTTCACTACTTCGATTAGCCCCCTAGCCACTTCCCTTTCACCTGTTTAATTTTCTTTATAACTATGCCTCATAAATATTTTCTTGATTGCTTATTTGTTTCTATGTATTTACTGTTTCTCTCTTTCCCACCTCCACCACTCAAACTAGAGAAAGCTCTGTAAATCAAGACCTTGCATAGCTGATTCACCTCTACTGTGTCGAGCCAGTAGCTATAAGGAGCTGCGGAGCACTTGAAATATGTAAAGTCTGAATCGAGATGTCTGTAAATCTAAAATACACACTGGATTTCAAAGAAAAAAGAATGTAAATATATCAGTAATTTTAAAAATTGATTACCTGTGAAATAATCTTTTGGATAAGTTGAATTGAATTTGATATATCTTAAAAATTCATTTCACTAGTTTCTTTCTTTCTACTTTTTTTTTTTAAGTGACTACTAGAAAATTTTAAATTGCATACATGGCTCACATTATATTTCTACTGGCCAGTGCTAGCTCAGAAGGTGCCTGGCACACAGGAGACACTCTAAATATTTGTGGAATGAAGAAATGAATTCTAACCACTGCTCTGAAGATATCTACTGTTGTCCATTGTAATCCTATTACAATGAGCTTTACTCAGTTTCAAAAGAACGTAAAACTCTCTGGCCTTTTGACAGTAGCTTGGCAGCTCTAAACAGCTCTGCCCACACCCTAAAACACAGCCGTCGATCATTAGGAAAAACCCAGAACTGGAAACAGATTCCTGTTAAAAGGGAAGACTAGCTACAGATTGCTTTCAGATTAAACAGCAAGTAGTCAATGGAGATGACAGCGGAAGCTATAAAAAGGATCACATAAGATCCAGACAAACAGTAGAGTTCTGTGGGAAACACATTCACTGAAAAGAAAGCCCTTATCAAGATGGAAAGGCTAAACTGCTGCCTCAATACCTTATACTCAATGCCTGATTCCAGCAAACAAAGAAATGTCATCTCCCAAATTAAAAAGTTAACACCACTCCAGGGAATACTTCAATCTATTCATCCACAATCCCTGCTTCTTTATTTGATCAAGCAAATCAGAGGAACACAAACATCACTAATCAGCGTTCTCCAGATAAAGACGAAACCCGAACGTTAATGGAATAATACAAAGAAGTTTCGGAACAAATTCTGAACCTCTAGCCTTGACACCTTCTGAGAACTTTCCCTAGGGAGCTACCTTAAGGCAGGGAGTAAACTCTGCAATTGAAGTTCCCAGAGTAAATCCCTAGTCCACCCAGAAATTCTATACAGGTGGGGTTTAGGGGCAACGTGGTAGGAAGGGAGAAGCCCGAGGGACTTGTCTTGAGGTTTTGCCTCTGCATAGCACGCACATCATTTTTTTCATGTTCCTTTGGGTTGGCTCTCAAAGTAAATCTGATTTTCTCTGACTTCCACATTGTTTTGTGATGTTGACGGCAGTAAAGGAGGACAGAGGTAAATACCTCACCCATCAGTATATCCTAAATTTGCCTGATCTTAACCTGTCACTAGCATCCCCAGTCCCAATACACCCCTACTGAATCAGTCTCCACTGGGAGAAGCTCAGAATCCATATTTTTAACAGACCCCAGATGATTCTTTTTTTTTTTTTTTTTTTTTTAAAGAGAGAGGGAGGAAGGGAAGGAAAGACAAAGAGAAGGAAGGAAGGGAGGAAGAAAGGGAAACATCTTTAAACATTTTCTTGTTTTATTATATTTTGTTTGTTTGTTTGTTTTTTACATGGGCTGGGGCCGGGAATCGAACCGGGGTCCTCCGGCATGGCAGGCAAGCACTCTTGCCCGCTGAGCCACCGCGGCCCGCCCCCCAGATGATTCTTATCTGCAGAAGTTTGGGAAGCTCCCACTGAGGCTGATACTATCATTATTCCCATTCTGCAGACCGAAAAACAAAACAAACAAACAAAAACTGAGACTAGGGTTTGTCGACGACCACACAGCTGGTAAAGGCAGAGCTGACTCCCAACCAGACCCGCCCCAAAAGGGGCTAATACGTCACCTGGTACCTGCGCACCCAGCCCCATCATCACCCTAAGGACTCGGGCGCACCCCTTCGTGCCACTGGCGCAGGTAACCCGCCCCGGGTGCCCCCCAACACCCAGAGGGGGGGAATCCCCGCTACGCAGAAGCCGGCTCTACCCGGCGCCAGTCCGCGCGGCCAGAGACCGAGCGGCGGTGGCTGACAGCGAAAGTGAAACAAAGCTGGGCGCCGAGCGCGCACCCCCGCCGCCCGCCCCGCGCTCGCGACCCCGGCCCGAGCGCCCCCGCCGCCGCGTCCTGTCCCCCCACCCCACGGTGGACACGGCCTCCGGGGCGCAGCAGCCCCCGGGAGAAGACCGGGCCTCGGCCCCGCCGGGCAGCCACAGGCGCGCCCCGGCCTCACTCACCTCCGGCCTCCATGGAGGACGCGCGCGGCCCCGGCGGCAGGCGGCGGGCGCCTCAGCCCCCCGGGCCGCGGGCCCTCATGCCGCCCCCGCGCCGCCCGCCCCCGCCCCGGCCCCCGCCCCCACCCGGGCCCCGCCGCCGCCGCGCCCGCCGCCGCCCGGAGAGGCCATCAGCTGCTTCCCGTCACATGGCGGCGGGCGCGGGCGGCGGGCGGGGCTCCGGGGAAACGCGGGGGGAGGGAGCCGGGCTGGGCAGAGACGGGGTAGGGAGGGGGGCTGAGGGGAGCCCCGGGACGGGTCAGACCCGGGCTGGGGGAAGCCGGGAGCGGGGAGAACGCCGGCCGGGTGAAAACTAGGGGGAAGCGGAGCTGAGGGGAGATAGGGGAAGGGGAGGGCCCGGTGAAAACGGGGAGGGGGGCCGCAACGGGGCTGAGGGGGGGACCCGAGACTCGCGTGAAAACTGGGGAGGGGGAGCCGCGGACTGAAGGGGAAGCCGGGGGTGCGGGCGAGCCCGGTCAAAACGGGGGTGGTGGCCGCGGGCTGGGGGAGCAGTGAGGGGCGTGGGCAGGCGGCGGGGGGAGACTCCGGGGAAGGCCTGGGGGGGCGCGAGGGAGGGTCGGGGCCGCGTCAGAGCCGGAGGGAAGCGGGGCTGAGGGGAACGCGGGCCCGGAGGGGAACTGGCCGCCGGGGGAACACGGGCCGCCGGGGGAACGGGCCGGGTCGCAGCCGGAGGGCGGGGCTGGACAAACGAGTGGGACTGATTGAAAAACGGGCTGGGGGGTGGGGGACAGCACCGCCAGAAGTCGGGGTGGGAGCTGAGGAGAAAACCGGGGAGGGGGTAAATGTGGACCGGGTGAAAGCTAGAGTGGGGGGTGGGGGTAGGTGTTGGAATCCCGGTAAAAAAAGGGGGCTCGGGGGAAGAAGGAGGAGGCTGTTGAATAAAAATGAGAACCTGAAAAGACCAGTGACTAGGAAGAAAATGGAAGACAAACGGAGCCCGAGGAGAGAATTGGGGAAGAGTAAAACTGGGGGAGGAGGCGGGAAAATGGGATCCGGGGACAAAATGGGTTCGGGGGTGGGGGTGGGTGGTAGTAATAAGACTAGAGAATGAAATGAGGGTGCTAAGCAGAGCGGGAAATCCAGAGGTTAAATGAGAGACGAAAAGGGAGCCCAGGTGGAGAAGTCAGCAAAGGGGCTTGAAGACAGACAAGGGGTAAACCTGGCGGCTTTTTAAAAAATAGGAAACAAAAAAAAAAAAAAGGCAAGCCCAGGGGTATATGGAGGGTGAAAATAAGACTAGCTGAGGACAGTGGGCAGTGAGAAAGGAGCCGCCAAGAGAAAAGGGTGGAAGAAGAGTGGGGTGTCCAGACATGGGCAAGCATGGGTGGTAACCCTGAAGTGAAAGGGGCACAGGAAAGAGGGCTCAGGACGGGAGGGAAGGGACACCAGACAGAGATAAAAAGGGGGGCTTCAGCAAAGGGACATGGGGAACTGAGGTTAAGAAAGGAAACATTTGGAAAGGAAATCAGTTTGAAATGGACAACTGTGATAAAGAGTTGAGGACCAGGGGATTAGGCACTAGTGGGAGGAAACTGGAGAGGGAGGTTGGAGTGAAGTAAAGAAGTAGGGAGAAACAGGAATGGAACTGAGCAACCCAAAGAAGGGGGTGACCTGAGAGACTTCCTGGGGACTAAAATGAGCTGAGTCAGGTGAAGACTCCAAAGCCCAGGACTACTACTCTGGGAACCAAACAGTTAATATAAACTGTCTTTTGAAACACTCCAGCAGCTCTATGTCTTGTATTATAACTTCCACCCTGGCCCTTTCATGTTGGAAAGCATGCAGTCTGGCATATGTTTGAGGGTACACAGGTATTTGAATACAAGGAGAGAAAAAAATATATCTTTAGGGGGTGTCTCAGAGTGTAAGTGAGTAGTTAGTGTCTACAAGTTATGGAAAAAAATAAAATGGTAAAGGGGCCAATATTGTTAGTAATGTTAAGGAGAGCTAGTTAAAAAATTTGGGGGGGGCGAGTTTTTTTTTTTTTTTTTTCAGTTTACTAATCAGGTCTGAATAAAGAGCGTTAAGGCACTTATTTAAAAATAACTTTATTGCATCATCTTTTTAAAAAATCCATATTATGATCTCAGAATTAATTTCCCCTGGTCTACCCCCACCAAATATTAAAATGTATATAATGCAGAAGGATCTAATTTTTCTTTGCAGCAGTTCCTGGACAGATTCATGGTAAGAAATATTGGTTGGCACTTATTGCATCATAATAAATTTTACCCAGCAAGGATGATTTTCCAGGTTTCAGTACATAGGTTATGGAAATTTTTCATCATGCATTTTCCTGCTGCAGTGTTAAGAGCCAGTATGTGCATGTGAGAATTCGAGCTAATATTAAAGTCTTAGGATTGCATTGCTCCCCTCCCCAGTATCTACCAGGTTTGGAAGAGAAAAATGTCAGTTGTGATAGTAGCCCTGATGTGTTTATCTTCCTGGTTCTGCTAAGCAGATCTCATGTTCTCTGAGTTCACAATACATGCAGATAAGATTTTTTAAAGCACGATGTAACAACATGGACTTCACCACTATAATAAAGTTCTGTAACCCACTGTCAATATGCCTGTAGATTCAGGGGTGGATCTTTAAAAAACAAAATAAAGAAACCCTGATTCTTTAAAAATCCTTAGAACTCCAGTACCTGGATTTTTAACTGCCCCAGACATACTGAGGTGCACAGCAGGCTCAAAAATAAGTGACATGGGTCACAGTTTGAGTGGCCAAGGGATGTGTGGTTTATGGTGTTTTGGCACCAACGTCCTGAAGTTCCCATTAGTTAGTGGAAAAAACCTGCCTTGAATATTTCCTATCATCAGGTGTCTGTGCAAAAGAGGAAGTTGTGGAAAGCATCCTAATGATCTTGCAAAATGTTGCCTGCATTCCCAGCTTGGGATCTTTTTTTTCTACGGTTTTTCTTATATTTATTTTTAATAGTTGTCCCTGCATAGTGGACTTTTAAATTCAAAGGATTTAGTCAATGGAAGACTCCCAAAGGAGACTAGCTCAGTCTGCAGCTACTTTAGAAGCAACCAGTCCAAGTATCCCATTCTGAAATGACATCCATGCACACTGTTGAGACTGGTGAAATCACAAGGTACTACGGGGTGAGTAGAAGACCTGATCCAACTAGGAGGATGGGAATTCACAGCTCTTCCTGAAGGGTAGAAATTGCAGCCAGCTCCTGAGCTCCCCAGTGTTCTGTTCACACTTCCAGTGCTTTGCTCAGTTTTGTCCCTTGATCCAAGAAAATAGATCTCTCACAACTACATCTGCAAGGTTATTTCGAATAACGAGCTTCCCATCCTGGGAGTCCCTGGTATTGAGAAGGGAGTTCTCCTTTAAGCCCCGGGTCTAGCTCATTATTGCAGGATATGCAACATTAAATTCAAGTCAGATTTTCATGTTCAGTTGATATCCTTTGCGCACCCTTATAAGGCCCCTGAAATTTGGATGAAACTAGAAAAACAAAATCTCTAGAATGTAGAAGTATCTACTAGAAACACCAGCAGCCTACACACTCATCACTCATTAGTTTCATAGTGTTATTGATCAGTGTATCCTCATAATATCCTCAAGAAGTGGGAAGGGACAAATTTCCTCATTCTTATTTCTGGTACAAAAAAACTAAGGCCAGATGAACTGAAGTGCCCAAGGAGTCTTTATTATCAGATACTCCCTTGCGAAACACTTCTCTTGCCTTCTTTCAAAGCCACAAGAAGTGAAGAATGGGAGAGGCCGAAAGCTAATAGTGCCTCACCTAGGAGGCTTTTGTATAAATTTGAAGCTCTGCAAATGTGAGGTTATAATGAAAGGCACTTCCTCTTCTCAGCCCCTATCTCTGTGAAGAGAATTATAACTTCAGGAATGCAAAAACTGAGGTGAGTTCTGACAATGCCCTCCTCTGAAACCACTTTCAAAGAAGAATGAAAGGCACCAGGCAGTAGCTCTTACAGTTAACATGTTTCTTCCAAAGCTTACAGTATCTCTATTGAGCACCTCCTAGACACTTTCATGTCCAAATTGACCTCATTCAGTCCTCACCATAATCTTGTAAGAAGGGTATGACTTCACATATTTCACAAATTTAGAAACTGAGGCCCAAGGAGAGGTTAAACATGTCCAAGCCTCCATAACAAGTAATTAGTCAGGCCCAGTGTTTCCGACCCCAAAGCCCAAACCAAATTTCCTTCCTCTAACACTAACAGCTGATACCTTTTTCCAGAGAGCAGATGACTGACTGCCTGGTTCTTCAGCTACTAGCTCACCTGGGCACTGATAAAAGTTCCTCCTCTGAACAAGGAAGCTGGTTGCAAACTTGAATAGTGGCAAAGGTTCTGAGACAATGTGCTATCCCCTCCCTTTCTCCCTCTAAAGCAGTATCATCACACTAGGTCAACCTGGATAAGTCCAGCAGTCAGAACAAAAGTGACAGCAAATGCAGCTTTCTCCCAGACACTGCCCGTTCCCAAAGTTGTTTTAACATCATTGAGAGAACTTACAGCAAATCAAACCAATGAAAAACAAACGGAAGGAAAGATGTGTGCATGCGCTTTTCTGTTTTGCTGAGAGACCCAAACCATCGCTAGTGTGAGACCCCAGGCAGGGGTACAAGTCAAAGCTGAATGAAAAGCCCATTTTGACCCAGCTTTCCAAGCTTTTAAGAAAAGATACCGATGGGGACAATTCTCTTCTTCAGACTGGCCCATCTTCTTCTTGAATGATGTCGGTTTGCAGTTCACTCCTGTCCTCTGTAGTGAGGGAAGTAGAAAACCAACTTGGAATGATCTCCATAGCATATGATTCTAGTTCTACAATCGGTTTTTAATCACTCAGTGAGTTCTGGTCCTTTACTGGATAGATCAGGGAGCCAATGAAGCAGGTATTATGGAGGAAAAACAAGGCAGGATGTATGTTTCTCCTTTTTTGTCATTCAAAAGCCTCTAGCCATGCTTGACACTTTCCAACCTCCATACTATTGGCTCATGCCATTCCCCTCACCTGGAACACTCTCTGCTCTTTTTCCTTATTCAAACTCAACTGTACTTAAAGACTCAGCTCATATCCCACCTCTTCCATAAAGCTTCTCCTGACCACAGCAATTCTCAAGGCTCTCCTTTTTCTCTGAGGTCTTGTAATCTTTAAACAGATCATTAGGTAATTAATCAAATCTTTCCTTGTGACAGCTCCTCTCCTACTCTCTCCAAGTGCTTCCATTTCAATTTCCCCCACTTTTTTTTTGTTTGTTTGTTTTTGTTTGCATAGACAGGCACCGGGAATCAAACCCAGGTCTCCAGCATGGCAGGCGAGAACTATGCCTGCGGAGCCACTATGGCTTGTCCCTCTCTACATGTTTTTAATCTTTGCATCCTAACTGGTCTTGCCAAGTCTTTGTATGTAGACATTGTTTGTCCTTTTTTCCTATTCCATTACAATACCAATATTGTACCTTTCCCAGAGAAGGTCCTTAATAAATGTGTATCAATTTAATTTTTGTGTTGGTAGTTGTCCCTCAGATTCTCAGGTACTAGATGAACTTTTAGCTTCCTTCCACAATCTTTAAAAACCAAAATCATCCTCCTAGAGATTGCCTACTGGGAAGTTCACTGTGGTTGATCAGGGAGCTTTCAAAGAAAAACAACGTACCTTGAAGGGCCTGGAGTCCATTTGCCATCTGCTCTATGTTCCCATTCACCAGTGCAGTCACTCTATGAATGTGGCCATGCCTGTGTATTTCTTTTGGCAGCTCCTCCCTCTCATTTTCTTCTTCCTCCTCCTCCTCTTCTGCAACATCTTCCTCCTCTTCCTCCTCCTCTTCTGAATCCACCAACACCATGACATCATCCATGTCTTGTCCCCTAATTTCCAAAGGGGAAAAAATAATCAAGAAATATCCTGCTTTTTCCCAAACATCAGCCCTCACTGAATAGAAGACAGTGGATTCATTGCAACCCCTCTGGTATTAGGAAAAATTATTTACTCATTCAACTTGGTTAAGTCACAGATAATAATATGTAACCTTAGAAAGAGATGCCACCATATTGCTACAGAGTATCATATTGTAACTTGATTTGTTTAATTACTTCTCAAAAAGCACCCTCTCCTGCTTGTCAGGCAGGTGTCCTTGTTATCCCAGGCACCAACCATTTCATTCTACCCCCTGGCATGTACACTGGTGCTATGCTCCTGTCTTGAAATGCCCTTACTTCTGCTCCACTAAAATGTGTCCTGCTTCTCATTGTTTAAAGCCAGGGTAAAGTCCTCTCCCTCCCCTGAAACCCTGGACTACCATTGCCTTTGCAGTCTGTGCTCAGCAGTTTAACATTTAATTGGTCTCTAGTTTATTGCTAATTTTGCTTACCCAGCTAGACTGTATACTTCTTACGGAAGAATACGTGCCATGAACCAGTCACAGTCCTAAGAACATTACATTCTCATTTCATCTTCACAGCCCCCGTATGAGACATTAAGGAGACTAAGGCTCAGAGAGGGTCAGGAACTTTTCATGGGCACAGAGCTTAGAAATGGCAGAACTACATTTGAACCCAGGTTCACTAACTCCAATGCATTTTCCCACTTTACCGTAATGCTGCTGCCTCCCTATAAGAAATAACCCTGGGACTCACTGGGAGAGTGGCCCTTAGATATAGGCAGTAAGGGTAGTGTTTTCCTACAAAAACAGTCCTGGAACAATTGATATATCACATCATCATAAATGTGTCAAGAGAAACTATTTTCCCATAGAAACATAGAGAAGAGTTATTTGCTCCCACCCAGAATCTACTAAGGAAATGAAATATGTAAGTTCTATCTAGTTACTTTCTATAATGGGTTGAATAGTGGGCCCCCCAAAGATATGTCCATATGTCCACTTGGAACCTGTGGTTGTGACCTTATTTAGAAAATAAGGCAAATACTTGGAAAGGGGGGTTTTGTAGATATAATGAAAGATGTCGAGATGAGAACATCCTGAATGGAGGTGATCCTAAATCCAGTGAGAAGTGTCCTTAGAAGAGGAGAAGACAACGACAAGAAAGGACCATGTGAAGAATGAGGCAGAGATTGGAGTGATGTAGCTACAAACCAAGGAACACCAAGGATTGTAAGCTGCTACCAGAAGCTAGGAGAGAAACAAAAAATGGAGTCTCTTTCAGAGCCTCCAAAAAGGACCAATCCTGCAAACAACTTAATTTCAGACTTCTGGCCTCCAGCACTGTATAAGAATGCAATTCTGTTGTTTTAAGCCACCCAATTTGTGGAAATTTATTACAGCAGCCCTAGGAAACTAAGACACCCTGGGAGGAGCCTCTGGGCATGCTCAGATGAATCTTCCAAACCATACAAGACATAACTTATTCTCCCTTTTAGCTCTTTTTAGGAAAAATAAATTAGGTAAATGCATAAATGAATGGACTCAATGTGTCTTTTTTATGCTTCAAACAAGGTCCAGAGATGTGGCCAGACCTGGTGTCTAACAGCTCATAGAGGTTGAAAAATTAGGAGGAAATTTAGCATTGTATGAAGAGCAAAGACTTTAGAATCAATTAGACCTGGGTTTGAAAGTAGGTTCTGCCATCTCCTTCCTCGATAGCTTGCAAAAGTCATTTCATTGAGCTTTCTTTTATCTCCTCCATCTGGGAAATGGAGATGCCCCCATCACCTGAACAGTTTGTGAAAGGGTTTATAATAAAGTGTAATGAAGCCCCTACTATAGTGTCTGGCACGTGGTGAGTCATCCATGGTAGTTGCTGTTATTGCGCTTATGAAAGGAAACAAAACAGCAGTGAAGACATTTAATGGAAATGGGTTTTTAATTTGAGTCTAGGGAACACTCACCTGAAAGTGTTTCCTACTGAAGGGAAAAAGGAAAAAAAAAATTAATATCCACTTGCATCTCACAGAAGTTTTTAATCTAACATTTACGAAAAAACTAACAAATAAGAAAACTGACCCAACATGAGAGATGGGGTGTTCGGGGATGGTACTTGGGTGCTTCATTATTACACAACTTGACCAGAATAAAGAAGCCTATAGAATAGGACTTCAGGCGGGAGCACAACGGGGACTTTCTTCCCCCCAACCCCGTGCCCCTTCAAGAAGCCTGAAAGAGAAGCAAAGGAACTGGAGAAGCCTTACCTTTCCAGCAGAACACGGGACTGTAATACAACATAAGCCCTACAATAATGGCCAATCCCAGCAGAAGGAGGCTCACAATGGTTCCTACTATTCCCCCGATGTTTAAAGGTTCTGTAAAGACAAATCACACAGTTGACTTCTACTTGATACTTACACAGTGCAGGAGAGTGACACCTCCCCTCATCTGCCCTGAGTACTATGCTTATCTGGGTTTCATGACCTCAGACAAGGTATATGACCTCTCTAAAATGAGATAAACATTTCATCTCCCCTTCTCAAAGAGAGAGTTACTGGGGATTGAATAAAGCATCCTTTGCAAAAGAACATTGGAAAGGTAAAATCTCTGTATATCTACCAGACATCAATACTTTTTATAAGGCCAGGGTAACTAAGCATAAGAGTTACTGCAGCCACAATGAGCAGAGTGATAAATGGAACAGAACAGAGAGTCCAGAAACAGACCCACACATGTAAGGAAACCTGATCCTTACCTCACACCATTCAAAAAAATCAATTCCAGATGGATTAAAGAGTTAACAATAAAAGGGAAAATCTTAACAATTTCAGGAGAAAATATGATAATACCTTTGTAAGCTTGGGATAGGGAAGGATTCTTAAGACACAAAAAGTACTAATGATACAAGTAAAGATTCATAAAATCAACCATATTAAATTAAGAACAGCTATTAATCAAAAGATATCATAAAGAAAGCAAAAACAACAAAAACTGAAAACATTTTTAAAATAGAACGCTAACAAATAATTAGTTTGCAGAATTTATGAAGAACTCCTACCAAAAAAAGCAAAAACCCAAGGGAAAAATATTAAAAGACACAAACACGTGTTTTATAAAAAATAAACACAAACACTTTCTCCCCTCTCCTCCCTCTCCTGCTCCGGCCGCTCTCCAACCACCACGGTGCCCTCTTCCCCCGCCTTCACCGGCTCCTCCACCACCAGCCTCTACAGCCTTGCTGCCCTCACCTTTCCTCCTCCAGAACAGCTACTGGGGGAGTGGAGATAATACAGAGCAGCTCCCGGAGCCACGAGGGAGATCAAAGGGACAGCGTACCCCATCCTGGAACGGCTGACTATCTGGGAGAACCAGCTCCGGTGAGATCACCAAGGGGCACGGGCTTTCCTGGGTGGGACGGCAAGCGACCGGAGTCCCTCCCTTCCACCTTCCCAGGCCAGCTGGTAGAATTGGACAGGCGGTCCCCTTAGGCCGCGGTGGCTGGTGCCCCCACCACACGAGGCCCCCCGGAACAACAGAGATAGTTGGGTCGGAAATCCCCAGACTGTGGAGAACAGTGACCGGGGGATCCCTTCCAAACACGTGACTCCCCCGTCGGCTGGGAATAGTGCACTCTCCCGGGCTGCGACAGCTGGCGCCCTCCCGCCACGCTTGGTGCCCCGGGCCGACTAGCTAATTCGGCCAGACGCTCTCCCGTGCTGCGGCGGCCGGCGACCCTCCCCGCATTCGGAACCCCAGGCCGGCTGGCATTCTTCCAAGGCGCTTCGGCTGCCGAACCTCCCCTATGGCGAGAATTTTCCAGAGTTAAAGGACCCACAGCAACTTTAACTGGTGGAACCCGTAGACAAACGTGTGCCACGAGCGCCACCTACTGGGCAGGATAAGAAAAACAGAACCCAGAGATTGCACAGAAAAATCTTTCAACCTGTGGGGTCGAACACCCAGGGAAATCTGACTAAATGCCCAGAGGCCAACAGAAGATAACGGATCACGCTCAGAAAATTGAACATATGGCCCAGTCAAACGAAGAAACCAATAGTTCAAATGAGATACAGGAGCTGAAACAACTAATGCTGAATATACGAACAGAAATGGAAAACCTCTTCAAAAACGAAATCGATAAATTGAGGGAGGACATGAAGAAGACATGGGCTGAACATAAAGAAGAAATAGAAAAACTGAAAAAACAAATCACAGAACTTATGGAAGTGAAAGATAAAGTAGAAAAGATGGAAAAAACAATGGATACCTACAACGACAGATTTAAAGAAACAGAAGATAGAATTAGTGATTTGGAGGATGGAACATCTGAATTCCAAAAAGAAACAGAAACTATCCGGAAAAGAATGGAAAAATTTGAACAAGGTATCAGGGAACTCAAGGACAATGTGAACCGTACAAATATACGTGTAGTGGGTATCCCAGAAGGAGAAGAGAAGGGAAAAGGAGGAGAAAAACTAATGGAAGAAATTATCACTGAAAATTTCCCAACTCTTATGAAAGACCTAAAATTACAGATCCAAGAAGTGCAGCGCACCCCAAAGAGATTAGACACAAATAGGCGTTCCCCAAGACACTTACTAGTTAGAATGTCAGAGGTCAAAGAGAAAGAGAGGATCTTGAAAGCAGCGAGAGAAAAACAATCCGTCACATACAAGGGAAACCCAATAAGACTATGTGTAGATTTCTCAGCAGAAACCATGGAAGCTAGAAGACAGTGGGATGATATATTTAAATTACTAAAAGAGAAAAACTGCCAGCCAAGACTCCTATATCCAGCAAAATTGTCCTTCAAAAATGAGGGAGAAATTAAAACATTCTCAGACAAAAAGTCACTGAGAGAATTTGTGACCAAGAGACCAGCTCTGCAAGAAATACTAAAGGAAGCACTAGAGTCAGAACCGAAAAGACAGAAGAGAGAGACATGGAGAAAAGTGTAGAAAGAAGGAAAGTCAGATATGATATATATAATACAAAAGGCAAAATGGTAGAGGAAAATATTATCCAAACAGTAATAACTCTAAATGTCAATGGACTGAATTCCCCAATGAAAAGACACAGACTGGCAGAATGGATTAAAAAACAGGATCCTTCTATATGCTGTCTACAGGAAACACATCTTAGACCCAAAGATAAATATAGGTTGAAAGTGAAAGGTTGGGAAAAGATATTTCATGCAAATAACAACCAGAAAAGAGCAGGAGTGGCTATACTAATATCCAACAAGTTAGACTTCAAATGTAAAACAGTTAAAAGAGACAAAGAAGGACACTATATACTATTAAAAGGAACAATTAAGCAAGAAGACATAACAATCATAAATATTTACGCACCGAACCAGAATGCCCCAAAATACGTGAGGAATACACTGCAAACACTGAAAAGGGAAATAGACACATATACCATAATAGTTGGAGACTTCAATTCACCACTCTCATCAATGGACAGAACATCTACACAGAGGATCAATAAAGAAATAGAGAACCTGAATATTACTATAAATGAGCTTGACTTAACAGACATTTATAGGACATTACATCCCACAACAGCAGGATACACCTTTTTTTCAAGTGCTCATGGATCATTCTCAAAGATAGACCATATGCTGGGTCACAAAGCAAGTCTTAACAAATTTAAAAATATTGAAATCATACAACACTTTCTCGGATCATAAAGGAATGAAGTTGGAAATCAATAATAGGCGGAGTGCCAGAAAATTCATAAATACATGGAGGCTCAACAACACACTCTTAAACAACAAGTGGGTCAAAGAAGAAATTGCAAGAGAAATTAGTAAATACCTAGAGGCAAATGAAAATGAAGACACAACATATCAAAACTTATGGGGCTCAGCAAAGGCAGTGCTAAGAGGGAAATTTATTGCCCTAAATGCCTTTATCAGAAAAGAAGAAAAGGTAAAAATGCAGGAATTAACTGTCCACTTGGAAGAACTGGAGAAAGAACAGCAAACTAATCCCAAAGCAAGCAAAAGGAAAGAAATAACAAAGATTAGAGCAGAAATAAATGAAATTGAAAAGATGAAAACAATAGAGAAAATCAATAAGACCAGAAGTTGGTTCTATGAGAAAATCAACAAGATTGATGGGCCCTTAGCAAGATTGACAAAAAGAAGAAGAGAGAGGATGCAAATAAATAAGATTAGAAATGAAAGAGGAGACATAACTACTGACCTCACAGAAATAAAGGAGGTAATAACAGGATACTATGAACAACTTTACGCTAATAAATACAACAATTTAGATGAAATGGACAGGTTCCTGGAAAGACATGAACAACCAACTTTGACTCAAGAAGAAATAGACGACCTCAACAAACCAATCACAAGTAAAGAGATTGAATTAGTTATTCAAAAGCTCCCTAAAAAGAAAAGTCCAGGACCAGACGGCTTCACATGTGAATTCTATCAAACATTCCAGAAAGAATTAGTACTTACTCTCCTCAAACTGTTCAACATAATTGAAGTGGAGGGAAAACTACCTAATTCATTCTATGAAGCCAACATCACTCTCATACCAAAACCAGGCAAAGATATTACAAAAAAAGAAAACTACAGACCAATCTCTCTAATGAATACAGATGCAAAAATTCTCAATAAAATTCTAGCAAATCGTATCCAACAACACATTAAAAGAATTATACATCATGACCAAGTAGGATTCATCCCAGGTATGCAAGGATGGTTCAACATAAGAAAATCAATTAATGTAATACACCATATCAACAAATCAAAGCAGAAAAATCACATGATCATCTCAATTGATGCAGAGAAGGCATTTGACAAGATTCAACATCCTTTCCTGCTGAAAACACTTCAAAAGATAGGAATACAAGGGAACTTCCTTAAAATGATAGAGGGAATATATGAAAAACCCACAGCTAATATCATCCTCAATGGGGAAAAATTGAAAACTTTCCCCCTAAGATCAGGAACAAGACAAGGATGTCCACTATCACCACTATTATTCAACATTGTGTTGGAAGTTCTAGCCAGAGCAATTAGGCAAGAAAAAGAAATACAAGGCATCAAAATAGGAAAGGAAGAAGTCAAACTATCATTGTTTGCAGACGATATGATACTATATGTAGAAAACCCAGAAAAATCCACAACAAAATTACTAGAGCTAATAAATGAGTACAGCAAAGTAGCAGGCTACAAGATCAACATTCAAAAATCTGTAGCTTTTCTATACACTAGTAATGAACAAGCTGAGGCGGAAATCAAGAAACGAATCCCATTTACAATCGCAACTAAAAGAATAAAATACCTAGGAATAAATTTAACCAAAGAGACAAAAAACCTATATAAAGAAAACTACAAAAAACTGTTAAAAGAAATCACAGAAGACCTAAATAGATGGAAGGGCATACCGTGTTCATGGATTGGAAGACTAAATATAGTCAAGATGTCAATCCTACCTAAATTGATTTACAGATTCAATGCAATACCAATCAAAATCCCAACAACTTATTTTTCAGAAATAGAAAAACCAATAAGCAAATTTATCTGGAAGGGCAGGGTGCCCCGAATTGCTAAAAACATCTTGAGGAAAAAAAACGAAGCTGGAGGTCTCGCGCTGCCTGACTTTAAGGCATATTATGAAGCCACAGTGGTCAAAACAGCATGGTATTGGCATAAAGATAGATATATCGACCAATGGAATCAAAAGAGTGCTCAGATATAGACCCTCTCATCTATGGACATTTGATCTTTGATAAGGCAGTCAAGCCAACTCACCTGGGACAGAACAGTCTCTTCAATAAATGGTGCCTAGAGAACTGGATATCCATATGCAAAAGAATGAAAGAAGACCCATCTCTCACACCCTATACAAAAGTTAACTCAAAATGGATCAAAGATCTAAACATTAGGTCTAAGACCATAAAACAGTTAGAGGAAAATGTTGGGAGATATCTTATGAATCTTACAACTGGAGGTGGTTTTATGGACCTTAAACCTAAAGCAAGAACACTGAAGAAGGAAATAAATAAATGGGAGCTCCTCAAAATTAAACACTTTTGTGCATCAAAGAACTTCATCAAGAAAGTAGAAAGACAGCCTTCACAATGGGAGACAATATTTGGAAATGATATATCAGATAAAGGTCTAGTATCCAGAATTTATAAAGAGATTGTTCATCTCAACAACAAAAAGACAGCCAACCCAATTACAAAATGGGAAAAAGACTTGAACAGACACCTCTCAGAAGAGGAAATACGGATGGCCAAGAGGCACATGAAGAGATGCTCAATGTCCCTGGCCATTAGAGAAATGCAAATCAAAACCACAATGAGATATCATCTCACACCCACCAGAATGGCCATTATCAACAAAACAGAAAATGACAAGTGCTGGAGAGGATGCGGAGAAAGAGGCACACTTATCCACTGTTGGTGGGAATGTCAAAGGGTGCAACCACTGTGGAAGGCAGTTTGGCGGTTCCTCAAACAGCTGAATATAGAATTGCCATACGACCCAGCAATACCATTGCTAGGTATCTACTCAAAGGACTTAAGGGCAAAGACACAAACGGACATTTGCACACCAATGTTTATAGCAGCATTATTTACAATTGCAAAGAGATGGAAACAGCCAAAATCTCCATCAACAGAAGAGTGGCTAAACAAACTGTGGTATATACATACGATGGAATATTATGCAGCTTTAAGACAAGATAAACTTATGAACCATGTAATAACATGGATGGACCTAGAGAATATTATGCTGAGTGAATCCAGCCAAAAACTAAAGGACAAATACTGTATGGTCCCACTGATGTGAACGGTCATTCGAGAATAAACTTGAAATATGTCATTGGTAACAGAGTTCAGCAGGAGTTAGAAACAGGGTAAGGCAATGGGTAATTGAAGCTGAAGGGATACAGACTGTGCAACAGGACTAGATACAAAAACTCAAAAATGGACAGCACAATAATACCTAATTGTAAAGTAATCATGTTAAAACACTGAATGAAGCTGCATCTGAGCTATAGGTTTTTGTTTTGTTTTGTTTTGTTTTGTTTTGATTTTACTATTATTACTTTTATTTTTTTCTCTATATTAACATTCTATATCTTTTTCGGTTATGTTGCTAGTTCTTCCAAACCAATGCAAATGTACTAAGAAATGATGATCATGCATCTATGTGATGATGTTAAGAATTAATGATTGCATGTGTAGAATGGTATGATCTCTAAATGTTGGGTTAATTTCTTTTTTTTCCGTTAAAAAAAAAAAAAAAAAGAGAAGGGATAATTGGAGATGAAGGGATACAGACTGTACAACGGGACTGGATATAAAAACTCAGAAATGGACAGCACAATACTACCCAATTGTAATGCAATTATGTTAAAACACTGAATGAAGCTGCATGTGAGGTATAGGTTTTTTGTTTTTGTTTTTTTTTTCTTTCTATTATTGTTTTAATTCTTATTCTGTTGTCTTTTTATTTCTTTTTCTAAATCGATGCAAATGTACTAAGAAATGATGAATATGCAACTATGTGATGTTATTAAGAATTACTGATTGTACATGTAGATTGGAATGATTTCTAATTGTTTTGTTAATTCTTTTTTTAATTAATAAAAAAAAAAAGAAAAAAAAAGCAGTTGAATAAAGATCTGACAGTCTCTTAAAAAAAAAAAAAAAAAAAAAAAGAAAGTAGAAAGACAGCCTACGCAATGGGAGACAATATTTGGAAATGACATATCAGATAAAGGTCTAGTATCCAGAATTTATAAAGAGATTGTTCAACTCAACAACAAAAAGACAGCCAACCCAATTACAAAATGGGAAAAAGACTTAAACAGACACCTACCAGAAGAAGAAATACGGATGGCCAAGAGGCACATGAAGAGATGCTCAATGTCCCTGGCCATTAGAGAAATGCAAATCAAAACCACAATGAGATATCATCTCACACCCACCAGAATGGCCATTATCAACAAAACAGAAAATGACAAGTGCTGGAGAGGATGCGGAGAAAGAAGCACACTTATCCACTGTTGGTGGGAATGTCAAAGGATGCAACCACTGTGGAAGGCAGTTTGGCGGTTCCTCAAACAGCTGAATACAGAATTGCCATACGACCCAGCAATACCATTGCTAGGTATCTACTCAAAGGACTTAAGGGCAAAGACACAAACGGACATTTGCACACCAATGTTTATAGCAGCGTTATTTACAATTGCAAAGAGATGGAAACAGCCAAAGTCTCCATCAACAGAAGAGTGGCTAAACAAACTATGGTATATACATACGATGGAATATTATGCAGCTTTAAGACAAGATAAACTTATGAACCATGTAATAACATGGATGGACCTAGAGAATATTATGCTGAGTGAATCCAGCCAAAAACTAAAGGACAAATACTGTATGGTCCCACTGATGTGAACGGACATTCGAGAATAAACTTGAAATATGTCATTGGTAACAGAGTTCAGCAGGAGTTAGAAACAGGGTAAGACAATGGGTAATTGAAGCTGAAGGGATACAGACTGTGCAACAGGACTAGATACAAAAACTCAAAAATGGACAGCACAATAATACCTAATTGTAAAGTAATCATGTTAAAATACTGAATGAAGCTGCATCTGAGCTATAGGGTTTTTTTTGTTTTTGTTTGCTTGTTGGTTTGTTTGTTGTTGTTGTTTTTTACTATTATTACTACTTTTATTTCTTTTCTTTATATTAACATTTTATATCTTTTTCTGTTGTGTTGCTAGTTCCTCTAAACCGATGCAAATGTACTAAGAAACAATGATCATGCATCTATGTGATGATGTTAAGAATTACTGAGTGCATATGTAGAATGGTATCATCTCTAAATGTTGTGTTAATTTCTTTTTTTTTTCCTTTCCGTTAATAAAAAAATAAAAAATTAAAAAATTAAAAAAAAATAAATAAAAAAAATAAACACAAACAGTAAATAAACATGAGAAAAATGCTCATCTTTCTTAGTAATCAAAGAAATTCAAATTAGGACCACAGTGAGAGTCCATCTTACATCAACCAGAAAGGCAAAAATTATGACGTTCTGGTGACAATTTGGATTAACCCAGAATTCTCATATACTACGAGTAAGAAAGGAAAGTGGTCCAGCCACTCTGGAAAATAATTTGGGTTGTCATATAAAGATAAAAATACAAATACCCTATCACCCATAATTTCTTCTCCTTGTACATATCCCAGAGAAACATTTGCATAGGGACCTGGTATATATGTACACCAGGAACTGGGTTAAAAAATGCCCATAGCAATACTCTTCATCATAACAAAATATTGGAAAAAAATGTCTATTGGGAGAAAAATGAATAATTTAGTTGTAGAATAGTGACATAATATATATATATAGTAGTAAACAGGTATAAAGTACAATTACACGTCAGCATGGATATATCTTTAAAAAATGTGGAAAAAGCATATCATAGAAGACTTCGTATGTGGTAAGAACCATTTTATAAAGGTCAAAAACAAATAAAAATAAATATTATTTAGAAATGAGTGCCTATGTAGTAAAAAAATAAATACTTGGGGACCAAAAACATGAAATTCAGGATAGCAATGACCTTTTGCAGGCCCAGGATGAGACTGAAAAGAGGCTTACAGGTAGGATTACCAGATAAAGTACAGATCGCCCAGTTAAACTTTGATTTTAAAAGAACCATGAATAATTTTTTAGTATAGTTATATCCCATGCCATATATGGGACATATTTATACTACAAAGAGTTTTCCTTGTTTTGAAGTTCAAGTTTAAATAGGCATCCTGTTTCTTGTTTTATTTTGATTTTTCTAAATCTGACCCCTGCTACCTACAGGTAATTTCAGTGATGATGGCACTTCAGTGATGTTGCTGTATATATTAAGTGGGATGGTGGTTTCTTGGGTATGTTCATTTTGCTAGTGTGCTCCATAACTTACATATGTTTTGTATATTTTGTATACTCTTTGGTGTATAATAGATATAAAATAATTCTTTGATCTCCATGCACAAGTTAGAGATTTAGGATTGGATGACAGTTTTTTCCCAGCAATCTTATCAAGCCACAGGCAAGCATTTTTGCCCTAGGTTAGCGGGCAGTGGTTGCATGCAGGGAGGCACCAGGCCTTTAGATGCTGGTGCCAGGCCCTCTAAAGCATCAAATGCTCCTCCTTTGGGACCACGTCCATCACTCACCTTTCACACTCAACCAGATGTCCACCTCCCTCAGCCCTACGATGTTCTCAGCCCGACAGACGTAATATCCCTCATCCAGGTCCTGGGAGCAGTTGCGGATGGTGAGGGTGGAGGTCTGGCCATGCTGAGTGATGAGATAGTGGCCATTGGACCGGATTACAACCTCGGGCAGGGTGAGGTTCCTCAGCCACAGGATCTTGGCAGGCGGGTAGGCTCCAGACACCTGGCAGGTGAGCGTCACATTGCCCCCGACAAAGCAAGTCTTCATGGGCTCAGAGAGAAGGGAGGGGGGCCCTGGTGATCAGAAGAAGGTACAGAAAGATAACTGTATACCAATGTTCACTGCAGTATTATTCACAGTCACCAAAAGATGGAAACAACCCAAGTGTCCATCCACAGATGGATAGATAAAACGTATATCCATATGATGGAATGATCAGTCATACAAAGGAATGAAGTTCTAATACACGCTATAACATAGATGAACCCTGAAGACATCTTGTTGAGTAAAATAAGCTAGACACACGCATACATTATGTATAATCTCATTTATATGAAATATCTACAGAGACAGCAAGTAGATTAGAGGTTATTGGGAGCTGGGGAGAGGAAAGAATGGGGAGTGATTGCTTCGTGGGTTTGGAATTTCTGTTTAGGGTGATGGAAAAGGTTTGGTAATGGATGGTGGTGATGATAGTACAACACTGTGAATGTAATTAATTCGACTGAATTCTTGAAAGTGGTTAAAATGGGAAATACTGAGTTGTATATGATACCACAATAGAAAGTTAAAATTAATTAATTAAAAAGAAAGATAAATTAAGGAGATTCTTCAAGCCGTGGTTTCAGATTGTCAAGAATATGGTTCCTTTTTCCTAATGAAGCACCTCCAAGAACTTCTGCACCACATATGGCCTTACATATTAATAAAAGCTAATATTTCTGAGGCGTTTACTATGGGCTGGTCCTTGTACAGATCAATTACTTTTCACAACAACCCTATCATTATCCCTGTTTTTCAGATGAAGAAACAGATGCAGAAAAGTTAAACAACTTGCTCAAAGTCAATCAGCAAAATAAGTGATACGGCTCCCGGTTTGCCTGTTTAAGGAGGTTCCCAGGACACGGGGCTTTCAAGTGCTAAATACAGGAAAGTCCCGGGCAAACCAGGATGAGCAGATCATACCACAGAAGACTATAACTAAAGCAGTCAGGCTCTTTTAGTCCACATTCTTTACTTCTATGCTCTAGGTTGCAATGTATAATACCCACACTGGCCATATAGAAAATGAGCACACAACTTTGGGTACCTGTGTGACACCATTAGTATTAACTCAGAGTTGGACTTCTGCAGCTCTGAAAGTCAGCATTGCTACATACAACAACTGCTAAAGAAACTAAAAAAGATATCAGGCTTCAATTACAGATAAGAATGAAGCCGATCTGGTTGGGACCAAGGTAAATCAGAGTACAGGGTAAACGATGACATTGTCTCCATTTTAAAACTTCGCCTGCTGAACGAGACCAAAGGAAGAGAGGTTAATTTTGTCCAAAACCTAACTTTTCTGTTGCACACAATCTAGCTCAACCTGTCTGGATACTTCATTTAAATAACCCAAATACATGGAGCCCAGAATGGGAATAATGGCTTGAAATTCTGTATAGCTTAATGTAATACTTGGATATATCCCAGAGTATGTTGGGCAGATAATTTAAAAATATTGGTAAAGTCCTTTGAGGGACTAAAGAAAAAATATGGAACTATTCACTTTCCCACCTGGGAAACCCCTGATCCTCTCTCAAACATAGGGGCTCCCAAGTTAATAGGCCAAGCCCTTGATCTTGGGAACTTATTTCTGTAGCAGAGAAGAAAAGCTAAGCCTACCTATAATTATGCCTAAGAGTTGCTTCTAGAGAACCTCTTTTGTTGGTCAGATGTGGCCTCTCTCTCTCTCTCTAAGCCCAACTCCACAAGTAAACTCATTACCCTTCCCCCTATATGGGACATGACATCCAGGGTGTGAGTCTCCCTGGCAACGTGGGTTATGACTCCCAGGGATGAGCCTGGCCCTGGCACTGTGGGCTCGACAATGCCTTCCTGACCAAAAAGGGGAAAATAAATGTAATAAAATAAGATACCAATGGCTTAAAGAGTTCAAATAGAGTCAAGAGGCTATTCTGGAGGCTACTCTTATGGAAGCTTCAGTTAGATATTGCTAATTGGTACAGTATGCCAAATCCCAACCAACATCATTCCTGTTAACCATAAAGAACAGTCAGGGCTCTATCTGAGATCCTACAAAACTTACACGCACTAAGATTACTTTTTAGAACCTTCAGACCGTTCCAGGCCAGATAATTCCTGAAACCCAGAGGTGCCAGTCTCTCCAAGAACATTAACTAGTTCCATCCCCCTATCCTACTGTTGACACCCCTTTCCAATATAAAAAATGTTAGAATGGGTATAGCCCAAATACACCTACAGATTGGGAGAAGAATCAAAGGAAGAGTTATAACAGAGAAGTTAGGATTTAACAAACGAGTATGACTGCTCAATCATTACACTGATATTTCATTTTAGTCACCAGTGTTTTGGAGCAGCTAGGAGAAACCTGAAAATGTGGAACTGTAACCCATACCAAACTTTGAAATGTATTCTAAAACTACTTGTTAAAATGTTCTTTGAAATTTATTGCTTTTTTGTATATATATTTCACATAAAAAATGTTAAAAAAAATTAGCACACACTGTAACAAGGATATTCAGGGAAACAACAGGACAGATGCAATAGCTTCTTACTGCTGCTATAACAAATTGCCACAAACTTAGTGGCTTAAAACAACACAAATTTATTATCTTATGGTTCTGGAGGTCGGAAGTCCAAAAAGAAGCCTATATGGCTAAACCCATATAAACCCTACATGGCTAAACCCAGCAGGAGCTCTAGAAGAGAATCCATTTCCTTGTCATTTCAGCTTCTGAGGCCACCCACACACTTTAGCCTCTGACCCCTCCCTTCCATCACTCTGACTTGCCTCCCTCTTGTCAGGACCCTTGTGACTATACTGGGCCCACTTGGCTAATGCAGGATAATCTTCTCATCTCAAGATCTGAATTTAATAACATAAGCAAAGTCTCTCTTGCCATGTAAGATAATGTATTCACATATTCTGGGGATTAAGACATGGACATTTTTGGGCGTGGGCATTATCACAGGTCTGTGCTAGAAAACCCAGAACATGGGGCCCCTTTGAACTTGGGGACGAAGGGAACTGTAAGAACTATAATAACACTCCATTGGTTTTCTTTGCCAAAGAAATCTTTTGTTTGTTTTGCAAAATCAACACACTCCTGGAAAGTGTAGAAAATTCATCTTGGGAGATTTATTTAGTCCACATTTCAGCAGCTGAGGCACAAGGAGGGCACACCTCTAGCCACTTCAATACACCATAAACTAAAAAAGGAAATCTATATAATGAGTAAGAATCACCTCCAGGATAACCTCTTGACTCTGGTTGAAATCTCTCAGCCACTGAAACTTTATTTTGTCTCATTTTTCTCTTCCCCTTTTTGGTCAAGAAGGCTTTCTCAGTCCCAAGATGCCAGGATGAAGGTTTGGTTTGGGGACCCTGAACTATAAACATACTGATGAGGCTTATCACTGCCACTGGCGCTATGCTGCTGGTCCACAGACCACACTGGTTAAGCTGCAACCTAGCATGAGCTGAGACGGTGTCTTCCATTTAGGAGGCCTAGAAACCAATTTAATGACAGATTTGGGCATAGGACCCTTCTTCTCCAAAATTTAGTCATCTTGGAGGTGATACTACTCTGCATCCCTGAGTGGATATTAGCATTTCCTTTCAATGACTTATGATCCTCCCAGGTGAAATGATCCAGAGACCCCAAGTGTGGTCTGTGGACCAGCAGCATCTCTCTCCTGGGAGCTGTTAAAAACGCAGAGCCTAGGGCCCCAACCCAGGCCTAGAGAGTCACAATCTACATTTTTTTTTTGTGGGGGGGGGGGTGCGCATGGTCCAGGAATAAAACCCAGGTCTCCTGCATGGAAGGTGAGTATATCACCTCTGAACCACCCATGCACTCCATAATCTACATTTTAACCAGAACTCTTAGATGTGCACACAAATCTAAGCTTGAGAAGTGCTGGTCTAGAGAGCACATATGAGAAGTGGAGAAAAGTGAACACTGCCCAAGTGGTTCCAGGTTTTGGTGCCCCCTTCCCATGCTCCTGATATTGGGAAAACTTCTGGTCAGCTCTCTTCTATAGACATGCTTCTTAGTTTTGAGCATCTATTTAGATTTAACTTGCAGGCCAAGTCTCAAAGGCCCCAGGATTGTTGACTTAGGCAAGACCTGCAAATGAAATGGAAATGTGTATGGGGAGGGGAACTAACACAAAGCCCATCTGCTGCCTCTTCCACTTTCACCTGCTCTCACAAGTAATCATCATTTATTCACTTCCGGGGACTTAATGTCTATACCTGTTTGACACCTGTCCCTAACCATGACAATAACTCACTCAGGAATCTTAATTATGTACTGCTCTGAATTGTGTATACCATTTGCCATTTGCATGAAACTGGACAAATCCATGGCCTCTATTTCATTATCCATAAAATGGGATGTAATGGATTGAATAGAGTCCTGCTAATATTCATCTTCACCTGAGCCTCAGAATGAGACATTACTTTGTTGTTGTTGCTATTTTATTTTTTCTTGTTTGTTTTATTTAGACATTATTTATTATTATTACTTTTTTGGGTACATGGTGCAGGAATCGAACCCGGGTCTCCCACATAGAAGGCGAGCATTCTACCACTGAACCACCCAAACACCCTAGACTTTAATTTTTGAGAGGTACTTGCAGATGAAATTAGTTAAGGATCTCAAGTTGAAGTCATCGTAGGATTTAGGGTATACCCTAAATCCAGTGACTGGTAGCATGATAAAAAAGAGAAAACAGAGACACAGAGAAGAAAGCCACGTGAAGACAGAAGTAGCAATTGGGGTGTTGCCTCCATATACCAAGGAATACCAAGGAATGCCCAGGGCCACTAGAAGCTGGAAGAAGGCAAGGGAAGATTCTCCCCTAGAGCCTTCACAGGGAGCGTGACCCTGCCAACACCTTGACTTTCGAAGGCTGAACCAAAGCGCCAGAACCATGAAAGAATAAAATTTCTGTTGTATACTTTGTAATGGTAGCTCTAAGAAACTGAGACATGGGGATAATGTGAGCACTCAGCTTGGGTGGGTGGGGGAGTAGGAGGACTAAATGAAATACCAGACTACTGTGTATAAAACACTTAGCACGTACCTTCAACATGGTCTGCATTAAAAAATGTTACATGTTACTATTCTGGCTATATTGCCATATCTCTGTTTTATGTTTGTTGGACCTCTCTCTCCAATTCACATTAAGTCTTGAATGTCATGACTCTGTATTCCTCCGAACTACCTGGCACAGTACTGAGTATAGAACACCCAAGCAGAAAGATTTGCTGGGCGAGGTGTGGAAGGAGGTCCTGGGAGAAGCAGTGGATACTGAGTGGTGAAAACAAGGGCTCTAGAATCAGACCACCTGGCTCAGTCACTTACAAGCTGGGTGATCTTGGGCAAGTTACTTCACCTGTCAGATATAATGACATCCTCTACAATATAGGAACCATCCAGTCTAATTTGCAGGCTATCATGAGGTCCGGATATTTAAAAATCAGGAAATAGAAAAAGACTCTGTAAGCTCAGAATAAAGAACAGGACTGACAAAAGGGACCTCTTCTGCTAATTGTTAGCAGAAATGCCACATATGTAGTTTAGAGGGAAAATATACCAGAAAAACATCTGTAAAACATGACAGTTATAAAAATTTAACTAGAAAAGTTAATACAGAGTATTGTTACAAAATAAGAAAAGATAACCAATCCAAAGAAAAATGGGCAAGACATGAACAGGTAATTCACAGATGATATACAGGGAGCAAGAAGCATATGAAAATGAATAAGCCCCACTAGTGATCAAAGTGGCAAATGATAGGCCATTTTTTAACTTATAAATAGGAAATGTTTTCAAAAAGAAACATTCAGTGTCAGTGGTGAAGTACTGAGAAATGAGCATTCTCACACAGCCTTTCTAAAGGTCAATTTCCCCAAATTTCCAGGATTTCTTTTCCTAATGATTTATCATAAGGAAGTAGTGAAGGACACGTGCGATGATTCAACTACAAGAACAGTCAAAGAAGGTTCATAATTACAAACAAAAAACTGCAAACAATTTAAATATCCAGCAATATAGGCAGCAATATCCATCCCTCTTAAGTGATGGTACACCTATCAAAGGAATACTATACTGTCATTTTAAATGAGGAGATACATTTTTAATATGGAAAGCTATTCATATTTTTAGTGGAAAAAGCAGGATACAAAACTGTATATATTTATGGCCAACCAACTTTTGGAAAAGATGCTAGGGCACTGCAATGGAGAAGAGATAGTGTACAAATCTACAAATTCCACAATGGGACAATAAATATTCATTTAAAAAAAAAAACAAAACTTAGATCCTTCCTCTTACCATACACAAAAAAATTAATTTAAAACAGACCGTAGACCTAAATGTGAGAATTAAAGCTAAAAAAATTCCATGAGAAAATCATCATGATTTTGGGCTAGGTAAAGATTTCTTAGATATGATATCAAATACATGACCCATACAAGAAAAAGTTGATAAACTGGATTTCATCAAAATTTAAAACTTTTGCTCTCCAAAACACCCCTAAGACAATGAAAAGAACAAGCCCAGATTGGAAGAAAATATTTGCAAATTATATATCTGTGAAAGGATTTTTTTTTCTAGAATATGAAAAGAATACTTAAAGAAGACAATTTCATTTAAAAATGGGCAAAAGCTTGGAGTAAACATATCTCCAAAGAAGATATACAAATGGCCAACAGACAGATGAAAAGATGCTCAACATCATTAGTCAATAGGGGAATGAAATCAAAACTACATGAGATACCACTTCACATCTGCAAAGATGGCTATAATAAAAAAGACAGATAATAATAAGGAGAAATTGGAACACTCACTCCTTGCTGGAGGGAATACAAGATGATACACACACTTTGGAAAACAGTTTGGCAGTTTCCTAAAATTTTAAATATCAATTTATCATATGATCCAGCAATTATACTCCTAGGTATCTATCCAAGAAAAATGAAAACATGTGTCTACACAAAGATACGTACACAAATGTTCATAGCAGCATTATTCATAATAGTTTAAAATGAAAATCCAAATGTTCATCAACTAGTGAATAGATAACCAAAATGTATATCCACCCAAGGGAACACTATTCAGCTACAGAAAGGAACTACTGAGGGCCTGACCAAGATGGCAGAGTGAGATACTTCAGGGCTCTGTCACCCCACAGAAGCTTTAAACAACCAACAAGAACTGTTAGAAACATCTTTCTCAAATTTCCAGAAAACATTTAAAGGATTGCAGCAGCAGGCCAAACGCCAAATCAAGAATTAGATCACTTAAAAGTGGTAGGATCTCACGGAGTCCTGGCTGGCCCCTCCATTGGTAACCCTCACACACATACTCAGCATATATATGTCTAGCTCAGTCTGCCTGGTGGTAGCCTTAGGGACTCACCATCCTAGAACTTGCCCGGTGTGTAGAAGATGGCTCACTGAGCTCTCATATAGAACTCTGGGTGACCAGACAAGTGGATTCCTTGGGCAAAGAATTGCTGGCTTAGTAGGACATACAGAGCAGATCCCAGAACTGTGAGAAAACTGTTTCCTAGGGAAGAGGGGACATTCAAAAACATGTAAATGGATGTTTTAGTTTGCTGATGCTGCCAGAATGCAATACACCAGAAATGGATTGGCTTTTACAAAAGAGATTTATTAGGTTACAAATTACAGTTCTAAGGCTATGAAGACGTCCAGATTAAGACACAAACATGAGAATACCTTCACTCAAGAAAGGCTGGTCACATTCGGGATTTCTCTGTCATACAGAAAGGCACACGGCAACGTCTGCTGGCCCTTCTCTCCTGAGTTGGTTCAAAATGGCTCTAAGCTCCTGTGGGTCCTTCTGGCTTCTTCTGGGGTATTTTGTATTCTAAACGTTTCTGGCTTTCTCTCATTAAGGGCTCCAAGAAAGGATTAAGACTCACCTTGAATTGAGTGGGTCACATCTCTATAGAAACAATTTACTCAAAAAGTCTCACCCAACGATATGTCTGTACTCACAAGACTGGATTAAAATAACATTGATTTTCTGGGGTACATAACAGACTAAAACCAGTAGAACAGGGGAATCCCTGGTGCCAACCACGCACGTCCAAGACAAAACCCAGACACAGAAAGGACCGGGGAGTGCCTATGCTTTGACTTGGAGCTATTCTCTGAACTCATTCTATGGAGAAACTCTGAAAGATAGCACTTGCACAGGTCAGTCTGCAAATACTGGGAAAGATGTTTTCTTTTTCTTGGTTAGCTCCTGTCATTCAAGGAAAGCTCTGTCATAACATTAGCTGGAAACAAGCTTCAGGAACAGATGCCTCCAGTCTAAATTCCAGTAGCAACACATTAAAATATCAAAATGTCCAAGTTTCAACAAACTATTGTAAAATGTACAAAGAAATCAGAAGTGATGGCCCAGGCAAAGGACAAGATTAAAGCATTAGAAATCATCAGTGAGGAGGACCAGACCTGTGTCATTCCACATACAGAGTTTTTTTTATCTTTATTTTTTATTCTTTCCAGACAAAGATTTTTAAAGAATAATTCTAAATATGCTCAAAGAACTAAAGGGAAATATGGATAAAGAACTAAAGGAAATCAGGAAAATGATACATGCACACAAAGAGAGTATTAATGGAGAGAGGGAATTAGGAAAAGGAACTGAACAGGGCTGAAGACTACAGTACCTCAAATTTAAAATTCCCTAGAGGGGTCCAACAGTAGATTGGAGCTGGCAGAAGAAAGAATCAGTGAACTTGAAGATAAGACAACTGAAATCAGTAGTCTGAAGAGCAGAAAGAGGAAAGGAACAGAGCCTGGGGAAGCTGTGGGACACCATCAGGTATGCCAACATGCATGTTGTGGGAGTCCCAGAGGAGAAGAAAGGGACAGAGAGAATATTCAAAGAAATAATGGCCAAAAACTTCCCAAATGTAATGAAAGACATAAATATACACATCCAAGATGCTCAATAAGCTCCAAACAAGAAAAAACCAAATAGACCCACACCATGACATGTTATAATCAGACTGCCAAATGCTGAAGATAAGAGTTCTGAAAGCTGCAAAGGGGAAGCAATATGTCAAATCCAAGGGCACCTCAATAAGATTAAGTGCCAATTTCTCACCAGAAGCCGTACAGGCTGGGAGGCCGTGGGAAGACATATTTAAAGGGGTAAAAGCAAAAAAAATGCCAATCAAGAATTCTAAATCTGGCAAAACTGCCTTTCAAAAATGAGGGCGGGATTAAGACATTCTCAGATAAACAAAATCTAAGGGACTTCATCCCCACTAGACTGGCCCTACAAGAGGCGCTAAAGGGAGTCTGCAGGCTCATCACCACCAGACAACTGACTAGAGTCATATCAAGAAATGAAGATCTCCAGTAAAGATAACAACGTGGGTAAATATAAACACCAGCACTATTATATTTTTGATTTGTAATTCTACTTTTTACTTCCTACAGGATCTAAAGGACAAAAGTATAACATGTCCTGATAAATCAGTGGTTTTAGACTCATAACATACGAACATGTCATTTTTTTTATTAATTAAAAAAGATTAACTAACAAAACATTTAGAAATCATTCCATTCTACATATACAATCAGTAATTCTTAACATCATCACATTGAACATGTCTTTTTTGACAAGAACCAGGTAAAGGTGAAGGGGCAGAGGGGTACAGAAACATACATATGCTATTGAAGTTAACTTGGTAGCAAAGCGAATGAGATTGCTGTAGATTTAGGATGCTAAATTTATGCCCCATGGTAACCACAAAGAAAATATCAGAGAATACGCAAACATAGAGACAGAAAGTAATGTATTCACTGCCAGGGATGGGAGAGGGGCAATGGAGAGTTAATGCAAAATGAGTATAGGGTTTCCATTTAGGGTGTAGGGAAGGGTCTAGTAATGGATGGTGGTGAAGGTTCTGCAACCCTGTGAATGCGACTAATCCCATGGAATGGCATGCTTGGGAGGGGTTGGTATGGGAAAACTTATGTTGTATATATGTTTCCACAATCAAAAAAGAAGAAAAGAAAGATAAACTAAAGGGATAATGACAGTTAAATGGAACACCTGACACTGGATGAAGATCTAACAACAGAGGAGAAAAAGCTCAAAAGGACATTACTGGGACATAAAAACAAAGTGGAAATATGAACTGTAAGTTTTATATCAAAGTTAAATTTTGTAAACTTCATACTCCACTTAAAGGAATTATTACATAAGTTAACCTTATTCATAAGAAATGTACATGGAAGTATTATGTGTTCAAGGATTATGATATGTGCAACCTGCTTTCAAATGTTCAGAAAATAGAAAGATTTAGATTTAGATATACGACAGATAAATAAAATGATGTGGCAAAGGTGGCAAAATGTTAAAACTGGTGAATCTGGGTATCTGGGAGGGTGGGGGTATACTGGAGTTCCTTATGGGGTTTATGTTATTTTTACAATGGTAAGTCTAAAATTATTTCAAAATAAAAAGTTAAAAAAAAGGAGCTACTGATACATTAACATCATAAACAACACGAATGAACCTCAACATTTATGCTCAAACCAGACACAAAAGACCACATACTATATAATTCCATTTATATTGAATGTCTAGAGAAGGCAAATGTAGAGAGACAGATGATGAGTGGTTATGCTGAGAGTGGGAGTACGAACTGACTACAAAGGCACAAAAGGGAACTTTTTGAAGTGATGAAAATATTCTAAAACCGAATTGTAGCAAGGACTGAATAACTATAAATTTACTAGGCATAAACTGAATTGTATGCTAAATTGGATAATGGTAGGTAAAATATACCTCAATAACGCTGTTAAAAAAGTACAAGTTGTTTAAGCCCATAGTAATTAAATATATAATTAACACCACATAATCTGGAGGCATCTAAACAAAACATTAATAGTGGTTTCCCACTGTTTCCAGTGGTAGGTATTTGGACTTTTCTTTCTCTTATAATGAACTTGAGTAAAAAGTTATACTTTCAAAAAGTATAACTGCCACCTCAGTAACACAGATCACATATTAAAGTGGCAGGCACATGGAAGAGACTGGATAAATTAGTTGTGGTTCACTTCTCTGACTTCTCTCTCCAAGAAAGCTGTTAAGTCTTACAGTCCAAGGTTGGCCAACTTTTTTTGCAAAGATAGTAAATATCTTTGGCTTTGTGGGAACTACAGAGTCTGTCTTAATTTCTCATCTCTGCCCTTAGGGGAAGGAAGCAGAAATAGACAATATGTAAACAAATGGGTATGGCCGTATTCCAACAAGATTTTATCTACTGAAACAGATGGTATGCCTTATACTGGGTGACTTCATTCATACGAATCTCCAGCCTAAATAAAACCATAGAGACAGAAAGCGGATTAGCGATTGCCCAGGAAAGCAGGAAGGGGAGAATGAGGAGTGACAGACTTCCTTTGGGGTGATGGAAACGTTCTGGAATTAGATAATTGTGATGATTGCCCACATTGTGAATATATTATAAACTACTGAATTATAAACTTTAAAATGGGGAGTTTTATGTTATGTGAATTTTATTTCAATTTTTTAAATTGCAGGGGAAATAAAAAAGCAAATGGCAAGCCAGATTTGGCCTATGGGCCACAGTTTGTTTAAGGCTATTCTAGAGCAAAAGGCAAGAGTTGTTCCCCTAAGATGCCCAAGGCCTGGTACAGTACCTGACACAGAGGGGACACTTGGGGCATGTTTGCTGAATGAGTCAGTGGGTACTGTCTGAATGTCACCTTCCTGGGAAAACATGCACCTGGCATTTCAGGGTTCAGTTCTCAGCATGCCAGCTCTCCATGGCTGCCCTTCCAAGCACTATCCCTATATTCCATGAAGAAAATCAACAAACACTGTTCCCTGCCTACCTGTCCAGCCTCATCTATTCCTCACACGCCACACTCCAGCCACACCTGGCCTTCTCTCAGTACCGCAAACATACCAAAAGCTTGTTTCCACTTCAGGGCATTTGCATTTGCTATTGCCTCTGCCAGGAATACCCAGCCAGCAGCTGGGTATTCACCTCTCATCTGTCAAGTCTCAGTTTAAAATATACTACCTCAAGGACTGTGTACATAAAGAAATCCTACAGCTTAACAACAAAGAACAAACAACCCAATTATAAAACGGGCAGAGATATGAACAAACACTTTTCTGAAGAGCAAACACAAAGGGCTAAAAAGCACATGAAGAGATGCTCATTTTCATTAGCTATAAGGGAAATGCAAATCAAGACTACAATGAGATACAACCATGCATCTATAAGGATGGCTGCTATTAAAAGTCCCCTTGGGGGACTAGGGAGAAAGGAGGAAATATTAAACTTCTCCATCTGGGGAATTCCTGATATTCTCACAAACTGTGGGGACAATCAATTCAATAGGCTGAGCCCTCAATCTTGGGGCTTGCCCCTATGAAGCTTTTTTCTGCAAAGAAGAAGCTATGCCCACTTATGATCATGCCTAAGATTCATCCCCATAGAACCTCTTTCATTGCTCGCAAAATAAAAAGCCTACCTCTCTAAGAAACTAGACAGGTGAAGTCACTATCCTCCCCCTGACATGGGCTGTAAATTTCCCTGGCAACATGGAACAGAAATCCTTGGATAAGCTGGGACCTGGCATCAAAACGGGGAAGAGAGAAATGGGACAAAATAAAGTTTCAGTGGCTGTGAGATTTCAAACAGAGTCAAGAGGTTATCTTGCAGGTTATTCTTATGCATTATATAGATATCCCTTTTTAGTTTATGGAGTAAACTAGAGGGAAGCACCTGAAAGCATTGAACTATATTCCAGTAGCCTTCATTCTTGAAGACAATTGTATAACTACACAGCATTTACAATGTGACCGGGTGATTGTGAAAAGTTTGTGTCTGATGCTCCCTTTATGCAGTGTATGGACAGATGAGTGAAATATAAGGGCAAAAAATAAATAAATAATAGCGGGGATAAAGGGGTAAAAAAAATGGGTAAACTGCAATACCAGCTGAGAGGGAGGGGTAAGGGGTATGGGATGTATGAATTTTTTCTTTTGTCTTTTTATTTTTTTTTCTAGAATGATACAAATGTTCTTAAAATGATCATGCTGATGGACACACAACTATGTGATGATACTGTGAACCACTGATTATATACTTTGGATGAACTATATGGTACATGAAGATATCTCAATAAAATATATATTTTTAAAAATGAATGGTTGCTACTAGGCATGCCTAAAAGTTACTTCTGGAGAACCTCTTTTGTTGCTCAGATGTACCCTCAGTCTCTCTAAGCCCAACTCTGCAAGTGAAATCATCACCCTTCCCTCTACATGGGTTTTGACATCCAGGGATGAAAGTCTCCCTGGAGACGTGGGAGAGGACTCCCAGGGATGAATCCAGACCTGGCACCATGGGATCAACAATTCCATCCTAACCAAAAGGGGAAAAAGAAGTGTAACTAATAAAGTATCAGGGGCAGAGAGAGTTCAAATAGAGTCGAGAGGCTACTCTGGAGGTTGTTTTTACACAGCCACAAGGGTTTCATGCACTAGAATAACTTTCCAGAAACCTACAACCTCCAGATGGGTCCCTGGTCCAGATAAGTCCTAAAATCCAGCCCAGCCTCTCCAGAACATCAGATAGTTCCATCTCCCTACCCCATATTAGTGACAGGCCCTTCCAGTATGAAAAATTTAGAATTGCCATAGCCCAAACACCCCCAAAGAGAGGGATGAAAGATCAAAGGTGATGGTGGAGTTATACAGATAAGATAGGATTTAACAAATGAATATGAATGCTGAATCATTAACTTGATATCTCTTTTAATCTCCAGTATCTTAGAGCAGCTAGAAGTAAAAATCTAAAATAGTGAAACTAACTCATACCAAACTCTGAAATATGTTCTACAACTAATTGTGGTGCTGTGCTTTGAAATTTATAGCTTTTTTGCGTATGTGTTATTTTTTCAGAATAAAAGTTGATTGTGATGATAAAAAAATATTTAAGCCCTCTACCTTCCTATATTCTGGAGCAGCTAGAAGGAAAAATACGAGAGGGTCGTATGGTAGCCCATGACAAATTCTGGAATCTGTCCTGTAACTACATGTTGAGGAGTGCTTTGAAAACTATTGCTTTTTTTATTTCTTTGCTTTCTATATATGTTATACTATACAATAAAAAACATTAAAAATAAAAAAAGAATGACTGCTATTAAACAGAAAACTACAAATGTTGGAGAGGATGTGAAGAAACTGGGACACTTATGCACTGTTTGGTGGGAATATATAATGGTACAGCCACTGTGGAAACAGTTTAACGGTTCCTCAGAAAACTAAATATTGAGTTGCCCCCTATGACCTGGCAATACCAATACCTGGTATTTACCCAGAAGAGCTAAAAGCAGTGACACAGACATCTGCACACCAATGGTCATAGCGGCACTAGTCACAATTGCCAAAAGATGGAAACAATCCAAGGGCCCATCAACAGACAAGTGGATAAACAAAATGTGGTATATACATATGATAGAATATTATGCAGCAGTAAGACGAAATGAGGTCCGAAACATATGACAACATGGACGAACCTTAAAGACATTATGCTGAGTGAAATAAGCCAGACACAAAAGGATGCATATTGTATGAGTTCGCTATTATGACTCTGGTAAAGGTAATCTCCGAGGCTACACTGTAGAGTATAGCAGACCTAGAGGTACACAGAAGCTAGAGACGGGGGTGGGGGGGATGCTACCCAATGAGGTTGAACTTAAATGCAAGGGAAAGCATAGAAGTGATGGTAACTAATTAGTGGGGCTTAGTAATTAGTAGAGGTACACATTTTATGTAACAATGCCATTTTGAAGGTGAATATGATTGAAAGGGGATATATAGGGCCATTTATCCCACTGATTAAATCTGTAATTATAAATAAGTTCTCACATGAAGTATTTCAAAGGTTTGATATTGGACGAGAGTCAAATAGTAGAGGAATATAGAGGGAAAACTTGAAATGCATGCAATGGCCAGCAGTTAACAGGAAGACATCAACAGGAGCAACTAATTGCGGGGGAGGGACAAGAGATAAGGGGCAGTTTTGATTTGATATTTGGTGAGGCTGTGTTTGTCGGTTCTTTGTCTCTATGGACCAATGAAAACTGTAAAATTGAGAGTGCTGCTGATTGTACAACCAAATGAGGATACTGTAAGACATGATTTCTTCATTTTTGAAATTATCCATGATGTTCGACAGATGGAAGGAGCCAAAAGGTACGATGACTGAAAAGCAGAAAGGTGAACTGTGATACAATTATATGATGAAATATGATGTGGCTACAAAAGGTAGGACCTGGAGAGGTATGCAACGAACAGAATAAACGTTGGGGACAATGTGTTGTACAAAATAAGCCAGAAACAAAAGAACAGACACGCTAAGGTCTCTCTCAGAAAATACTAATAAAAAAATGGAGCCTAGATTGTTAGCCCTTACAGCAGCCTTATTCGGTCTGAATTTGTAAATGTATTTCTAGATTCTGAGACACTGAGCTCTGTGTGTATCAGCTGGTATTTCCCTGGAACTGTGAGTGACTCCGTGATACCTAATACCCAGAAATGGAGTGCTGCAGACCTGAACGTTAGTGTAGCTATATACAATAACAGTTAAAGTAACCAAACAAGAGTTCAGGCCTCAATTAAAGATGAAAATAAGGAAACTAAGGTAAATCAGAATACATGGTAAAACATGACAGTGTATGTACTCTAGACCGTCACCTACTGTATGAGACCAAAGGCAGAGAGGCTTATTGTGTCTAGAACATAACTTTTATGTAACACACAATCTAAGTCAACCTGTTTGGATAGCCCATTTAAACAACCCAGTGAGAGAACAAGGCCTTGTAATTCTGAATAGCTTAATGTAATACCCAGATACTTCTCAGACTATGACGGGTCAATAATTACCAAGTATTGGTAGAGGACTTCTGGGAAGACAGCAGAATAGATAGGCTAAGTTTGCCCCTGCTCCAAGAAACAGCTAGAGAGGTGACAGAAAAACAACTGGGGCAAGCAATTCAACATTGTACTAGAAGCTCTAATTAGAGTAATTAGGCAGGAAAAAGAAAGAAAAGGCATCCAAACTGGAAAAGAAGAAGTAACACTTTTATTATATGCAGATGACCTTATCCTATACTTCGAAAATCTTAAGAAATCTATGACGCTTCTTGAGATGATACACAAATTCAGCAAAGCAGTGGGATATAAGATTAATGTGCAAATATCAGTAATGTTTCTATACACCAGCAATGATCTAACTGAGGAGAAATTAAGAAAAAATTCCATTCGAAATAGCAACTAAAAGAATCAAGTGTCTAGGAATAAACTGAACTAGAGACGTAAAGCACCTGTACAAAGAAAGCCACATAAGATTGCTAAATGAAATCAAATAAGATCTAAATAGGTGGAAAGATATTCCTTGGTCATGGACAGGAAGGTTACATGTAGTTAAGATGTCAATTCTACCCAAATTGATCTACAGATTCAATGCAATACCAATCAAAATTGCAACAAGCTACTTTGAACACTTGGAAAAGCTAGTTATCAAATTCACGTGGAAGGGAAAGAAACCTCCAATAGCTAAAAATATTCTAAAAAAAAAAGAACAAACTGGGAGGATTAATACTTCCTGATTTTAAAGCTTATTATAAAGCCACTGTGGTCAAAACAGCATGGCACGGGCACTAACTGACCAATGGAATTAAATCGAGAGCATGGAAATAGACCACCAAATCTATGGTCAACTGATCTTTGACAAGGCCTCCAAATCTACTGAACTGAGACAAAACTGTCTTTTTGATAAATAGGCATGGGAAAACTAGATATCAATAGCCAAGAGAATGAAAGAAGTCCCTTACTTTATACCATTTTATACAAAAATTAACTCAACGTAGATCAAATATCTAAATCTAAGTAAGAACCAGTACCATAAAGCTTCTAGAAGAAAACAAAGGGAAGCATCTTTAAGACCTAGTAATAGGTGGTAGCTTCCTAAACTTTATACCCAAAGCACAAGCAATGAAAGAAAAAACAGATAAATGGGAACTACTCAAAATTAAATGCTTTTGTGCCTCAAAAGACTGTCAAAAGGTGATAAGGCAGACAACTCAATGGGAGAAAATATTAGGAAATCATATATATCTTGTATACATAAAGAAATCATAAAACTGAACAATAAAAGAACAAATAACCCAATTATAAAATGGGCTAAAGACATGAACAGATGTTTTTCCAAAGAGCAAATACAGATGGCTAAAAAGCACATGAAGAGATGCTCATTTTTACTAGCTTTAAGGGAATTGCAGATTAAGACTACAATGAGATACCACCTCACATCTAAAAGAATGGTTGCTATTAAACAAACAGGAAACTACAAATGTTGGAGAGGATGTGGAGAAATTGGGACACTTATGCACTGCTGGTGGGAATGTATAATGGTGCAGCCACTATGGAAGACAGTTTGGCAGTTCTTTAGAAAATTAAATACTGAATTGCCCCATGACCCAGCAATAGCACTACTCGGTATATACCAGAAGAGCTGAAAGCAGTGACACAGACACTTGCATACTGATATTCATAGCAGCATTATTCACAATCGCCAAACATGGAAACAATCCAAGTGCCCATCAACAGATGAATGGATAAACAAAATGTGGTGTATACATTCAACGGGATATTATGCAACAGTAAAAGGAAATGACATCCTGAAGTACATGACAAGATAGATGGATGAGCCCTGAGGACACAATGCTGAGTGAAATAAGCTAGTCACAAAAGATACATACTTTTAATAAAAGAGTCATAAAAGAATGATTCCACTTTTATGACTATGGTAAAGGTAAAATCGGAGGTTTATAATACAGGGAACCTAGAGATACATGAAAGCTAGAGATGGGTGAATAGTTAGGTAATGAGGTTGAACTTAAATGTAAGGGAATGGATAGACATGAAGGCAGTTCCTTAGCGGGTCTATAAGTAATATTACCATATTAAAGGTGTACATGATTGCAAGGGGTTATATAGATCCATGTATCCCATCAATTAACACTACAAATATAAATAAGCTCTTGCACAAATTAACTCAAAGGCATGAATCTTGTACAAAGAGTTTATAACATCAGGACATAGGGGAAAAACTACTATTGCATGCTATGGACTATGTTTAACAGGAAAACATCAAGAGTAGCATAGCAATACCAGAGATAAATAATGGGGGGTGGAACACAAGAGTCAAGGGGAATTTGGATTTTCTATTTAGTGAGGGTATATTTATTGGTTATTTTTCCCTTGCAGGCAATGAAAATTGTCAAAAATTGAGAGTGTGAATGATTGTACCACTAAATGAGGATAATGTGAGACATGGACTGTTGACTTTGGACATCGCCTAATGGATGGAGGTGGCTGAAGGATACACTGACTGAGAAGTAGAATGGTGAACAGTGATGCATACATATGATCAAATATTGTGCTGCTACAGAGAGGAAAGAAGTTTTGAAGCATGCAATGTTATAAATGAACCTGTGGGACATTATGTGAGGCAAAATAAGCCAGAAACAAAACAGCAAGTATTGTATGGTCCCATTTAGAAAATACTTATAAGAAAATTGGGGCCTAGGTTGTAAGCTCTTATAGCAGTCACATTTAGTTTGGAGCTGTAATTGTTACTCCTAGATTTTGAGAGGCTGTGCTATATATATGTATAAGCTGGTATTTCCCTGCAACTTTGGTTACCTGTGTGATACCTAGACACAGAGTAGGCATTCTGCGGCTCTGAAGGTCAGTATCACCACATACAACAATTGTTAAAGAAACTGAAAAAGATATCAGGCTTCGATTAGAGATAAGAACAAAGCTAATCAGTCAGGACAGATAAATCAGAATACAGGGCTAAGGATGACACTGTCAGTATTTTAGAACTTCACCAACTCTGTAAGACCAAAGGAAGAGGGATTTATTTTATCCAAAACCTAAATTTTCTGTACATGATCTAACACAATCTGTCTGGACAGCTCATTTAAACAACCCAAACACAGGGAGCCCAGAATGGGAATGAGGGCCTGTAATTCCGTATAGTGTAATGTAATGCCTGGATGCATCCCAGAGTATGCTGAGCTGATAATTAAAAAGTATTGGTAAAGTCCCTTGAGGGATGGGTGAAAAAATATGGAACTATTAAACTTTACCACTGGGGAAACCCCAGATACTATGTCAAACATTAGGGACTTCCAAGTCAATAAGCCAAACCCTTGATACTGAGGCTTTCTCTTGTGAAGTTTATTTATTGTAGTGGAGAAGCTAAGTCTACCTATTGTCATGCTAAAGAGTTACTTCCAGAGGACCTCTTTTGTTGCTTAGATGTGGCCTCTCTCCCTCTAAGCCCAACTGTGCAAGTGAAACGATTACCCTTCCCTCTATGTTGGACATGACATCCAGGGGTGAAGGTCTCCCTGGCAACATGGGTTATGACTCCCAGGGATGAGCCTGGCCCTGGCACCATGTGATTGACAATGACTTCCTGACCAAAAGAGGGAAAGGAATTTTAAGAAATAAGGTATCCATAGCTGAAAGAGTTCAAATTGAGTCAAGAGGCTACTCTTACGCAAGCTTCAGCTAGACAGCGCTAGCTATCATGATTTTCCAAACCCCAACCAAAACCCCAACTGACCCTAAAGAACACCTAGGGATTTATTTGAGATTCTACAAAGGTTCCATGTACTATGATTACTTTCCAGAAACCTACAGCCTCCAGATGGGTTCCCAGGCCAGATAAGCCCTGGAATCCAGAGGGGCCAGCCTCTCCAAGAACATCAACCAGTTCTATCCCTCTATTACATATTGTTCACAGCCCTTTACATCCCCCATCCTTTAGGGTTGACACCCCTTCTCAACATGAAAAAGTCCAAACGGGCATTGCCTAAAGATCCCTATAGACTGGGAGAAGGATCAAAGGAGAAGGAAGAGGTATAACAGAACAAATAGAATTTAACAAATGAGTAACGACTGCTGAATCACTATATTAATATTCCTTCTAGCCTCCAGGGTTTTGGAGCAACTAGAAGGAAAATTCTGAAATAGTGGAACAGTAACTCATAACAAACTCTGAAATCTGTTCTGTAACTACTTGTTGAAGTATACTTTGAATATTATTGCCTTTTTTCTTTCTTTTCTTTGTATATATGTTATAGTTCACAATAAAAAAAAGTTTAAAAAACATATATATATATATACTACCTCAAGGAGACCTCCCTGCCACTCTAGGAAAAGTGGCCCTCTTCCTATAAGGGACTCCTTTCTACAAATACCATTTTATTTTCCTTATAATTATTGCCACTATCTGAACCCATCTTACTTGTTTCTGTCTCCTTCCCACCTGCACCTCACCCAGGATAACTTAAGCTCTGTGAGAGAGGAATTATGATTATCTTAAAATTGTATCCAGAAAGCTAAGTATAGAATTGCCATATGACTTGGCAACACCATTGCTAGGTATCTACTCAGAGGACATGAGGGCAAGGACACAAACGGACATTTGCACACCAATGTTTATAGCAGCATTATTTACAATTGCCAAGAGATGGAAAAGGCCCAAATGTCCATCAACAGACGAGTGGCTAAATAAGCTGTGGTATATACATACAATGGAATATTATGCAGCTGTAAGAATAAAGTTATGAAGTATGTATCAACGTGGATGGACCTTAAGGACATTATGCTGAGTGAGATTAGCCAGAAACAAAAGAACAAATACTATATGGCCTCACTGATATGAACTGACATTAATGAAAACTTGGAGAATTTCAGTTAAGAACAGAGACAAACAGGAGATAGAAATAGGTTAGATATTGGGTAACTGGAACTGAACGGATACAGATTATGCAACGGGACTGACTGTGAAACTTCAGAAATGAACAGCACAATATTATCTAACTGTAATATGCCAATGTTAGAACACTGAATGAAGCTGAATGTGAGAATGATAAAGGGAGGAGGGGTGGGGGACAAATAAAATCAGAAGGAAAGATAGACGATAAAGACTGAGATGGTATAATCTAGGAATGCCTAGAGGATATAATGATAGTAGCTAAATGTACAAATTTAAAAATGTTTTTGCATGAGGAAGAACAAAGCAATGTCAATACTGCAGAGTATTGAAAATAGATGGTAATTAATATTTAAAAATTTTAACTTTGTGTGAGACTAAAGCAAAAAATGTTTATTTGGTACAAAATTTATATTTTGACTAATGCATTTCCTAATATAACTTATGTGGACAACTTAATTGAACACCATAAGTACATGGAACTTTGGGTAGGGCATGAGATTCTGTTGGTTTGTCCAGAGTGATGCCCCAATAAATCCCAGAGTGATTTGAACAGTGAATAAAAAAGTATTTGCAAAGTCCCCTTGGGGGAATGGCAAGAAAGGGGAAAAATCCCACTTCCCTGAGTGGAGAATTCTTTTTTTTTTTTTTTTTTTATCTGTTGCAGGATCTTTATTTTTTTATTTTATTTTTTTTTATTTTTTATTTTTTTATTAATTAACAGAAAAAAAAGAAATTAACCCAACATTTAGAAATCATACCATTCTACATATGCAATCAGTAATTCTTAACATCATCACATAGATGCATGATCATTGTTTCTTAGTACATTTGCATCAGTTTAGAAGAACTAGCAACACAACAGAAAAAGATATAGAATGTTAATATAGAGAAAAAAATAAAAGTAATAATAATAGTAAAAAAAAAAACCAGACAAAACCAAAAAAAAACAAAAACAAACAAACAAAAAAACCAAAACAAAACAAAACAAAAAACCTATAGCTCAGATGCAGCTTCATTCAGTGTTTTAAGATGATTACTTTACAATTAGGTATTATTGTGCTGTCCATTTTTAAGTTTTTGTATCTAGTCCTGTTGCACAGTCTGTATCCCTTCAGTTCTGAGTGGAGAATTCTTGACATTCTCACAAGCAGTGGGATCAACTAAAGCAATAGGCTGAGCCCCCAGATTTGGGGTTTGTTCATATGAAACTTAACTCCACAAAGGATAGGCTGAGCCTACTTAAAATGAGGCCTAATAGAATGAGCTTGGACTCAGCATCAAGGGATTGAGAAAACCTTCCTGTCCAAAAGGGGGAAGAGAGAAATGAGACAAAATAAAGTGTCAATGGCTAAGAGATTCCAAACAGAATCAAGAGGTTGTCCTGGAGGTTATTCTTACACATTAAATAGATATCACCTTGTTAATATGTAATGGAGAGGCTGGAGGGAACTGCCTGAAAATGTAGAGCTGTGTTCCAGTAGCCATGTTTCTTGATGATGATTGTATAATGATAGAGCTTTCGCAATGTGACTGCGTGGTTGTGAAAACCTTGTGTCTGATGCTCCTTTTATCTACCTTATTGACAGACAAGTAAAACATACAGAATAAAAATAATAGGGTGAACAAACGTTAAAATAAATTAAGTAGATTGAAATGCTAGTGATCAATAAAAGGGAGGGGTTGAGGTATGGTACATATGAATTTTTTTCTGCTTTCTTTTTATTTCTTTTTCTGAATTGATACAAATGTCCTAAGAAATTATCATGATGATGAATATGCAACTATGTGATGATATTGTGAATTACTGTTTATATATGTAGAATGGAATGATCATATGGTAAGAATGTTTGTGTTTGTTATGTTAAAAAAAATTAAAGTTAATAGAAAAAAACATGACATCCAGAAATTCTTTGACGTGCTTTCCTTCAAAAAGTGGAATCTAATCCTCTTCCACTTGCCTTCAGACTTAGTAACTCAATTCTATGAATAAAATGCAGAATGATGCCATTAGACTCCTGGGGCTAGGTCCTAGGAAGGATAGTTTCTGCCTAACTCCCTCCCACCTGGATCATTCCTTCTGGGGGAAGCAGCTGCCATGTTGTAAGGACACTCAAGCAGCCTGTGGAGAACCCACTTACCAGCTTTGTGAGAGAGGACCTTGGGAGGTGACCCTTCAGACAATCTCGGCATCCCTAACCTCTGAGTCTTCCAGCTGAGGTGGGGGATACTGACACAAACCATCCCCCCGCACCCTGTCAGAATTCCTGACCCACAAAAATCATGAGACAATCTATGAATATTGTTGTTTTAAGTCAGCAAGTATGGGGGCCATTTGCTACTTAGGAATAGATAACTAATACAAGAATCTTGACTGTCTTGTTCTCTGCTCCATTTGCAACACCTAGAAACTGCCTGGCACACAGCAGGTTCTCAATTAGTAGCTGTCAGGGAAGACAGCTTGAACTGGACCCAAGAAACTTGGTCAAGCATTTTTGAAGTTTGAAAGGAAGGAAACATAAAGCATAAGAAAGGAAGAAAGGGAGGTGAATTATGTTCGCTCGGACACCCTGGGAATTCTTTCCTAGATCTTTTTTCAGATGAGTTTCCCACAGGAAAGAAGGTAGGTGGGCCCCAACCCCAGGAGAATGTAAGACTGACTTACTGATCTGTACCACGCAGCTGGCTCCCGACTCTGGCCCCACTATGTGGCTCCCGACGCACTTGAACGTCTTGCCATCCGACAGCTGGGACTGGTTCAGCATTTCCACTCCCAGGTTTGATTTCCCCAAAATCATGCCTCCTGGCTCTTCTGTCCATAGGAAGTTGGGGTCTGGGTATCCCCCATCCCAGCGACAGATGAGCTGCACCGTGAATGATCCTGAAGACATTTCTGCCAAGCACTGAGGCACTGATGGAGGGGCAGCTGCAAAACATGGGGAGGTGAATGAGGGCTTAATCTCAGGTTCTAAAATGAGCCACTCGGCCAGCTCGAAGTTACAGAATCAGGGTATCGGAGAAACATCAGCGCTAGTGAGCATTTGTGGAAATCGCTCCAAGCAAAAATTAGTACTAATATTGTAGGTGTAGGCTTGGTGTTATAAAAAACTGTCAGTTTCCCAAAGCGGGTGCAACATTTTACATTCCTACCAGGGGCATATACAGTACCAGTTCCATCACACTCCCACCAACACTTGGTATGGTCAGGTTTTTTGCATAAATTAATAATTGTCCTGTAACCTTATTTTTACTTCTTTTCTTCTCAAAAAAAGTCTTTCTCCTCTTTTCTAAGGCTTATCACACACACACACACACACACACACACACACCTCCAAACTCGTACACCCGATTTCCACACACCTCCAAACTCGTACACCCGATTTCCTCCTGCTTTTTCCTACAATCATGACCTCTCTGGATCTAGACTTATCCTTTCTATGATGCCTTTTCTTTAAATTGCAATGTGCTGGTTTCAAAGGAAGTATGTCCCCTAGAAAATCCATGTTTTAATCAAAATCCCATTTCATAAAGGTAGAATAATCCTTAATCAATACTGTATGTTTGAGGGCGGGCCACGGTGGCTCAGCAGGCAGGAACGCTTGCCTGCGATGCCAGAGGACCCGGGTTCGATTCCCGGTGCCTGTCCATGTTAAAAAAGAAAAATATATACTGTATGTTTGAAACTGTAATCAGATCATCTCCCTGGATGATATGATTTAGTCAAGAGTGGTTGTTAAACTGGATTAGGTGACGACATGTCTCCACCTATTTGGGTGGGTCTTGATCGGTTTACTGGAGTCCTATAAAAGAGGAAACATTTTGGAGAATGGGAGACTCAGAGAGAGCAGGGCAGAATGACACAGCCACAAGAAGCAGGGTTCACCAGCCAGCGACCTCTGGAGACGAAGCTGAGAGAGAAGCCCTGATTGTGTTCGCCATGTGCCTTCTCACTTGAGAGAGAAACCCTGAACTTCATCAGCCTTCTTGAACCAAGGTATCTTTCCCTGGATGGATGCCTTAGATTGGACATTTCTATAGACTTGTTTTAATTGGGACATTTTCTCAGCCTTAGAACTGTAAACTAGCAACTCATTAAATTTCCCTTTTTAAAAGCCATTCTGTTTCTGGTATATTGCATTCCAGCAGCTAGCAAACTAGAACATGCAATGAGACTGTACCTCGGAAAAGCAGTATCTTTTTTTTTTTTTTGGTCTGTGTTGCTTCTCTCCTCTCAGTCTCCTCTCCTCCCCGCCTTAAAATCATCACTGCAATGTTAACAATCATTAGTCATCAGGAAAATGCATATTAAAGCCACAACCATTAGACTAGCTAAAATAAAAAAGATCGACCACACACAGTGCTGGCGAGGACATGGAGGAAATGGAACTCATAGCTGCTGGCGAGAACACAGAATGGTACAACCACTTTGGAAAACAGTTTGGCAGTTTCTTATAAGGCTCAATATACACCTATCACATGACCAGCAGCCACATGCTTAATGAAATTAAAGTATACGTTCACACAAAAACCTGCACGCTGATGCTTATAGGAGTTTTATTCAAACCTCAAAAACTAGAAATCACTCAAATGTCCATCCAACCATGGACCACCACTCAGCAAGAATAAGGAAAGAGATACTGATTCAAACACACTGACAACTCTCTAATGCATTATATAAATGCAAGTAGCCTACAAAAGTCTATATTCTGTATGTTTCCATTTATAAGACATTCTGGAAAATGCAAAATTATAGGGACAGGATAAGTGTTTGAAGGGTTTTTAAAAATGCACGTGCCTGGGCCCCATCTTCAGCAATTGAATCCACAGATGAGAGTGGAGCCCAGGATGCTGCATTTTTAACCAACCCCTTAGATTAGGAGACTGAGGCAGGTGGCCCAAAAGCTATTTTGAGGGGAAGGCAAATATGAATAGAAATTAAATAAAGTTTCCAGTCTTTCTGCCCTAAAATAATTAGGGAATAAATGGAATTAGAGCCTAAAAGATACTCAATCTTAGCAAAAGATCAGGTTTTCATGAATTATAACAACAGTCAGGCTGCCTCTGTGGGATGTTTAATCTCTGAGGACCTCTGCCTCATTTGTCCTTGAATTTCTCAGCAAACCCACATGGCTATTTAAATTTAAATTAATTAAATTACAAATTCAGTTCCTCGGTCACATTGCCTACACTTCAGTGCTCAGTCATCACAAATGGCTAGTGGCTGCTGTATTAGACAACGCAGGACAGACCATCTCCATCATCACAGAAGGTTCTATTGGACAGATCTGGTCCCTGGAAATTAGCAGTGGTCGCCTATTGCAGGGGGATTTTAGGGGACTGGGGGTTACAGGTAGGAGGGAGGTTTATTCAGCACTCCCCAGTATATACTTCTCTATACTCTTGATTTTTTTTTTTTTACCATATGCATGTGTTACTTAAAAATAAAATGAAAATTTAATAGGTTACAAATCTATAAATCCAATTTAACCATGTGTTAATATCTATACACATTAATTCACCAAATTACAAATGTATATGTATCATATACTTTATACATTTTATGTTGTCATAAATAAAAATAAATTTAGATCTTACATGGATGGGTAAATATGTGGCATATACAGGAAATATTATTGGAACTATACCAAAATGATGGTTGGATGACAAGTGATTATTTTCTTCTTTCTTCTCATCTGTATTTTCTCTAGCAAGCACATATGACTTTAGATACACTAAATGACATTTATAATAGAGATTAGAAAGGCTTATAAAGGCTCTGAATAATGTATAAATTAAGTAATATGTTATTATCCCACCCACTGATGTTGTTCTGATACCCCCTTTCATTAGCACAGATTAATTGTGAGAACACTGCATTTCCACAGTGGTTTGCATCCAAGATATTTGGACGCCCGAGTGTTTACTGTTATTGTTTTCCTAACCCCAAAACAAAGGGCTGGTTCTTAGAGGACCCTGGGACCTGTGACAGGTGCACTGGATTCAGGAAAACCCAGGTGAGCAAAGATGTATGAGAGTCCCCTACTCACAGCAGCTTCCAGAAGAGGTCAATCCCTCCTCGGGGGCCTCTCTGTCACACAGCTGCCCCTAGGTATGTGAGCTTGTGTGTGAAGGAGCCACACAAACACAAGCAGACCTGTGCAGCAGGCTGGGCCTTGACCGACAAAAGCAAGAGGCACAAGCAGGCAGTTCCTAGAGGGTGAAGGGGGAGAAGTGGGGTGAGTGCCGCTTACCGTAGACCAGGAGCTCAGTGGTCACCTCTCTCTGCCTCCTGCTCAGCGTGTTTGTGGCCAAACAAGTATAGTTGCCTTGCAGGTTGAGCGACACGGGCAACAGCCTGAAGGCGCTGGACCCCAGGCCGTCTCCAAAGGGCTCAGATCTAGTGTCGGGGGCCCGGAACCACCACTCGATCGTGGGTGGAGGCCGGGAGGTGCCGCTGCAGTTAAAGTTCACCTGGGATCCCTTGGCTACATAGAGAGTGCCATTGGGGAGTCTGCCAGCCGCCGAGATGTTGACCTCGACCTGATAGGGGCCGCCTGGGAATGACAGGGACCAAGGAAGGCGTCAGTCACAATCAGGCAGACGCATACCGATGTCCACAGCAGCACAATTCACAACCGCCAAAAGGTGGAAACCACCCAGTGTCCATCAACCAACGAACGGACCAACAAACGTAGTACAAACACACAACAGAATATCCATCAGCCCTAAAAAGGAATGAAGTTCTGACACCTGCGACAACACAGCCGAGCCCTGACAACATGCTGAGTGGAATAAGCAAGACACTAAAGGGCACATATGATACAATTCCACTTATGTGAAATACTTAGAACAGGTACATTCATAGAGATGGGAGGAGATTACGCGTTTCTACTGGGAATGGAGAGGGAGAGGCTGGGGGTGGGGGTGGTGAGGAGCTGTGGCTTAAGGGGTACAGTGTTTATCTGAGATGATGAAAAAGTTCTGGAATAGAAAGTGGTGACTGTACAACATTCCACTGAATTGAACACATTAAAATGGTTCAATTGGCAAATTTTATGTTGCATGTATGTGATCACAATAATTAAAAAAAAATTAATTCGGGCTCCTTACTAGCTCTAATCACAAATAAATAATCAGGACATGGCCAGTAAGGATGGTCCACTGAAGACCTACTAGGATCCAAGCACTGTGCTAAGTGCCCTAATGCACTCCCGCATTTAATCCTGAGTGATTACATAAGATTCATTGGAGGAAAAATCCTTAGAGAAAAGGCAAAATGGAAATTGCTCCTCTTTAAAAACACAGCAGAATAGAAAGGAGGTCTGTGCAGAAAGGAGAATGCACAGCAGGCCTGAGACTGCTCTCCTGGGAAAGGCCTGCTCAAGGAAGGCCCCTGGCTGGCATCTGGGAACTCGGATTTTGGGAGGGTTCCGAAGGGGCCAGAACAGTTAAGAATGGCTCATTCTTAACTGTCTTAAAAAGACAAAAAAACAAAAAATAACAACAAAAAAGAGTGGCTCACTGTGCTCAAACCCTTTGTGCAAACGGTGCGGTCTGAGCTGAACACCTCTTTTCCTGCTAGGAATCTGGAATTTCAGTCCCAATATGCTAGGCAGAGGGTGCCTACTGAGTAGCCCTCAATATAAACCCTGGGCACTGAGACGTGAATGAGCTTCCCTGAGGACAGCTTTTCACATGTGTTGTCACGACTTGTTGGTGGAGGACACAGGTACGTCCTGTGTAACTCCACTGGCAGAGGACTCTTGGAAGCTTGCACCTGGTCTCCCTTGGACTTCACCCTGTGCACCTTTGCCTTTTGCGCATTTTGTTGTGTATCATTCCACTTTAACAATTCTTACTACATATTGAATCCTAGGAGTACTCCTAGTGAATTATCAGACCTAGGGGTGGTCTTGGGGATCCCCCAACCCCTCCAAAAAAAAACAATATCAGACTGAAAGACAAAAAACATTGGTTCTGGGCCCAACTTTGACTTCACTTATTAGCTCTGTGATTTTGGGTAAGTTACTTAACCTCTCTGAGCCTCCATTTCCTCATCTGTAAAATGTGGGTGATGACAGTACCCAATTCATGGGGTTGTGAGGATTAAACGGGTTAACACAAGAGAGCACGAAGAGCAGTGCCTGGCCTGTTGGAAGCACTTGACAAATGTCCATTCTTATCTCGGTTCCCCTCACACTGCTGAACTTCTCCCTTGTTCCCTGGAAATGCCTTTCCCCTATTGGTTTCCGGTGCACCTAAGATGCCAAATCCCTTTTGATGAAAAGAATACAGCAGCTAAGTAATTGAGCCTATCACCTCCCCCAAAGACTTCCTTTTTTCAAAAGAAGAATCCAGGAAGCAATGCTGAGCCCCCAGGAATGCATCCACAGCTATAGAGTTCTGGGAAGAAGCAGGTCAGAGAAAAAATTATCTGGGGGGGAGAAAAGGCTTTCCCGAATCACAGCATCTATTTCACTTTTGTCTGAGGTCATTTACAATTACAGGAACTGGGGGTTTCTGAGGATCGTATGTTTGTCAAGTTGGGGCTGGCTCCAGCAGTGGCCTGGCGGGATCATATCCCTTCCCATAAAGGGTGGAGGAGAAAAGGAGGTCCGGGGAAAGACATTCTACCGAGGCTTGGGAGGGGCTCGAATGTCACATGGTCTGTGGCTGCCAGGTTGGTTAGGTATGTGGACCAGCAGGTCCCGGGGCGTGCCCAGGGTTGGGGTGCTTCCAAGTAAGCACAGGGCACCTCTGCGGTGCTGGGAGCCAACGCCGGGGCGGGCACGCACACAGCGGGTCGGGGAGACTGGGGCCCTGCCCTCCCAAACCGGGATGTGGAAAACCAGACTGGCCTGGCCTGGACGGGCAGGATCCTAACAACCAGCCAGGAGGTTCTCCTGCCCAGCACTATTCTCAGCATGAAATGGGGTTGAATAAAATAAATGGGGGCGGATGAAAAGGAAACAGGTAAAAGGTGGAAAAAAAAATCAAATGAGACGCCCTCCTCATTCCTAAGTGTTCAAAGATGACCACCCATCCATCAACCCCTGGGCGTGGCCGGCTTTCTTTTATTAAAGCTCACACCACCTTCTTGGTCTCCTGAGGTTGTCCCCTTCCTCTGACTTACTACCAAGGAGGAAATATGGTCTCCTTCCTCCTCTCTGTTTCCACCCCCTGGATATTCCTAAACAGAAACCACAACCTCCTTGTGCCTGCAGGATGTTGGTGGCACCCTCCCCGAGAGGCAGAGAAAGGGGAGGAAACAAACAAAAATAAAATAACAAACAAATAAAAATAAAGGGGGGCGGGTCACAAGGTGCAGCCACGTGTGGAAGCCGTGGCCACTGTCAGTTTCAGGTCGCAGCTCTTTCTGACATGGACCTCACCCAGGGGTTACAAGCTCGACACTGAAGTCAGATGGAGATGGGTGCAAGCCCTGCTGCCGCCAGAGCTGGCTGGCCTCGGGGAAGTGCCCCTCGCTCCGACTCTCGCTTTCCTGTCCTTCCTCGAAAATGAGGAGACTGGTTAGGACTCACGTGGCCGCCTGTTGGAAGAGCCAGTAGTATAAACAGAGCTTGAAAGCCCACTGCCTGACATGTGGTCAACTTGGGGAAATGTCTGATATTATGATCACTGGTAGATCTGTAGGTTGGTTCTGGAACAGGTGTCAGCAAACGATGGCTCACCCCCTGTTTCTAGGCAGCCCACGCATTAAGGATGATTTTTACACATGAATACTTGCAATTCATTTGATGCTGGGGAAGAGAAACTTTGACCCCTGATGAAGCAAAATGGTATCCCGTCCGAAAAAAAAAATTACACTCTTCATATTAGTAGACAAATATTATAAAAACTGTACTCAATTACATTTTTAATTTTTTCAATAAAAACATATGTGGAAATTTGTTTTCTCTCTTATTACACAAGCATCTCTAAAATATTCTCAATTTTTGCCTCTTGGCCCCTCAAGCCTAATGTATTTACTACGGGGCCCTTTGCAGGAAAAGCTTGCTGATTCTTCTATAAAAAGTTACTGTTCCTGCTTTCCTACTGCCTGCTGTCATTCCTGAGGTCAAAACTCCCTTCTCTCCTTCCCCACCAAGACACTTTTCCGGAACTACAGGCTGGTTTCTGTTTAGGAATATCCAGATAATAGTCCCCTATTATCTCCTGGAGACCCACAAAAGGGGAGGCCCCATGTCATCTCCAACTGTTCTCTTCGTCAACAGGAAGAGTTGCCTTCAGGCACCTTCATCCTAGCATCCTGATTTGAGAGGCGACCTAAGAACGTGTCACAGCATCTCTGCACGTGAGCGGACATGCTAAGCTCCCCAGCAGAAGGATCCTCAGGAGAACAGGGAAGACTGTTTTGACGTCCCTTTGAGAGGCTGAATATAGAGGCAATCATGACGTACCCATTCCCTGCCCATCTCCCCAGGGACTGTCAGTGCCCTCCGGAGGTCTTCAGCCACTTCTAAGCACCCCTCTCTGCTTCAGATGAGCTCGGCAAAGCCACGATGAATCAACCCTTGGGCAAGACTCACCCTGTCTTTTAACAGGGGACAATAACCTTTCCTCTCCCTTCCCCAGGACCTTTTGATGTGATAAGGTGAATCATCGGCTCTGCCAACACAGAGAGGCTCTGCTTAATGGGTAACAAATGGGATGGGCCTGATTAGGCAGGAAATGTGGAACTTTCCCGAGACTCCCTTTCCTGGGAATCAGGGGTGGGAGCCACATCATGGCTCAGCCAGGAGCTCTCCCCATCTGCCAAGCCCCATCCGAATCCTACAGGGCTCTTATAAATTCATACCAACCAGCCTCTTTATTGCCCATGTGCCCACTGGTTCCCATGCTCCCTAAACCTTTGCTTGCTTGGCCTGAGAAAAACAGACACAGGGAGAGCCTGATACCACATACCACAAAATCTGACTGGGTCTTTCATGGGCTTATCTTTGGTTTGATCACTCAACTCCCCAAATGCATAGGAGAGGATATTTTGAAAGAAGTACAATGTCTATTGGGGTATGCTGAGATCTGTAGCCTTTGCAGGCAAACACATTGGAGTTCTAACCTCATACCCACTCCAATTTGAAGGTAGGACAGGAGGGGTAAACTGACGATATAAATAGCTGCTCTGAGCCAGGGGATCTCTGTACTCCCAGGAGCAGAAGTCCCAATCCAGACTGCAAAACCCTTCAACCACACCATTAAATTAGCAAGTAGCGGGAAGGATTCTTCCATTGTGAGATGATTGATGAAATCACATAGCGATGCCCATTCCAGGCAGGTTAAATCACCCCAGATCTATAGAAAACCTGGCTTTCAGAAGGCAGAGGCAGTGAATACCCACTCAAGTGAAAGCAGGAGGGACCCACCTACCAGTCATCATAAAGCCAGCTTTGTGTTTCCTCACAAAAGTCTGTCTTATTCACACATTCACTCAAAGTCACTTAAAGATAACAACTTACATCTCAGAATTGTTTTCCCCTAGCTTCCAAGGCCGTCTTAGAATGTTTCCAAACTTTTCTACTTAAGAGAAGGAGAAATGTGACCACGTTATCAACCGAGTTACTGAAAAGATAGCACACACAGTCCCTCACTCACAAGCAGGGACTCTGTTCGAAAGACCCAGATGTAAGTGACTAGGCACCACCATCAAACCACTCACAGACGATAAGTCTCAGGCTCAGAGGAGTTCAAATGACTTCCCCAAGGTCACAAAGCCAACAGCCAACAGGACCCAGATTTGAACCCAGGCAGCTCATCTCAGTTGCGTACCAGCTCTCAGCCACTCAGCAATAGCACATCTCCCTAAAAAAAGCAGTTGAATCAAACCGAGGCCATCTTCTCAAATCTTCTACAGGAAAACGAGGGCCAGGTTCCAATCTGAGAGGCCAGTCCCTCCACTCTGGTCACTGTCTGGTGGCCAGAGGGCTCTGGAATTTGTCCAGTTTCCTTCTAGATTGGGAGCAAGGACTGAGACCCGGGAGGAGCTCCATTCCTGCTCCCAGCTCCAAACATTTCTCCTGCATGTGAAACCAGAGGGAGTGTGTGTTCTGTTTTCACAAACGAGTCCTGTACCAGTTAAGGACACACCCCCCACATTCACATTTCAAGTGGAGAGGTACCCCAACCAAGAACTGCACCCCGGTAACTCCAGCGTGTTCAGGGTTTCCCCTCAAGGAGTGCAAAGTACTATTTGAGTTTGGTGATATTTTGAAAAGTTCAAGTTCACTTTCACTGTAAGAATGCCATGCATTTATCTCCCCACAGAGCAATAATGAAAGCTAATACTGATCCTTCCTCCAATAAACTTAGCCAATGATTAATAAGTCAGGGTCAGATCGAGTCGTCATAAACGGGACAGTGGTGATAAAAATTTTAAAAAGAACACCAAAAGTTGCAATTCAACCTCATTCCTGGTGAATGTGGAAATTATTTCCTGTCAAGATTGACATGAAGGAATTATTAATGACCATTCAGCAGCTGGAACGAGGGAGGTCTTGGAGGGACTTGCCTTGAGCTCACAGTGGCAGCCATAGTTGGGCCAAGATGCGAGGCATTTTTGGAAATAAAATCCTCATTCGTGCCTATCCATTCAGCAACTCCTCTGTGGCCTTTCCAGACGCAGAAACATGGGTTCCATAAGCCTTGAGTGTTGGTGGAGACCTCAGATACTGTGCCAGTTTGAAAATACTGTTTACACCCAGAAAAGACATGTTCTTCAATTGTTATTTGATATTGCTGGGTGGGAGCTTTTTGATTATCCATGGAGATATGACCCGCCCAACTGTGGGTGGCAACTTTTGATTAGATGGTTTCCGTGGAAATGTGCTTCCACCCACTCAAGGGCTGCTTACTGGAGCCCTTTAAGAGGGAACTATTTTGGAAAGAACCAACGGAGGCCATGACGGCCAGAAATTTTTGGAGATGCAGAGGGAAACGTCCCCGGGGAAGCCTTATGAAATGAGGAGGAGAGAAAGCTAGCAGACGTCACCATGTGCCCTCCCAGTTGAGAGAGAAACTCTGAACTTCATCAGCTCTTTCTTTGGAGTTAAGGTATCATTCTCTGGATGCCTCAATTTGGACATTTTCACGGCCTTAGAACTGTAAACTTGCAACTTAATATTCCCTTTTCAAAAGCCATTCCATTTCTGGTATGTTGCATTCCAGCAGCTTACAAACTAAAAGAGATACCATCCAGAAATCTAGAAGTGTCCTGGAGGCCTCTTTTAACTTTATCCCCCACGTCCAGTCTACCAGCAAATCCTGTTGGTCTCCCTTCGAAATACTTGTTTGAATCTGTGCATTTTCTCCCCTCAACACCATTGCTACCACGCTGATTCTGGCCGCCAATGCCTCTCACCTCCAATTGGCTTCTCTGCTTTTACTTTATCAGCCCGTCGGGAGACCACATACACACAATCTCCGCATGAAATCAGACGATGCCACACGCCTGCTCCAAAATCCAGGAGTTTCTCCAGCACCTAGAATAAAACCCCAACTCCTTACCAGTCCTGCCACTGCGCTCTGTCCCTTCTTCCCAGACCTCAAACCCCCCCTCCCTCCTTCTCACTCACAGGGCTTCCCCCACACCACCCCCTACCCCCAAATGCACTCTGCTTGTCCCACCTTGCACCAGCTGTTGGCTCTGAATGAAATACTCCTTCTTCTAATCTTTCCACCTGGCTCCCACTGATCGTTCAGCTCAAAGGTCACCACCACCAAAAGCTCTTCTATGACCCTCCTGTCATTGCAGAGAATCACATCTCCCCAACTCCCTTCTCTGCACAGCACCTATCACTCTGATATTGCCTTATTTGTTCACTTGCTTATTGTCTGTCTTTCCCCACTCGAATGTCAGCCCCGTGAGGGTCAGAAACTCATCTGCCTCGTTCACTCCCAGGTCCCAGGGCCTAGAGCAGGTCCTGGCATGAAGCTGGCTCGCAAGAAATATGTACGGACTGAAGGAATGAGTTCATTCTTCATTTTACAACTAAAGAAACTTGGGTCTGGAGCAGGAAATCACCACACACACTTCTGCTAAGCCACACACCCCAGATTAGGATGTGGCTGTCCCTCAAAACCAGTGCCAGCAAACTCCCTCTGGAAAGAGCCAGAGAGTAAATATTTTAAGCTTTGCAGACCATACGATCTCGGATGCTGCTGCTACAGCACAAAAGCAGCCTAAGACAATATGTAAAGGAACGAGAGTGACTTTATTTAGAGACACTGACATGTGAACTCCATATCCTTTTTGAGTGTCACCAGTATTACTCTTCTTTCTATTTTTTTTCCAGCTGCTGAAAAATGTAAAAAATATTCCTGGTTAGTAGGCTGCACACAAACAGGTGGCAGGCCGGATGTGGCCCACAGAGCAGGCCCTGCTCTAAACTCATACTCTCATGACAGACGCTACAGCACAAGAGCCCTCTATCTGAAGAGGAATAGGATGTATTATTACCCCCGTGGAACAGATAAAGAAAACTGAAGCTCAGAGACATTAAGCTACTTAGTCAAGGGATGTAGAATTAAGTGGCAGCGATTGAATTTGGGCAGCCTGACTCCATTACGTTATACTCTGATTTTCTTGCGTAAGAAAAATGATATTAACGATGGAAGGCCAGAAACAGCGAGCTAAAAATAATACCCAACCCCTATGCCAGGAGCCGCAGGCACTTTATACAGAATAACTGGTATATTCTTCATGGCAATTCTATGCAGCAAAAATTCTTCTCATGCCCATTTTACAGGTAAGGAAATGTGGACGCAGGAGTGGCGCAGCTTGTTAAGTGGCAGAGCCAGAAGAGAAAATCAGCTTGTCCGACTTTGAAGCCCATGCACTTGACTGTGCCCAGATTCAAGGTCTTAGTGCCTCGCCAACCCCAGCCCCCGTCCACCCCACTTACTGGCCACCTGCAGCCACACTTGGAACCCCCGGGTCTCGTTCAGGACCTCCTGGCAGGTGTAGTTCCCCTCATCCTGCAGGCTCAGCCCCGCGATGTGCAGGGAGCTGGCATTCACCAGCGAGAAGCGCGGCTCAGCTGGCAGGAGGCTGGAATTGGAGGACAGGAGGAAGACAGGCTTGGAGTCATTCCAGTACCAAGTCACCGGGCCCCTTGGTCCTGAGATGCTGCCGCAGTGCAGAGTGATGTTCTCATGGACTTCTCCCACGACGACGGCTTCCAAGTCTACGTAAGGAAACACAAGGCTGTTACTACCTTTCTTGACCATCGAATGACCTTTTTTGTACAGACCTTTTGCATTAGGATCTTTTTTTTTTTGTATGCTGCAAGGTGGGGTCACATTTCATTATTTTTCCACGTGACTATCCTGTTATTGCAGCACCATTTGTTTGAATTTTTGCCTTATTTGTTTGTTTGTTTTGGGGAAGTGCATGGACTGGGGATCGAACCCAGGTCTCCCGCATGGCAGGCGAGAATTCTACCACTGAACTATCCTTGCACCCCCATGCATTAGGATCTTTAAATATCAGGTATGTGTTTTTAAGATAAAATAACACACGGGGCACCACCCTGTTGGGATCATGAATAGTGCCTGGCCTGAATAAACTTATGGCAGATTGCAAACATAGCCTCAATTATTCACCCCTCCACTCCCTTCTCCATGTCACTTTGCAGTACCCTCCCACCCTGACTCTGGGACTTGGCCATGTCACTTGCTTTAGTCAGTGAGATGTTAGCTAGTATGACATAAGCAGAGGCTTTAAAAAGCACTTGAATAATTGGGCTTGCTCACCCTTGCCTTCTGCTATCATAAGAAGGACATGCTCAGGTTAGGTCCCAGGGGCAGGATGAAAAACAAATGGGACAGACCCAAATTGTCCCCATCACTCCAGCTGACACCATTCTAGATCAGCCTTTAGCCAGTCAATCCCCAGACATGTGATTGGGCCCAAGCAAGATTTACTGACCACACCACACCTCTGAACAATAATCACTTATTGTCATGTGTTCTGAGATTTAGTGGTCATTTGTTATGAAGCATTATTATGGCAGTCAATAACTGATGCAGAACCCAAGTGATTTTATTTCCCTAGAAATCCAGAAGGGGTAGAAGGAAGAGAGTCTTAGCTTTGTTCCTTCTTTCCTGCTGCTCTCTCTCTCTCTCTCTCTCTCTCTCTCTCTCTCTCTCTGCATCTGAGGTTCAAATGAATCTGGAGTTAAAGCTCTCTCAGCAGCTTCATGCAGAAATTGGCTCATAGTAGTGAACTAGGTACTGGGGATTCAATGGTGGACAAAAGAGGTCTCCAGGAGTTTATAGTCTACTGGGGAAAACAGGCAATAAGGTGGCAATTACAATGCCATGGGATAAACACCATGATGAGGCCTCAGAGAAGGGGTTCCTAGGCCCACCTAGGGTGAATGGCAGAGAAGCCTTCCTCCAGGAAGCCACAATGAGATCTGATAAAGGAATTAAAATGGTACCCTTGAAAATAACTAAGACAAAAGAAGGCAGTAATGGAAGAATAGAGGAAAAAAGATATGACACATAGAAAACAAATAGCAAAGTAGAAGACATAAATCCTACATTATATGTCATTACATCAAATATAAATGGATTAAACTGTCCAACCAAAGGGAAGGGATTGGCAGAAAGGATTTAAAAAAAAACAAAATATGATTGTACTACATGCTATCTACAAGAGAGATACTTTAGATTCAAAGACACAATAGGCTGAAAGTAAAAGGAATGAGTAAGGTATACCATGTAAATGGTAACCAAAAAAGAGATGGAGTGGCTATACTAATATCAGACATAATAAACATTAAGGCAAAAATTGTTATGAGAAACAAACAGGTTTTAGACAGGTAAAGGATGGGTGGTTGGGTTTCCTACAGAGGGAACAGCAGGTTCATGAGCCCTGAAAGAAGTGACCTGACGTCCAGTGGTTCTCAAAAGTGTGGTCCCTGGACCAGCAGCATCTGCATCACTGGTGGCATGTTTGAAATCAAATTCTCAAACCCCAGCCCAGACCTACTAGATCAGATTAGAAATTCTGGGATGGAGGGAGGGAGGCACACACAACAGTCTGTTTTAACAATTTTCCAGGGGATTCTGACGTAGGCTAAAGTTTGAGAACCACTGATTATGAAAACCACCTTAAGCTCTCATTAGCATTTGTGGTAGGCTGAACTATGTACCACAGCTTAACATCGTCATGTGATGGGCGCCAGAGATGCAAGCTCAAGAACCCCAAAGATCGCAGCAAGCTGGCACCTGAACGCTACAGACTCTGGAGAGAAAGCACGGCCTTGCCAACGCCGTGATTTAGGACTTCTGCCCACCCATTACGTGGTGCATCATGGCTGCTCTGACAGGCTAAGACAGCACGCCAGGATTAGCTGGAAGGGTTGCTTTATGGTGTGTGTAAGACTAACCGGGGTTAAGGGCAACTGATCTGGTGTAAAGCTGTCACCAGGTACGAGGAAGCAAATAAAGTCCAGTTTACTAAGAAGTAGCACAATATCCCACCAACCTCCTAAGATCAAAGCCCAAATATAGAGAGGCCACAGGGACACGAATAATAGACAACACTGTTAGAAGTATTTTATTCATGCTCTCATGATTGATACATGAGAAAAGTATGGTCCAAAGAGTGAAAGTGGCTAGCCCAAGATCCTATAGTAGGAAGGTGGCAGGAGTGGGATTAGAAAGTAGATTTCCTGCTACCCTTCAAACCTCCAGTGGAAAGAAATCAGTGCTCTTTCTACCACACCAGAAGTTTTCAAAGTATGTGAAGATATTGAGGATTTCTGTGAGATGGTATTTTATCTGAAAATAAACTGCCTTCAATAAATGGTACAACTGGGTATCTGCATGCAAAAAAAATGTTACTAGACCTTTCCCTTACACCATATACAAAAATGGACTCAAAATGGTACTAGATCTAAATGTAAGAGTTAGAACTATAAAACTCTTAGAAGAAAACGAAGAAGTAAATTTTTATGAAACTGGTTAGACAACAGTTTCTTAGATGACACCAAAAGTATAAACAACAAAAGAAAAAACAGGTATCCTGAACTTTGTCAAAATTGAAAACTTTTGTGCTTCCAAGCACGCCCTCAAGAAGGTGAAAATGCAACCCAGAGAACGGAAGAAAAATACCTGCAAATGATATATCTGATAAGGGACTTCTATCCAGAATATATAAAGAACTCAAACTCAACAATAAAAAAGACAAATATAAAATTTTAAAAAGAGGAAAGAATTAGAATAGATAATTCTCTAAAGAAGATATACAAGACCAATAAGCACATGAAAAGATGCACAACATCATTAGTTATGAAGGGAATGCAAATCAAGACCACAATGAGATACCTCTTCACACCCATAGGACAGCCAAAATTAAAAAGACAGATACTAACAAGTGGTGAGAAGGAGGGAGAGAAACTGGAACCCACATGCATTGCTGGTGGATTTTAAAATGATGCAGCAACTTTAAAAAACAGTTTGGCAATTCCTCAAAAAGTTAAACATAGTGACCACATGGCCCAGAAAATCCACTCCTAGGTGTAAACCCAAGAGAAATCAAAGCATTGCCCACTCAAAAACTTATCTACAAATGTTAATAACAGCCTTATTCGTAATAGCCAAAAGGTGGAAACAACCAAATATCCACCAAGATTGGAAAAATAAACAAAATGCATAAATTCATACAACAGTATATAATTCAGCAATAAAAAGAAATGGATTATTAATACACATTACCAAATGGATGAATCTTGAGAACATAATGCTAAGTGAAGAAGCCAGACACAAAAGGCCACATAGTATGATTCCATTTATATAAAATGTACAGAATAGGTAAATCTGTAGAGACAGAAAATAGATTAATGGCTATCCAGGGTTGGGAGAAGTGAGGGAAAAGGGGGAGAATAGGGAATATAGGGTTTTTTTTTACATGATGAAAATGTTCTGGAACCAGACAGTTATGATGTTGCACATCCTTGTTAATATACCAAAAACCACTGAACTCTAGACTTTAAAAGGGTGAGTTTTTATGGTATGTAAATTATATCTCAAAAAAAGCTGTTATAAAAATAAGCAAACTGCCACTTGCCTCTGGAAATCTTTCCGAGTTATAAAGAGTCAACATTTTCTGCATTTGATACTTTTCTTGTTAAAAGGAGCTTCCTTTGCAAGATCTGAAGCCAGTCGGGAGCCACAGGAAGTTCTGACTCTCTCGCAATTTTGGCCCACCATTTCCAAAGACTTTATAGCCAGGCCAAGAGGGAAAAAATCTAAGCCACTTGTTGAAAGGCAGAGAATGTCATCGAATGCTAGAGATTCCAAAACTGCAAGAAACACCTTAAACAATCACTGAAAATACCAGGAGGGGATCTTTTATGAACAATTAGGTCTGGGAACCCACGTTCTCAGGTGGCAATTCCTGTTAACAAGATGACAATGAACTGTGCAGTTAACAATATTATGTGCACTCATAAGATCTGTAGACCTGTTTCTTTCCCAACTCCTTGGCAAAGGAATAAAGGAATGGTGGTTTTGAAAAGCCCTGGTGAGACTTTACTCTTGGAACTGGAGCTAACATTGTCTTTTCCTCCAAGAAATAGAATGCAATAATCACTAAAGAAACCATTTTAATTTCACTGCTCCTCTGGCTCTGCTCTCTCCATCCTTTTCTTTAACATTTTCTTTCACTGTGAAATACAACATATCTACAAAAAACCCCAATAAATTTCCAAGTACATTTTAACAGTTAGTTGTAAAACAGATTTCAAAGTTTTGTATAAGATACAGTTCCATATTTTCAGATTTTTCTTTCTAGCTGCTCCAAGACACTGATGACTAAAACAAAATATTAATATAATGAGTCAATAGTCATACTCATTTGTTACATCCTAACTTCTCTATTATAACACCTCCTTCTCCTTTGACCCTTCTACCAATCCTTGGGGATATTTGGGTTATGCCCATTCTAAGTTTTGTCTTGTTGAAAAGGGGTGTCGACAATATAGGAAAAGGGGACGGTACTGGCTGATGTTCTTGGAGAGACTGGCCCCTCTGGGTTTCAGGACTTATCTGGCGTAGGAACCATCTGAAGGTTTTAGGTTTCTGAAAAGTAAACTCAATGCATGCAACTTTTGTAGGATCTCAGATAGAGCTCTGGGTGTTCTTTAGGGTTAACAGGAATGATGTGGGCTGGGGTTTGGCATACTGTACCAATTAGCAATATCTAGCTGAAGCTTGCATAGGAGTAGCCTCCAGAATAGCCTCTTGACTCTATCTGAACTCTCTTAGCCATTGATATCTTATTTTGTTACAACAATTTCCCCCCTTTTAGTCAAGAAGGCCAAATGGTGTCAGGGCCAGGCTCATCCCTGGGAGTCATGTCCCATATAGGGGGAAGGTAATGATTTTACTTGCAGAGTTTCTCTATTCTCTTTAACTACTGAAGCTGAAGGTGACCTTATAGATCGATCATCCTGTCCCGAGATGTGGCTGCTGGGAGTGCTGATCTGAAGACTGAGGATGAGCCCGGGCTCAGTGGAAAAAGAACGTGGTCTTGGATGGACAAGGAAGGGGTGGCCCTTGGGTGCACTGGCTCTATCCCTGATACTCCTATACTCACTTGTTGGTGAGAAAATGGACGTTTGAGAAGTTTATGTGATTTAAGGTCCTACACACATCACTGGCAGGTCTGGGACTGTCCTTCAGGTGTCAAATGCTTTGGGTCACAGGTTTAACTCTGGTCTCCCACACAATGGGGACAGGATAAGACAGGACAAGAAGATAAACCAGAGTGACAGTTTGTGCCACTAGAAGTTGCCCACATGGTATCCAGACCCCATCCTTAAATTCAGAATACAGAACAAAGAAGGAAGCGATATAAAGGACTGTTTTCCAAGCTGCCCTTGTATTATCTTTTGTAGACTTGGGATTATACTCAAACATTTTTGTTGTCCTTGAAGTTTTTCCCAGGTATCCAAGTTGACAAGAGGAGGCACAAACTTTGCCTGGAGTTAAGTCACAGCACAAAGACTCATTTTCCCCCCAAGAAGATTGCAAACATGAAAAGCAAACAACAAAAATACTCTATGCTCAGGAAGCCCCCGGCTCAATACACCAAGTAAACGGGGCCTGGGCATAAAAACAACTGGGCGCCCAGTGCAGACCAGACCCCTGTGTCACAGGTGACAGCCAGCCACCCAGGAATGATGATATCAGCCCAGGGGTCTGATGTCCCACAGCCCCTGATGCTCACAGTGCATGAAACACTACACACAGCTGGGGAGAAGGGACTACTTGGCATTTGAGGACATGACCTTAAATGTCCTCGGCCAATTGTGAACTGTCCTTTCTCATCCTCTCCCCACACCCCCACACCCCCACCCCCAGCACTAAGTCAAATGCCTGGAGGGGCCAGAGGAGAGCCACAGACACTCACAATGTGGGTTCAAGTGCCCTAGATGAAAGGGGTGAGCCGTGTTCAGTTCCAGATAAGAAAGCAGGCCCAAAGCTGCCAGATCTGATTTTTCCGTATAAACTGAAAATCTAAATTACGGGAATTTTACTGTTTTTAAAACAAAGAGTTTAAAACAAAAACCGTTTAAAAACAAAACAAAATTTGAAATTGTGAGAGCTTTGGGTACTTGCTACTAGGAAGCTCAAGGCACATTTTTTTTTTTAAATTAGAGAACTTGTAGGTTTGCAGAAAACCTACATAAATATCATGCATAAAACACAGTTCCCACTCAGGGAGCATTTTACAAGCCATTTCCAGGCGCTTCCAAGAGGAGAGCTGCTAGATGTGCTGAACTGGGAAATACGGAAGCTCCCATGCCTCATGCGTTTTGGAGAACTAGGCTGCTCCTGGCTCCACGAACTGTCCCTCCACTCCAGTCCCGGAGCGGCTTGTCACTCCCCTGCACACAGCAGGGGGGCATCAACTGGTGAATTCAATTCAGTTTTTTTTTCAATCAGATTTTTGTAAGCCACACCCTCTGTTTTTTTTTTTGGTGGTGGTGGTGGTGGGGTTTTTTTTTGGAAAAAAAAGGCGGAGTATAAATAAAGTATTTAAGATCTTTTCCCAATCATTTCAAGCGTCAGGGAAGCATTTTTTAAGCCTGAAGTTATTTTCAAATAAAAAGTTTTGTTTTGTTTAAAAAAAGAGTGAAGGAGGAAGGAAAGTTTTTTTTAATGGCCTGGTCCCCACATGTCGGCATGTTAGGGCGTGCAGGGAAATCCACGGGTTACAGGTGTAAGGCGAGTTCAGCCTTGGGTAGAGGGAGGAGAGAAAAATAAAGAGGAAGCCCGGAGTTTGAGCACCAGCGAAGCAGGTAAAACCAGAACGCGAATTTAAACGTCCGACGCTTTATAAAACAACACTCACCCCCCACCCCCACCGCACCCCACCCCACCCCCGACGTGCGCCTCTTCATCTTTCCCACCATCTGTACACAAGCCCTTTGCAGCTCGCCGGCAGCCCACCCCACGCGGATCAGAACGTCTCGCCCTCCATCGAGCGCCCGGGAAAATTCCTTCCTGCACGGGGGCCGGGCTGCGGGCAGGAAACCCGGGCTCTCCAGGGCGGTTCGGGGCAGGATGGGGTGGAGCCGGGGGGCAGTAGGCTCCTGGCTCTCCCCAGCCCGCCCGTCGCCTGGGAAAACTCTCAACTCTTCCCTCCAGATCCCGGTTTCTTACCTGCGGCGACCCAGCGGGCCAGGAGCGCCCCGAGGCAGGCCAGGAGCCGGGGTTCGTGCGCCCGGACGCCCGCAGCCATCTCGCCCCTGGCCCCGGCAGGGGCCCCCCGCCGCCCCCACCCCCAGGAAACGCGGCGGGCTCCGGCTGGGTGTGTGTGTGTGTGTGTGTGCTGGGACTCCGGGGGTACCAAGCGCTCCTCCCAGGTCGTCGGAGCTCCCAGGAAGGATGCTGGGGCTGCGCCCGGGGTCCGGGGCTGGGGAGCCGCGGGTGTCAGCTGCGCTCGGCCGCGGGCGAGGATTCGGTCTCCCGGGCGCCCGGGCCAGGGTGGGAGGGCGCCCCTGCCCCCTCCGCGCCGCGGCCCACTCCCGCCCGCGGAAAACAACAGCAGCGGGGCTGCCCCCCCTCCACGCCTCCCATCCAGGCGGGAGCCCGACTTCCTCTACCTTGGCCCGGGAGGAGGGCTTTACGCGGAGGCCGCGCGCCCCGCCGAGGCCGGCCCGGCCGGGGGAGGAGCTGGTCCCTCCCCGAGGCCAATCCGCTGCCTCCCGCCGGCCGCTCCCAGCTCCGCGGGGACCGCAGCCTCGGGCCGCGGGGTCCAGTAGGGCCGGACGGCGCCCCCCAAAGCCCGGCCGCGCGCTCCGGCTGCAGACCCTGGAGGAGCGTCCGGAGCCCGCGGAGCTGGCTGCCCCGATGCGGACTTCGGGGTCCCCCCCGCACCCCGGGCTCTCCGCTGAGCCCTCCTGGGGCTTGGCAGTTCTCCCTGGCGCCCGCGAGAAAGACGATCCCGCAAAGCTTGCGGCTAAAAGCAGTCCCGAGACTCCAGTTCACTGGCCGAGACCACACAGTGGCAGCCTCGGAGTCAGCGGATTTGCTGCTCCTCGAGAGGGTTTTCGTTTTTTCCTCTTTTAAATGCCCCCACCCACGCGGGCTGGCTGAAGGCTGCATTCCCAGGCTAAGCCTCCTCCCTTGGCACGCCCCCACCCCATCCCTCTGGCCCACGGAAAACACAACCTCAGGAAGAGCACACAAACTTCAAACAGCCCTAGAGAAACTTCCTCCTTAAAAAAATGCAATCAGGACCGTAAAATATCCGTAGATTGCAAGAGGTAAATTGTCTAACAGTCTTTCAACTGTCCAGTAGGTGTAAAATTTTCACCATAAAATGTTAGATTAAAAAAAAAGGTGCATTTAAGAACATGACTCCTTTCTTTCCCAAAGGCCTCTCATTCAAACACGTCTTCCATGACAAAATCCCCTTAAAACTCAAACACAAAAAAAGGGTTTTCTTGATGAACTGAGGCATGAAAGCTGGACAGCTCTTGCTTTTCCCCTCTGTTGGCTCTTTGTGCCCCATGATTTTAACCCTTCAGCTAGCTCTTTGATAGTTTCCCGCTCTTTCCCTTCCCCCTGAGTTGTTTCCCCCTAAATTTCATTATTAAAATTTGTAAAAATACAGAAAAGTTAGAAAAACTTTACAGTGAACAGCTACCACCTACATCCTTCAATTCTTAATGTTTTGCTTATTTGCTTTATCAGATATCTGTTTATCTGGCTGCCTACTTAGCCATTCATTAGCCATGTGAGCTTTTGATGCATTTCAAAGTTGCAGACCCCTTCATCCTTAAATACTTCAGTATGCACATCTTTAATCAGAATTATAGTACACACACACACACATATATATACTATATTTATATACCATGAAACGCACAACTCTACAAATCTACTGAATGTTCTTTGCTTTTTCCTACAACTTGCTTTCTTTTCTTTCTACTTCATGTTTGGAAAGTTTTCCATCTCCTCACTAGGGAGGACCTGCTTTAACTTCAAGTCCCTCGGCTTTTCTGGTAAACACCTCACATCCTCACTGGAAGTAAAGAAACTATAAGTAAAACCAACCCTTGGCAAGTCTGCAGCTGGGGGCGTTCTCTGGAACTTTCCGCATCCCTCCTGGTGCCTGGCACAGGGACTACACTGAGCCAGACCCTCCTACGTATTTGCAGAGTCTGTGTGCAGTTCTTACGTCCGGTTCTGCACTCCCAGAAGGCTTGACCTCCTTCGGGGTGTTTAACAACACTGATTAATGCCACGGCACATTTGGATGGCTGGGCCCTTTTCCAAAACCACTTCAGAGGCTTCATAAGGCTGGGCCCTCTATACAACCTGGAATGGTCTGAAAGGACGTATGTACCCTAGAAAAGCCATGTTTTAATCCTAATCCTGTTTTGTAAAGGCAGCCGTTTATTCTAATCCCTAGTCAGCATTGTATGCTTCAAACTGTAATTAGATCATCTCCCTGGAGATGTGATTTAATCAAGAGTGGTTGTTAAACTGGATTAGGTGACAACATGTCTTTGCCCATTTGGGTGGTTCTTGATAAGTTCCTGAAGTCCTATAAAAAAGGAAACATTTTGGAGAATGGGACCGATTTAGAGAGAGCAGATCAGAATAAGGTGGCCAGGAGAAGCAGAGTCCACCAGCCAGCAACCTTTAGAGATGAAGAAGGAAAGTGCCTCCCAGGGAGCTTCATGAAACAGGAAGCCAGGAGAAGTAGCTAGTAGATGACTCCGTGCTCGCCATGTGCCCTTCCAGATGAGAGAGAAACCCTGACTGTGTTCGCCACGTGCCTTCTCACCTGAGAGAAACCCTAAACTTCATCGGCCTTCTTGAACCAAGGTATTTTTCCCTGGATGCCTTTGATTGGACATTTCTATAGACATGTAATTGGGACATTTTCTGGGCCTTAGAACTGTAAACTAGCAACTTTTTAAATTCCCCTTTTTAAAAGCCATTTCGTTTCTGGTATATTGCATTCAGGCAGCTAGCAAACTAGAACACATACCCTTGCACCTAAGGAACCATTCAATCCTATTTTATAAGGGAGGAGCCTGCAGCCCAGAGAGATTAAGCTCTAAATCCCACGGCTGACTAGTGGTAAAGCCAGAGCTGGAACCCTCATCTGTCTGACTCCAAGTCCAGCCCAATAAGATCCCAACCTTGTCACATACACAAAAGCTGCCAGGGCCCAGGGAATGTGGGTCTGCTGCTTTGGGTGTCACCAGACCAACAGACACGGGCCTCCCCCTTAAGTCCAGGCTAGGAGTGTTGCCACCACTGAGCCTGGGACCGAGCTGCACAGGAAACACCCGCCCTCTGTGGTTTAGTTACAAGCTTGGGCAGCGGCTCCAAGACAGTGGCTCTGTCAGGACATGCCCAGCCCTGATGCCCAGTCCCATTTCCGGCTGCTCTGGGCAGTACAATGTGCCCTGCTGTTTTTTGTGGTTTTTTTTTTTTTTTTTTTTGGCATGGGCAGGCACTGGGAATCGAACCCGGGTCTCCGGCATGGCAGGCAGGAACTCTTCCTGCTAAGCCATCATGGCCTGCCCTGTGCCCTGCTGTTTTAACAACAACCCATGAGTTGAAGACTCACTGTGTGATCCCCAGCTAGACAGGGCCTTTCAGAGCCCTCTGTTTCCCTATCTGCAAAACAGAGCTAATATCCACTTCACAGGATTGTTGTGAAGATAAAGTGAGTTGACTTGTCCAAAGGGATCCAAGAAAGAATACGGATCTTATAGACCTAAGGCATCGTTTTGGAGACCATCATTTGAAATGCCATCAGGTAGGGCTCCTAAATCCCATCTTATGCTGAACCTGGGGCTCAAACACCTCTCTGGCCAGGCTGCTCCTCTCACCCAGGCTGCTCCTCTCTTCCCAGGCTGCTCTACAGGACTCTTTTTGTCTTGTTCACACTCCTACATATTGAAAACATTCTCTAGAGACTGAGCTAGGTGTTTACATGCAGTCCTCATTACAACCCTGAGAGGCAGGTAATATCATTACCCTTCCACAGACAGCTGAGACAGACTAAGTTACACAGCAAATGCTGGAGCTGTGATTTGAACCCGGGTCTGAGGTTGCATCACTTGGACCAACTTGGACAGAAGACAGAGTGGGGCTCCTGACTGGCTCCACAGCCTGGGTCTCTGCAGCCTTCCAGTAACCTATCTTTAGGTCTATTATTTCTGCCCCACTACTCCTCTTGCTGGTGTCTCCTCCCTAGAGGTCATTCTGAAAGGTTTCTTAGCAACCACCTGCTTCCTGGATCAACCTAGAGATTATCCTCCTGGGAGCTTCAGAAAAGAAGGCCCACTAGGGAGCAGCACAGCTGAAAGAGCCTGGTCCCTCATGTTCAGCTCAGGACACCTCACTTCAAGGAGTACTAAGAGATGGATGACAAAAAGCTCCTGATGCCCCCTTAAGTGGACCTGGGACCACAGGCTGGTGGTTCTCACGCAGGGGCAGAACCAACCTGGCTTGTTCTCTGGTGAAGAAGGCCTGCGAAAGCTTCCAATAACACCCCCTCCCCCAATTACCTCCCCACCTTCCCTCCAGAAGAAAGGATTGGGGTACAGAGGCTGTGGCAAGAAAGTTCCTGAAATCAGGCAAAGGTCCAAAATGAAGTCGGCAGGATGAGATAGCAAAATGGAAAGTGGAGAGTTGCCAAATGAGTCTACTTCTTTTTTTTTTTTTTTCTTGCAAGAGCTGCTCTCCCATCTGGATAGAGAAGGAGGGTGCACTTAGGTATTTGTACGTGGGAAAGAACTGTGGGTCTCGGAAGGCAGATCCACCAAGAGGCAAAATACTGCTTGCGAAGATATCAGGAAACAGGAATGCTCAACCAGTTCCCTGAGAAATGGACCACAACAGCCCCAAAAGTGGATGACCCACTCGCCCTAAAAGGTAGGGTACAGCTCAGTGGTGCACTAGTAAATGTTTAACCACAGACTCCTGGGGGCAGGGGTGGAGGGTGGTGGTGCTAATTTATAGCATTTGCCAATTTCCATGGTGTAAATACTTCCAGGAGAGCCAACTGCAAGCTACCACCGTGATGTTACTGAACCCAGTGCACATTCAGCTCTCCTGAGCCAGCTCCATTGCAATGGCCAACTCTGCCCCAATGAGAGAGCTTTGAGATGGGAAATTTCTGACAGGGAGAAACATGAGCTGGATCACCCAAGGGGAGATGGGATGAGAGCCAAACAGATGACTCAGGTTGAAAACATTCTTTGATCCTTCTCCCCTGCTTTGATCTCAGCTCACCTATTGAATGTGTTTGTTGGCCAAGATAAATATTAGTTTCCCCACTCAAAATTGGGATATGTGCATTGATGACCACAAGGTGTATTTTATTAATGGGGATGGAGGGACTAAGCAAAGTCTGGTCTGTTTCGAGAAAGCTGGGATGAAGCATTTCCCTGCAGCTGACATACCTTTAAAAAAAATTAACATAAATAAATATTATTTTCTTTTTTCCCCCTGATTATAAATATACCATGCCCATGCTGAAAAATTCTGAAAATACAGAGAAATATAAAGAAAATAAAATTTAACCATAACCCATCCAGAAATAATCACTATCACCCCTAGAGAATTTTGCCTTTTTTGCTGAGTTCCTATATACATTCTTTTTTTTTACAACGTTGATATGACATTTTACACTAAGTTTTAATTTCTCCTACTTACCTTAACTTAGTATTATAAGCATATACTGTGATTTTTTCATAACTAACTAGTATTTTTTAATTGAAAAAGTAATAAATACTAGTGATAAAAAAATAATCCAAGCAATTATGTGGAAAATAAGCATCTGGCATCTCCCCCAGCCCTCAGCACTTTTCCCCAACTTCTGATATTGTAAGTTTTACCTGGTTTTATCATATGCCACCAATTAGAATATTAAAAACTCACTAACACTTTTCCTTTCAAAGTTTATGCAGTAATCTGGGTCTATTTATTGTGATTACCTAGAAATGTAAAGTTCAATGAAAGTTTTTTTTTGGTAACCACTTTCTTGAGATAAAATTCACATGCCATACAATTCACCCTTTAAAAGTGTGCAATTCATTGCTTTTTTAGTATATTCACAGAGTTGTGTAATTATCATAATAATCATTTTTATAATATTTTCATCTCTCCAGGAAAGAAACCCCATATAACCTGTAGCTATCATCTCCTCCGAAACCCACATTCGTTCTAGCCCTAGGCAACTACTAACAATTTTCTGTCTCTATAGATTTGCTTATTTTGGACATTTCATATAAATGGAATCATACATAGGCATAACTCATTTTATTGCCCTTCACAGATAGTGCATGGGGTTTTTTTGTGTGTGTGTTTTTTTTTTTTTACGATTGAACTTTTGTGGCAATCCTGCATCGAGCATTGGTGCTGCTTTTCCAACAGCAGGTGCTCACTTTATGTCTCTATGCCACATTTAAAATGTTTCTGATATATTTATTTAGTATTTTTTTTTTTTTTTTTAGAAAAAAGCAGTTTTATTCACACACCATACAATCCATCCAAAGTGTCCAGTGAGTGGTTTCGGTATAATCACAGAGTTGTCCATTCATCACCACAATCAATTTTAGAACATTTTAATTGTTCCAAAAAAAAAAAAAAACCAATACCCCTAATATCTTCCTATTATTGACACTTGGCTTTGGTGTGGTGTGGTACCTTTGTTGCAACTGATGAGAGAATATTGAAAAAATTATTGTTTAACTACAGTCCATGGTTTGCAATAGGTGTATTTTAATGGGTACATACATTGGTTTTTTTTAAGTCATAATGCTATTGCACACTTAACAGACTATATATGCACTTGGAAACCAAAAATTCATGTAACTTACTTTATTGTGATATTTGCCTTATTGTGGTGGTTTGGAACTGAACCTGCAGTATCTTTAAGGTATGCCTGTAATATGTGGTCTTTTGTGACTAGCTTTTTCACTTAGTGTAATGTTTTCTAGGTTCACCCATGTCACAGCATGTATCAGTACTCCGTTCCTTTCTATGGCTGAATAATATGGCATTGCATACGCCTGTTTCTCCATGCATCTGTTGACAGACATTCAATGAAAGCCAAAGTCATTAAGTAACTCAGAGATTGGGGGCATCTCTTTCCTAATTTCCTCCCTGCCCTACCTATCATTCCATTTACATCTTCTGGAAAGAAATTGTTCCTGCTTCCCTTGCTGCCCTACTGAGTGGCATTTGATGCAGCCGGTCTCTCTTTCCTTACATTGGGCTCTGTAGGCCAAAGCCACTAGCTGGATTTCAGCGGAAGAGTATATTATGCTATTATTTTTCCTTTTTCAAAAATTTCAGACAAATTCCTTTGGGTGTGTAACCAGGAATTCCCCAAACTCCTATGGTCCCAGCACCTGGTTATTGTTTGCTCCAGTTTGATCTCTGACCCTTGCCCAAGTTCCACTGCATTTCTCAAAAACAAATGTACTAAAATTAATTTTCCTCTAAGATTTTGCCTTCTGCATCCAGAAAAACTTAGTTTTGCTCAACCAAGAGAGAAAGTGTGGGGAAGCACAGTTCCTACTTGAATCTGGCTTTTAAAGATTCAGCTAATAGCTGATTTCCTATGAAATTTTGTAAGTTTCCTTATAATAGAATCCAGTTTGCTCCTTCCAGGAACGCTTGGCTGGAACCTCTCCTTTCATCCTTTTAGCAAACTTCTGAAGTGCATACTATTTTTAACCACATTTTACAAATGAGGAAATACTGGCTGAAAGAGATGAAATGACTTCCCCAATGTCACAGCCATAAATCCATTACAAAATGAATGACCCAAATCTAACATTTCTTTAGAGCATCTGGTGGTTCTGAAGCGGTGATGAAAGCTATGCACCCTCTGCAGGAAAGGGCACACAGCCACAATTTTTAAAAAAACAGTTGTATTTACATACCACATCATCCATCCAAAGTATATTGTCAATGGCTCTTGGTATAATCACAGAGTTATACATTCACCACTACAGTCAGTCTGAAAACATTCCCATTTCTTCCGGAGAAAAAAATCCCATACCCCTTATTTCCCCCTACTATTGGCATTTAGCTTTGTTAGAGTGCCTTTGTCACAAGTAATGAACAAATATTACAATGTTACTGTTAACTATGGATCTCAACTTACACTCATTGTATTTTCCCATGTAGCAGCCTGTTATTAACACCTTGTAATAGTGACATACGTTTGTTCTAGTTCACGTAAGAACTCTCTTACATTTATACAATTAATCACCATCATTGTCCACTCTGGGTTTCGCAGGTTTTACAGTCCAGTTCTTATCCTCTAGTTTTCATGACTCTAGCCTACCTCTTTCAACAGCGCTCACACTCTGCTTTGTTAATGACACTTCCAGTACTGTGCTACCCCCACAGGGTATTGTGCTATTCGGTCCTGAACCTTTACAGTGAACCTTCTTGAACATTCTGGACTCCTTTATCATCGATTGCCCAATCTCTGCCCAGTTTCTATCCCCTGATAACCTATGCTCTCGGATCGAATTCTCAGAGTTTGCTTATTATCATCAGTTCATATTAGTGAGACCATACAATATTTGTCCTTTTGTTTCTGGTTTATTGCACTCAACATAATGTCCCCAAGATTCATTCACCTCATTGCATGCCCCACGACTTCATTCCTTTCTGCAGCTGCACAATATTCCATCATATGGATACACAACCACTTACCCTTCTGCTCATCAGTCAATGGACCCTTGGGTTACCTCCATCGGCAATCATGAATACTGCTGCCATAAATATTGGTGTGCAAATGTCTAGTCATGTCCTTGCTTTCAGTTCTTCCAAGTATATACCTAGTAACAGGGTTACAGGATCATATGGCAACCCTATACTTAACTTCCTTGGAACATCCACACTGCCCCCCAGAGGGGCTGGACCCATCTACTTCCCTCCCAACAGTGAATAGGTATACCTCTTTCCATATCTTCTCCAGCACTTGTAGTTTCCTCTTTCTTTTTTTAAACAGTTTTATTCATATACCATACAATCCATCCTAAGTGTACAATCAATAGCACGTAGTTATGCATTCATCACCACAATCTATATGGAAACATTTCCATTTCTTCCAAAAAGAAAGAAGAAAAGAAAGGAAAAAAACTCCCATACCCTTCCCTTATATCCTCCTCTAATTGACATTTAGTTCTGGTATATTTCCTTTGTTACAATTACTGAAATAATATTACAATGTTACTGTTAACTACAGACCCTTGTTTGCATTAATTGTATTTTTTCCATATACTATCGCATTTTTAACACTTTTGTAATAGTGACATACATTTGTTCTCGTTCATGTAAAAACTTTCTTATATTTGTACAATTAACCACCATCATTGTCCACAGGTTTCACTAAGTTATACAGTCCTAGTTTTTATCCTGTAGCTTTCCTTCTGGTGCCATGCCCCTAGCCTTCCTCTTTTACCATATTCACACTCAGTTTTCTTCATTATATTTACAATATGGTGCTACCATCACATGGTATTGTGCTATCCATTTCGGAACCTTTACAATCAGTCTGGTTAAACATTCTGTACTCCTGAAGTGTCTAATGTCCAATCTGTATTCTCTTTCTATCTCCTGATAACCTGTGTTCTCAAATTTAACTCTGAGTTTGCTCATTATAGTTAGTTCAAATTAGTGAGACCATACGGTGTTTGTCCTTTTGTTTCTGGCTTATTTCGCTCAATATAATGCCCTCAAGTTTCATGCACATTGTTGGATGTGTCATGACTTTATTCCATCTTACACTGCATGATATTTCATCATATGCATATACCCCACTCATCATCCACTCATCATCAACATTTTAAAAGCAATTTTAAGGAATTAAAAAAAATTCTACTGGTCTAAAGTGTAATTGTAAACTTGGGTTGGCTGGGCCCAGGAGGGAGTGAAAAATATCACTTATAAAATGCATCAGCACTTTTAGTCTCCAGTATTTTAGAGCAGCTAGAAGTAAAAACCTAAAATAGTTCAATTAGAACCCATGTCCAAGTCTGAAGTATGTTCTACCACTAATTGTGGTGCTGTGCTTTGAAATTTATAGCTTTTTAAAAAATGTATGTTATTGTTCACAAAAAAAGAAGGAAAAAGTCGACTGTGATGATAAAAAAGTATTTAAGCCCTCTAGCCTCCTACATTCTGGAGCATACGAGAGGATCATATGGTAGCCCATAACAGACTCTGGGGTCTGTCCTGTAATCACTTTTTGAAGAGTGCTTTGAAAACTATTCCTTTTTTATTTCTTTGCTTTGCATATATGTTATACTACACAATAAAAGAAGTTAAAAATGCATCAGCAGGTGGCGCTCTCTGCCCTAAATGGACTCTAAATGGTCCCACTGCCAAGGTCTTGTAAGAGATAAGAGTTGGTGCAGGCTTCATGGAACTCAAAGAATTTCCGAGATTACTGGTTAAACCAATAACTCTCACTGTCCAGAGGAGGGGGGAAAAGCCCAGTTGTTAAGCAGTTTGCTCAAGGTCACAACTCAAGGACAAAGCCAAGGCTCACCAGTTTTTTCCAAGTTCTGACACTTCTAAGATGTATCACATAATTCCCTGACCCATTAAACAGCCCAGTGGACACATGTAATATCTTCTCTTGAAGGTTTAAGGAATGAACTTTGCGTCTGTGGGTGTGTGCTCATTTTGAACATTGGCTATTGTGCTGTGCTCCCTACAAGGCAGATGTAGGGGCCCTTATCTTACCCCACAAAAATGACTCCAGACTATTATTTCTTTGTTAAAATAGCCAACCCACATTTTTAAGAGTTCCTCAGTGAGGAACCTAGCACTGGTTTTAGTCCACTTGGTTGTCAGATTTTCTCACAATTTCTATGTGTCCTTAGAAAAGTTATTTTCTCCTCTCTGAGCCTCAGTTTCTCAAGCTATTATCTGAGTTCTGACTTTTACTATGTGGCAGGCACTGTGCAGGATACTGGGGTATCAACGGGGAACAAAACACAGCATTGCCCCTATCCTCAGAGCTTGCACTCACCCTTCACTCCAGCCACAGCTGACAACGGCTGCTCCCCAGCCATGTTCTCTCACATCCCATCCCCCCACCCCTCTCCATGCTCTCACTCTCTCAGCAACCAGGGATGTCCTTTACTCTTTCTTCAGCTGACTCATTCCCAGTGATTCTTCTAGCTCAAGTTGTCACCTCTTCCAGGAAGTCTTTTGGATACCCAGCAGGGATGGGTGCCCCTCTTTTGCATTTCCCCTCCTGCACCACAGAAATTTCTATTACAACTCATGTTGCTCTGAATTGTACTAATCTCTTTACCCATCTGTCTTCCTGCTGCAGACTGAGCCCTCCCTGAGGGCATGAACGACAGCTTATTCATTCCTCTGTCCCAGGGTCTAGCACAGCCTGGCACGCAGTAGATGCTCAGTAACTGATAATGGAGTGAATAATTTTGGCCCCAAGCAGAGTAGAGGGCAACATTGGATGTCAGAACACCCTGGCAGGGTTTCCTTTTGGCAACTTTTCCTTACAGGGCTCCAGAATCTGCAGATGGTTCTTGTTTGCTTAAAGCTATCTTCTTAATACTCTGCTTTAGTTGCTCCCTTTCCAGGGGACATCTGGTCTCCCTGGGAGTTGCTTATCTTCTCTGCCCCAGGGTACAGTCTGCCCTTTACTGGCCATCTTCATCAAGCTAACCCTGAACACGTCTCCCTGGTGACTTCATCACTTTCTCACTGGTCTCTGTTTCTCAGCCTGCGACTCAATCTTTTGGAATTGACTGTGGGTTAAGACCCTAGGCTCCGGCATCCAAAACGCCTGGATTTACGTCTCTAACCCATTGCTTCTAAGCTGAGAGACCATGGCAAGGCATGTCTCTGAGCCTCAGCTGCTTCAATTGTGAAATGGGAGTCACTTTAGCCTGCATCTCAGGACACGGGTGAGCTGAGCATATGAGAGAAGGCATGCAAGATGCTGACACAGAATGTGGCAGGGAAAAAGAGCTGAGTAAATATTGTGTGCCACTCCGGAGGTCCAGAATTTGTAGATTCTGCTTATAATTCTTTCATACATTTCATGTATCAAATAATCGACACCACCTTACTAATTCTTTGGCTTACTTTTGCTTCCCAGCTTTTACAAAAGTTTTGCTAGGCAGTTAAAGATATATTAATTGTTATTTTAAAGAAAAAATATGTAAAAATGTAATGTAAAGCAATTCAGTCCACATGTGGGAAGTGAAGTTCCTGCAACATCTTTCTAAATTCTCCACCTTTCCCCAAAGAAAAGCACTGCTAATTGTTGTTTGTATCCTTCCAGCTTTACATTTATATACATATGTATTCTACAAGACACATAAACATGTGGGTTTTTTGTTTGTATTTATGAATTTGTTTTTATTGGGTAGAGGAGATGAGTTTAGAAATGTCACCTAGGTGCAATGCCACCAGGGAATGTCCATTCTAATGGTCCTGGGATAGATTTTGCAACTTTTTCCTTTTCCTGGAACTGTTCTTAGTGACAGCAGCGTCTTCAGTCCCCTGGTGACAGGATCCTCCTTGGAGGAGAGCTTCTTCTTTTTCCTTGGAGGCACTCCTTCTTTTGGATGCCTCTTCAAGATCACCAACTGGTTCCTCTTTGGGGAAAGCCTTCTTCCTTTTAGGGAAACGTTTGCTGCCCATGGTCTCCTGGATTTTTTTTCTTCTTGAGTTTGTAGTAAGAGACTTCCATTCCATTCTCCTAAGGAGTCTCCTGAACCTCCCGAAGTTTTTTCTTTTTCTTTTTAGGCCTCTCACTCTTCTGATGTCCTGCTGCTGCTTTCTGAAGATGTGAGAGCAATTGCAGCCAGCTGCCTCTTTTCCTTCTTTAAGGGTTTCCTCTCCCATTTTTCCAGCTTCCTGCTAATGTCTGCAGATGCTTCCTCTGCCCCACTGCCTCCTTTGTGACATCCACACTCTCTTCTGCCTCATGAAAAGACAGCCACTTCTCGTGCTGTTCTCAGAGTTTCTCCCCAAATCACTTGTGGGCACCTCAGAGACGCAACCCATTTGTGAGGAATACTGCATTTGTTTGCCAGATCTGGGGAGATGCAGTCTTTTTTCCTGCTCGGAACAATGGAAGTGAAGTGGAAGATGAGTCCATCTTTGGGCGCTATCCCTTTGCCTTGAGTTCTCTGGAAGCTTGGTCCCTGTGCTGGGCCTTGGAAATCTCTCAGACACCAGGAGTTTTGGGTTTTTTAAAAACATAAATGAGGTCATACTCTGAATTTTTAAGTGACTGCTCTTTTTTTAAACACCCCTTAAAAAGTGGCAATCCAGTGGTTGTGTAACCATCTCCACTGTTTCATTCCAAAACATTTATACCACCCTAAAAATAAACCCCACACCCATTAGCAGTCACTCCCCATTCCTTCCTCTCCCCAGGCCTGGCAACCACTAACTTGTTTTCTGTCTCTGCGGGTTATGCTTTTCTGGACACACAATGTACATCCTTTTGTGTCTGGCTTCTTTCACTCAGCATAATATTTTCAAGTTTCATCCCATGTTCTAGCCTCTATTAGTACTTTATTCTTTTTTATGTTTGAATAATATTCCACTGTATGGTGATACCGCATTTTGTTTATCCATTGATCAGCTGATGGACATTTGAATCGTTTCTACTTTTTGGCTATAATCAATAGTGCCTCTATGGAAATTCATGTACAAGATTTGGCATGGACATATATTGTGGTGGTTTGGAACTATGTACCTCAGAAAAACATGTCCTTAGACTTAATCCACTCCTGTGGGTGTGGATCCATTGTAAATAGGACCATTTGACGAGGTTACTTCCGTTAAGGTGTGGTCCCATTCAGTCAGATGGGTCTTAATCCTATTACTGGAACCCTTGATCAGCGAATGAAATTCAGACAAAGAGGAAGCAAGAAGTTGAAAGTCATCAGGGCCTGGGAGAGAAAGGGGAAGAGGCCACCACATGCACTGCCCGTGACACAAAAGCCTAGGATCAGGGACCATGGCAGCCAGCCCCAGAGTGCCAGTCTTTGGGGAGAAAGACCTGCCTTGATTTGGACTTCTCAAGGCCTCACCACTGTCAGCTGACAGACTCCCATCCTACAAGCCAACTGCTTGAATGATATTTGCTTTAGCAGTGAGGAAATCAAAATATATATTTTCAATCATCCTGGGCATACACTTAGAAGAAAACATAGGTGTAAATCTTTGTGACGTTGGGTTCGGCAATGATTTCTTAGATGTGACATCTGAAGCACAAGCAACCACAGAAAAATTAGACAAATTGGACTACATCAAAATTAAAGATTTTATGCATCAAAAGCCACTGTCAAAGAAGTGAAAAGACAACCCACAGAAAGGCAGAATATATTTGCAAATCATACCTCTGCAAAGGAGATATATATCCAGAATATATAAAGAATTCTTATAACTTAAGAACACTACCACTGATAAAACCCTAACCCAATTAGGAAATGGACAAAGGACTTGACTATAGATATTTCCCTAGAAGATATACAAATGGCTAATAAGCACAAGAAGAGATGCTTAACAGTAATTAGGGAAATGCAAATCAAAGCCATGATGAGCTACCACTCCAAACCCACTAGGGCAGCGTGAATATATATATATATAGTTTTAAAGCAACTCAGCAAGTGTCGGTGAGGATGTGGTGAAACTGAAATCTTCGTACGTGCTGGTGGAAGTGTAAAATGGTACAGCTGCTATGGAAAACAGGTTGGCAGGTCTTCAAAAGATGAAACACAGAGTTACCATAAGTTTTGGTTATGCTGTGTTTCTTTTGTCAGATATCAATAATAGCCACTCTAGCTCTCTTTCGGTTACTGCGCATATGGTACGTTCAGCTTGTTTCTTTGAATCTAAAGTATGTCTCTTGTAGATAGCATCTAGTTCAATCCTGTGTTTTTTTTTCTCCATTTAGCCAAACTCTGCCTCTCAGTTAGATAATTTAATCCATTTGCATTTCATGTACTTACTGGTTTGTTAAAGCTGATGAAATGCGATATACCTGAAATGAACTGGCTTTTAACAATAGGGATTTATTAGCTTATAAATTTACAGTTCTAAGACCATGAAAATGTCCCAATTAAGGCATCAGCAGGATGATAACTTTTCTGAAGACCAGTTACCAGGGAGCTTGGGCTCTTCTGTCAGGTAGCAAGGCACATGGTGATGTCTCCTGGTCCTTCTCCCCTGGGTTTTGCTGCTTCAGCTTCTGCCTTCTCCATCTGTGGCTTTTTCTCTAATCTTCTCTGGATGTTTCTCTGTGAACTTCTCTTAGTTTCTGTGTTTTACCTTCTTATAAAGGATTCCAGTAAGAGGAATAAGACCCACATTGAATGAGGTGGGTCACATCTCAACTGAAATAACCTAATCAAAAGGTCCCACCTACAATAGGTCTCCACCCACAGGAATGGATAAAAAGGACATCATCCTTTTGGGGGGTTGTAGAGCCTCCAAACTACCACAGTAGGATTTACATTTGCCATTTGGCTACTTGTTTTCTATGTGCCACATGTCTTTTTTTGTTCCTCTATTCCACCTGTAGTGCCTCCTTTTGTGTTAAGTAGATATTTTCTAGTGTACCATTTAATTCCCTTGTCATTTCTTTAGCTATGTATTTTTTAGTTATTTTCTTGGTGGTTGCCCTGAGGATTACAATTCAATTCGAATTTGTAACAATCTAGTGCAGATTAATAGCAGCTTAATTTCACAAGTATACAAAACTTTACTCTTAAATAACTCCATTTCATTCCCTTCTTTATTTCATTGTTACAAATTACATCTTTATACATTATGTGCCCATAAGCAATGATTTATAATTATTGCTTTATCCAGATATTTTGAAAAGTGCCACTCCAGAGGTAACTATGAGGTCTAGCAAGCCAACACACATTCATATCTACCTACATGTTTACCAATTTCTTTGCTCTCCATGACATCTTGCCTCTCACTTCCTCCTCTGGCTTGTATATCCTTCTCCCCAAAGAACATTTTTTTGGCCGTTCTTTTGGTAAGAGTATGAGAGTGGCAAACCCTCTTTGTCAGAAAGGGTCTTAAATGATAGTTTAGCTAGAGGAGGAATTCTAGGTTGATATAAGTATATGTGTCTTCATTTGTAAGCAGTATTTTTGGTCCTTGTTTTTAGGATTGTGTCTCTATGATCTGCAGTTTAATAATATATCTAGATGTCATGATATATTTTTTGTTTTTTAAAAATTCCTATTTTAACCAAATCTTTACATTCAGGAGTTTCAAAGGAGTAAGATTTTTCAACAAGCTTTCTCTGAACAACACTTCCCCCTGATCTTGTCCATTTCCTTATTTCCAAAGGCAACTACTTTCACCTCATTAGCTGATTATTTGATAGTCACCTCTGTATCTCTAAATTATATGCTTGTATTGATTACTTCTCCTGTTTTCACAATAATATACAATATCCAGTTGAAGACACAACTGGTTCCTGCTCTTATTTCTCATGTTCACTGTTTTGCAGGCTACTTCAACTCTAGAAAATGATCAGTCATTATGCCTCTTTTTTTTCCCTTATTAGATATATGGTAGGTCTTCTCGCTCCATCCTGTATGTCTCTTAACCTCTCTTTTATACATTTTATTTTATTTTTTATAGTCTTGGCAATGCATTCTGTAACTTCACTAGAACTATCTTCCTGTTCACTAATTCTCACTTTAGCTATTTCTAATCTGCTATCCATCAACTCAGTTTGAAGTGTCAAAGATGAATATTTTATTTCCATATTTATTTCAAATCTTCCTCCTTTTTCCATAATTTTCTGATAATCAATTGATTTCTATTGTTTCTTTTATTTCTTAAATCATTTAAATATACTTTTTTTAAAACTGTCTTCATATGGCTCCCTTATACCACAGTCTTAAGATGCTCATATTCCTATTTCTTAAGATGCTCATATTCCTATTTCTCAGGTCCTTTCACTCTCTTGATCACTGAAGATTAGTTCTTTGTTTTTTATTGTGATCCCTGAGGGACTCCCTCAGTCTCTAGGTTGTAGAGTGTCCCTCAAAAGTTGTTTTGCGTTTCCTCCTCTCAAATGCCCTATAGTTCCATAAGGCCAACACTAATTTTTTTTTTCTACTAGCTCTCAGCTTAGGATTCCTACATCATATGAATAGAGTTAATTTGATCCGACACCCTTATGTGGTAAAGAATTGGGGCTCTGAGTCCTTATAGGAGACTCCCCCGCCTCTAGCCCTGAACTCCAGGTGAAGACAAGATTCCTTCTTTGGCAGTTCCCCTGGTCCTCTTCTCATGGGGTGGCAGTCCTACAGGGTCCTGGCTTCATGGTGGTTCTCATATCTAGCACACCACCTGCCCACCACTGTTAAAGTCTGATACCCATCATATGTCACTGCACCAGCAGCTCAGGTTCTGAACATGCTGGCTGAGAGTGCTTTCTCTATTATAAACTTGGAATTTCCTTCCTTTATTCCAAAAAGGAATATGCATTTAACTTTTTTCTGTTAATTTCCCCCCTAGTGTTTCTATGTATTTGAACAGGAGGTGCTTGCATTAGCTCACTGTGCCATGTTGCTGGGCTGATACTAAATTGCTAGCCATATCCCATCTGCAGGCAGGTATTTCAGATTTTTTTGACTGAGTAATTTAGCCACATCATCTACACATATATATTTTATATTCATCTATATTCACTCAGTACAGAGAGAGAGGAACAACTGAAATAGTTTGGGGCACTATACTTAATCTGGAACTTACTCATTGACATTGAACCCTAACTTCTACAGAAGATGGGCACATGGTTGCTCTCAGTTTCCTGAGACTTTGATGACAATTTTACATATCAACTCACAAAGGGAACTAAGATGCTGTATTTCGCTGATGTATTTCCATCACTTTATCTCAACCCATCCTCCTACCATAAAAAAAAAATGCAAGTAAATCCCCAAATTATCAACATCCTTGTGTTTAGGCAACTAGCAACATTGACTAGCAAAAAATATATATTTCTGTATCACTTGGAAAAAAATCTATGTTTCTGAATGACATTTGCCTTCCAGGACTTTGACCTGACCACGGGGAACTGGCTTAGTGCCTTTTTGATATCTAATCTTTTGGTTCAAAAGATTAGACTTCTACCTTGCATAAATGTTAACTGTAAAACCTTATTAATCCAGTCCTGTTGAGGGAGTCAAAATCAGTTTTAGTTTGTTTGGTGTGTTTTAATGAATACACTTCCTCATTTCAGGAGCATGCAGAAATTCTGGAAAGCTCATAAAATTTTGATAAGTAGAGAAGGAACCTGTTTTAAGAAAGTTATTGATATATGTAATTAGTATCAGGTACATATACAAGTAAGGCACTTACAAGTTGCTCTTGAGTATGTCAACAAGACCTTTGCCACTAACAAAAGTGTTTTTTTCTGCCTTTTTCTTTTTTCGAGTATCAGCATGTCTTCTCCATTGGGTTGGGGGTGCCTCACCCCACTCTAAGAGCATGTGATTGGTACAGAGCTATTGGGGGGTGGCAAGGATCTATCTGGATGGTGGAGAGCTCATGAGGTCTGGATGAATGAGAGGGAGTTTCAATGTTGTTGCTGGAGGTGTTAGGAAAGAGGAGTCTTCTTTCTGCTAGGGTGGCTGACCTGCTGAGATGCCCGCCTGAAGTTGTCGGGGGTTGCACTTGTTGTCTATTGCTGCATAGCAAGGCGTTGCAAATGTGATGGCTTAAGACAACGTGTATTTATCATCTCCCATCTTCTGTGGGTGTTAGCCTGCTCCACTTCCTCACGGCTGCTGGACTGAGGTCTCAGATGCTCACTGGCCAGTGGCTAGAGGCTGCGTGGGCTTCTTTTGTGTGGCAGCTTATTTCACCAAAGCTTGCGAGCCGAGAAGGCAATAAAAAGAGCCTGCTAGTGAAACAGAAACCACAGTCTCGTGTAACCTAATCACAGACGTGATGTCCCATCAATGTTACCATATTCTACTGGTTAGAAGCAGTCAGCAGAAGGGAAGGGGACTGCAGAAGGCCATGAACACCACCAGGCTGGGATCATGGTGGGGGGTCCACCTTGGAGGCTGCATACCACAGTCACTAACTGAGAATGTCAAGGGAGAATCTATTTGAGATTGAAACTAGCCTAGAGGCGAACAGAGCTAAGAAATAAGAGGGAGACAGATACTTATGGTATCAATTAAACTGCTGGATCTAGCCACGCCTGAAGACAACCCTTCATCATGCCAGTCATATGAACTAATTCTTTTTCTCCTTTAAGAATGCCAATTTCCATTGGGTTTCAGGCACCTGCAACCTAAATGAAAGAGTGCTGAGTAGTACACAAGGATCTGGTCCAATTCTGTCACCTGAGGAACAAGGATGCCTACTGGAAGGAGGCTAGGGGTCTGGCAGCCCATCCAGAGCCCTACCATAGGGTGGGCTAGTTCTAGAGGTTGGAGACGCTGATCTCTCCAGGTGCCCCTGCTTCTCCCTGTGCATCTTCTCTGTTCTCTCACTGCCAATAGACTATTCTCCACTCTATGTTTCCTTCCTAGCCCTAGTTCCTGCTGCCTCTGATTTTCAGCTTGCACAAAGCTCTTCCTGGCCCCTCTGGATGCTCTCTGCAGCATCTCTTTTCTGCATCAGCTCCTCCCATTTACTATTGCCTGCTCCTCTGCTTGTCCTGGGGCAGACACAAGAGGCTGAATCCGATTGGCCCAGCTCATCCTTTTCAGTCAAGCTGAAAAGGTGATCTGACAAGCCTGTGGATTGGCTGCCGTGGGTCAGAGGGTGGGCTCGTGAGAGCTACACAGGGACTGCCGACATGGCAGGCACTCTGCTGCTGGTCTTGTCAGAATCCCACAAGGCAAGCCATTTTTCATAAAGATGTTAAAGAGTCTGGACTGATTAACCACCAATCTGATATTACTAACACCCGAATGGAGAGGCTCCGCCGAGTTTCAGTGTGATCTGGGAGACCTGGTTTCTAATACTAGCGCCTATGAATGAATGCTAACTGTGCAAACCCATCTGCATTTGCTAGGATTCTTTCTGCTGCAAGTCAAACACACCCAACTTAAATGGGCTCAGGCCCAAAATGGAATTTGCTGGCTCATGTGCCTGCAAAGTCCAAGGCCAAATCTTGTTTCATACTTGGCAGAAGCCAGGGGTCAGTCAAGGTCAATGTCAGTAGGCGTTGGTCCCTGTTTCTCCCCTCTTTGTCTCTGCCTTTCTCTGTCTATCCTCTTTCCTGTCTCTTTGTCCTTGTTTCCTCTGTCTCTCCTCTCCCTGTCTGTGTCTCTCTCTCCCTCTATCTCTTTCTCTCTCTGTCTCCCTCTCTGTCTCTGTCTGTCTTGTTGCCTCTGTCTGTCTTTGTCTATGTCCTCTGTTTCTCGGTGCTACTTTCCTCTGTGTTGGCTCTATTTTCAGGCACTTCTCCTTCCTGGTGATGGGATGGCCACAGGAGTTCCACGCTCGCATCCTCTTGCCTTAGCAACACTGCCCGGTGAAAGATTCCCTCTTGCCAATGCTTCCACTCAAGACCCCAGCACAGCACCATCTCATCAGCCTGGCCTGGTACCCCAGTGTGTGCCTGAACCAGCTTCGCCTAAGGGGGGCGGTGGGTTCACTGGTCAGCCCCACATCACACACCCACCCCTGGCACTGGGGGGCGGGGGGCAGCCGCCTAAGCCACAAGAATTTAGAGAGGGGTGGTTCCCTGGAGGAAAAGTGAGGTATTAATTGAAGGAAGAGAATAGGATCTGCCTCACCTGCCTTTGTTCCTGTTTTCTAAAAGCATGTGCCGCTCATGGAGCAATCTTGCAAACAACCTCTTGGTCTACAGAAACATTTGCCAGTGACTTCTAGAATTTCTGTTTTTAAAATTAATTTTCTGCCACAATCTTTCCAAGAAATGACCAGAAGGTGCCAGTGAGAATGTAAAGGATGTGTTTTAATTCTCATAGGAAAGTTTTTTTAAAGGCATTATTTCACATCTACTAGAATGTCCGCTATTAAACAAAAAGGGATCCACAAGTATTGGAGAGGATGTGGAGAAACAGGAATGCTCAGTCACTGCTGCTGGGAATGTAAAATGGTGCAGCTGCCGTGGGGGACAGTTTGATGGCTCCTCAGGAAGCTAAGTACAGAGCTGCCTTACAACCTGGCAATCCCAGCACTGGGGATACACCCACAGGATCTGAAAGCAGGGACACAGACAGACATCTGCACATGATGTTCACAGCCAAAAGACAGAAACAATCCAAGTGTCTGTCAACAGAGGAACAGATAAACAAAATGGGGCACATGCCCACGGTGGAACATTATGCAGCAGTAAGGTGGGAAGTTCGGAAGCACAGGACAACCCATATGAACCCTGAGGACATATGTCGAGTGAAATAAGTCAGATTCAAAGGACAGATATTGTATGATCTCGCTGATATGAACTAATCATTACATATAAACTCATAGACATAAAAATATATAATATAGGATACCAAGACAAAGAATGAGGCTAAAGGAGGAGGAGGAATTGTTTAATGTGCACTGGATGTTAAAGTAGGGTGAACTTAAATGTTTGGAAATGGACAGAGGTGACGGTAGCATGCTATGGTGAGGATAATTAACAGTTCTGGCTGGTGTGTGAGTGTGGCAGAAAGGGGAAGGTTAGAGTCATGTATGTCACCAGAAGGAATGTGGAGATTAAAATATGGGAATGTATGAAATCCTGGAATGAGCTGAGACACAGCATGAAGGGATTGAGAAAACCCCTAGAATGAGCTGAGACTCAGCATCAGGGGATTGAGAAAACCTTCTCGACCAAAAGGAGGAAGAGCGAAATGAGACAAAATAAAGTGTCAGTGGCTGAGAGATTCCAAACAGCGTCGAGAGGTTATCCTGGAGGTTAGTCAAGATGTAGTGGAGAGGCTGGAGGGAACTGCCTGAAAATGTGGAGCTGTGTTCCAGTAGCCATGTTTCTTGAAGATGATTGTATAATGATATAGCTTTCACAGTGTGACTGTGTGATTGTGAAAACCTTGTGTCTGATGCTCCTTTTATCTACCTTGTCAACAGATGAGTAAAACATATGGAATAAAGATGAATAATAGGGGGAACAAATGTTAAAATAAATTTAGAGTGAAATGCTGGTGATCGGTGGGGAGTATGGTATGTATGAATTTTTTTCTGTTTTGCTTTTATTTCTTTTTCTGAATAGATGCAAATGTTCCAAGAATGATCATGATGATGAATATACAACTATGTGATGATGTTTTGAATTACTGATTATTTATATAGAATGGAATGATCAGAAGTTACAAATGTTTGTGTTTGTTTGGTGTTTTTTGGTATTTAAAAAAAAATTAAAAATTAAAAAAAACAACATGGGAATGTATAACACACTACAGTGAATTTCATGATGGACAATGCCTGTGACTAACTGTACCAATATTAAAAAGTTATTTCATAGGGTGCAAGGGTAATTTAGTGGTAGAACTCTAGCCTGCCATGTGGGAGACCCGGGTTCCATTCCTGGTCCATGCACTCCCTCCCCACGAAAAAAACAAAACAAACAAGCAAACAAAACGTGCTGCAATAACGGGAGGCTCACATGGAAAAATAATGAAATGTGACCCTTCCATAGCATACAAGAAAAAGTTATTTCATGACCCAGCACAGATGTATAACACTGTTATAAGGAGGTAATAATAGAGGGGTACATGGGGAAAATGTACCTATTGCAATCCATGGGCTATAGTTAACAGTAATATTTTAATACTGTTTCATCAACAGGAACAAATGTGCTACACCAATACTATGGATCAATAATGGGGGTTGGGGATAAGAGGTATGGGAGGATTTGGGTTCCTTTTTCTATTTTTACTTCTTTTCTGGAGTAATGAAAATGTTTAAGTTTGATCATGGGGCTGTATGCCCAACCATGTGATGATACTGTGAGCTGGTGATTGTACACTTCAGATGGTTTCTATGCTGTGTGAATATATCTCAATAAAATTGTGTTAAAAAAAAAAGACCAGCAAAAATCTCAATATAAAACCTGACAAGTAGAATCCTGGAGACCAGTTGGATGTAAGTTTCCAAAACAGAGTCTTGGTGGAGTTCCTGCCACATGGTTTTGTGGCACTGACGTCGCCAGGCCTATGGTTTCTAGACTCGAGCTGTGGCCACAGTTCTGAGCTTTATTTTCATCCAGCCTTTCCTTTTAGACACTTTGTCTGCCAGAACCACGAAGAGTACAATCGCAATCAAGTCATACTCCCAAATAACCATATCAGCGAACGCCCTCCACTCACTCAACAAGCAAAAGCAACCTGACACTAGATATGTTAACACATTTAAAATTCATTTTTTCTTTTCTTTTGCTCTCCTCTCCTCTGTTAATACGTGAACGGCGCTCTGAGCATTCAGCAAATATCAAGTATCTGTCACCTGTCAGGGTTCTCCTAAGCTCCCCCAGGACTGGGATCTTTACCTGGATTTGTAGGGCGTTTCCTGGTTTGTGGAAGTTTCGTTAGCTGCCCAGGTCTGGATAAAGACTGTGCTCTCTTGAGTGTCCTGTCCTGCCCAGATCTGCCCCTGACTTGGCAGAGACCGCTAGAAAAGCAGAGCAAACAGGTTCTATTCTCAGCTGCACCTTGTCCGGTCACCGCACCTTTCCAAACTTCAGTTTCCCTGATCCTGGGGGTAAACAAGAAACAACCTCAAAGTCAAACAATGAATACCTTAACAAATAATTGAAGAAACCATCATTTTAGACAGTCGTTTTAAAGAACACCTTTTTTTGAAATGTTTAAGGTCAGAAAATGTTCAAAACAAAATATGAAAAATGAGGGATAAGGCGGAAGCATAGATGGATTCTGACTTGGACCATATATTCTACATACACATATTGTTAAAAACATGAAAATACAACTTAGTGGAAATAGAACATTGAAAAATACAAGAGGGTGAACCTGGTTGATGGCTGGGTACCCTCTGACTTAAAAATTTATCAGCCACAGAGGCCTCACCCAATTTAGAATATGATTTCTCAAACTTAAAATTTGAATGTTCTTTGACCATAAACTGCACTGCTAGGATTTTATCCTGAGGACAAATAAAATACCAACATCTAACCAGATAAGTGCATGAAGGTACATGTAAAATAATGCATATTGCAGAGATGTTCATATGGCATAATAATGGAAACAGTTTCAATGTCCCCAAATGGTGAATTGGTTTTGCAAACAAGTGACAGTCCATATAATGGCATTCTAAGCAGTCACTGAGAATGCTACTGTAGTAATTTATTAATAGACAAGATGGAGGAAGTATGGGGAAAAAAAAGACAGATTACACACCAGCTTGTATGTATAATTTGACCCAGTTTGTCATGAACACATATTTTCGTACGTACATGCTCACATTAATGTATGCAGAGGGAAGTCTATCCAAGATGTTCATTGCTTTTGGGTCGTGCGATTGCCGAAGGTTTTTAATGAATTCATTAATTAAGTATACATTTGCACCTTTATATTTATGAGCTTTCCTTAACAAATATGAAAAGTAGGCGCTGTGTGGAGCACAGCGCGTGTGCTTTGCCATTGAATCCACACAATGATCATTTCCTGGGTGTCGTTAAACCCACGCACCAAGGCAGGGACTGAGGCTTGGAAAGGACCAATCACATGGCTGCATCAGTTCCCTTGCGCTGCTGAAACAAATGACCACAAACTTCGTGGCTTAAAACAACACAAACGTGCTACCTGACAGGTCTCAGGGTCATCGGTCTCCGCTGGAAACAGTGGAGGTGTGAGCGGTGCTGGTTGCTTTGTGGAAGATCTAGGGGAAACTCCGTGGTTTGGCCTTTTCCAACGTTTAACAGCTGCCTGCATTCTTTGGCGCGTGGCCCCTGCCTCCATCTTCAAAGCCAGCAGCGGCCGGCCGTACTAGTCTTTCTCACACCCCTCTGCTCTCTCCTGCCTTCCTAGATCACAGTTCAGGGACTCTTATGATTGCTTCGGGCCCACTCAGGGAACAAGGATCAGTTCCCTATTTAAGGTCAGCTGATTAGCAACCTTCCTTCCACCTGCTACGTTAATGCTCCTTTGCCATGGGCTCTAACCTGTGCACAGGTTCCAGGGATTAGGAAGAGGACGCCTTGCCTAAGGCTGCATGGCTTCTGGGTGATGGCTTTGGGAGTTGGACTGAGCACTCCACCCTTGGCATTATGCTGATTCATTTGCTAAGCGGCCCATTATTTGAGCATTGAAGAAAACGCCAAACATTGTATAGATTAAAAAGAAAAAAGGGATACTCCCTTCCCTGTCCCTTTAACCTGATCCCACCTTGTTGCTTGCATCATCCACATCCTCCTACACAAGTACCCCCTTCCAGCAAAACCGGGTCTGCTCACCGTCCCTGCAACGCCTCAGGTTGGCTCCTACTTCAGGTCTGCTGAAGCTTGAGGTCGAGGCTTAAATTGGGGAGTGGCATCCAAGAGGCTGATGATAATATGGGTTTAGATGTGCAAGGAATTTGGAGAAGCACCGTGGGAGGATATGGGGAGGAAATCGGGAGAGGCTGGGAGAGCCACCTGCGTTCCTGAGAGAGCGTGAAGGAGGGAGGAAAGCCTAGGCTGAAGCCTGCAGCCATTGGAAGCATGGCCTTGGCCTAAAAACGGAGCGCTGCACTTGGGGTCCTGATCAGTAATACGCCCAACAGTCGGAGAACTGCGGGGGGCGTCCTGGGTTGGCCGCGGGAGGGGGGGGCGCTTCGAGGCGATTCACCGTATTTGCACCTTCGCGAGGGGCGAGCTGTCCCCTCAGCGCCGGGCCCAAGCCTGCTGGCCTCTGTTCCGGTGCTGCCCGCTGCGGCTGCAGAAGGATGGTCTCTGGGGCCTGTTCTGCCACTCACGCCTCTCCCAGCCTCAGTTTCTCTGTCTATAAAATGACAGAGAGTATAACATGGAGTACATCCCTCCTGGGGTTGCGGTAAAGATGAAAGCGGATGCTGTCAAGTTCTCGGGTTACTCCTGGCTCGGGAAAGATGGCTTGGTCAGTTCCAACCATCGAATCAGCTGGAAGCAGCAAACTTCCTGCCCGAGAGAGGGTCGCAAAGCAGCGAGGGTGGCGCACAGCGGAGCAGGTGGCCTTCACAGGACTGCGGGCGGGCGGGCGGGAAGGCGCAGGCGCTGTGTAAGCCCGGAGAGCTCGGTCCTACTCGCTCCCATCTCTGCAAGTGCTAATAAGGATCTGTGCCAAGACCCACAGAAAGTTCTAAGCGTTTTAAAACAACATCAGCAACAAAAACTTTCCTTCTGAGCAGTTTTCTCTGAAGGTACGACCATCCGTTCAGAGAAATCAATTTCTTTTTTAACACATTGCTTGTAGAATGGTTTCTATTACCTCCAGAGCACTTCACAGCAGTTTATACTAAACAGTGAGAGGAGAGGCCTTCTCATTTCTCAAACTGCTAATTAAGGAGGAGCTGCTGCTATTGGAATCATAGGTGAAATGGTCTGTCTTTGCTGAATGTGATATTTTATCAGAAAGTGGAAGTTTTAGTGATCTGTACCTGAAACCTATATATATATATTAATTCATTTACTTTCTTGTAATAATAAAGATGCTAATGTTATGTACCCAATGTGCCATGCACCATTAAGGGCTGCAGACAACCATCACGGAGGGTCTACTCAAGTGGGCAGTGGTGTGGTTCAGATGATAAACTAGAAATCTGCAGTGCTCTGATAATAGGAAAGAGAAAGGAAAGGGTGGCTGTACATGCCTAGAACAGGATATTTCCCACGTCTTGATGGGTGGGAGGCATTGAAAGCGATGTTTCAGAGGAGCACTGAAAGATGATTAAAGGCAAGTCAGTGCAGGAGTACAGTGAGGATTCGGGTAGATGGTGGAAAAGTGTTTTAGGCAGAGGGAACAGCATGTGCAAAAGCCCAGAGGTAAAAGACCAGTTGGGGCCTCTGAGGAACTGAAATAAGTTAACAAGTTCAGAGTGTTTAGAGGGAATACAGGGAGGGAGGGGCAGGGAGGTGGCGGAAGCCTGTAGGAGCCTGATGAGAGTCTGGACTTTATCCTGAGACAAAGGGGAGCCATGGAGGGCTTTAGAGTAAGGGTGAGGACAAGGTGTGGATTGACCTGATTTACATCTGAGAAAGATCAACAGGGAGTGGAGAGTAGGCTGGAAGGGAAGAAGACTGGAGGAGGTGGTCAAGGAGAGTGATGATTAGGAAATCAAGGAGAGGCGTAATTAGGAAAGAATAGGTGGAGGAGGTGGGAAGAGAAGTGGATGGATTAGAGGGGCATTAGCTTGGCGTCCAGTTGCTTGCTGGGGAGCAAAAGGACAATAATGGTAGGCAGGAGTAGAAATATTTGGAATTTCTTTCTGCCTTTCCCAAGAGGTTTGCAGCCATCACCTCATCTTCTCACAGCAGCATCCTTGCCCTCAACCTGCGGTACAGAAAAGGTGCAGGTGACTCCTGCCAGGCAACAACGGAGGTGGGTGTGGGTTAGCAAGGAGTGGGTGGATGTGGGTTAGCTGCAGAACCCATTCAGGCTGCTGTCTGCTCTGGACTACAGCCTGGGCCTCTCTTCTCTCCCTGGTGCTTATCACAGTTTGTAATTTTACATTTATTCATGCCATTCGATTAACAACTCTCTCCACTATTAGACTTTTAGCTCCATGAGGCCAGGGACTGTTCCTGCTTTTGCTTAGAAGGTTCTAGACATTAACTTATGGAATGAATGGAGGGAAAAAAAAACAGCGCTATGTGTTTGAATTCATTATCTCCAGCCTGGACTCTGACACTTAATTAGCTGCGTGGACTTGAGCCAGTCACTGCACTCCATTTCTTTCTTTCACTCATTCATGTCTTTAAAGAATATATGCTGTAATATAGCAAGCCCCTTTTGGTAATTTTCTTAAAACAATCTGCCAACTATTTAAGGATATAGATACAAGGATGTTCATGGCAGTAATATTTGTAAAAGGAATAAACTGCCTAAGTGTCCAACGTTAAGGGGTTTCTTGAATAAACTGTGGTCCACACAGAGTATACAGCCATTTAAAATGATGAAAGTTTTTATTGAATAGGGGTATTTATTCTATAGAGGATAACGCCATTTTGGTGGTGGTGGTGGTGGGGGAAACTAAAATTTAAAAACTCATATATATATTTAAACTGTAAAGATGTGCCTCAATTTGTTACTGATATTTATAATCACGTAGTGGAAAATAAGTGAGTTTCCCCCCCCCCCCCCCCGTGTCAATTTTCTACAATGAACGCATATTATTATTTTTTAATGCAGTTTTATTGAGATATATTCACACACCATACAAACCGTCCGAAGCGTACAATCACTGGCTCATGGTATCACCACACTCTGAACATTTTCATTATTCCAGAAAAGAAGTAAAAATCAAAAAGGCAACCCAAATCCTCCCATACCCTTTATCCCCGCCCCCCACTATTGACCCATAGTATTGGTGTAGGAAATTTGTCACTGTTGATGAAAGCGTATTAAAATAATACTGATAACTATAATCCACAGTTTGCAATAGGTACATTTTCCCCACACAGTCCTCTATTATTAGCTCCCTGTATTACTTTTTAATAACAAACGAAAACGACAGACCTGTTCATTCTCTGGCAAGTAGTCACCAACGTCAAAGGCTGCCCTAGCTCAGACCAGATTTAAATCGTGGCCGCTACCTTTAGCGAAAAGAAAGCAGTTGGTGGCCAAGGAGAAAGCCAGTTTGGGTGAAGTGGAGCCACTCGCCAGCTAAACAGGAATAATTAGTTAAATTTTTTTTCCTAGGGAATCTCGTGAGGACTGTGTGTGTGTGTGTGTGTGTGTGTGTGTGTGTGCAAGGCGGCGGGGGCGGGGTTCAAATACATACGCAACACGCTCAAAACTGCGCTCCTGCTCTCACCTGCACTTACCAAAACAGGCGAGCGTGCGCGAAAATACCGCGCGGCAACGGGATGGGGACCTTTTGCGAGAAGTGCCAGAGAAAAACCAAGGTTTTCCATTTCCGAGTTTAGACAGTAGAATAGAAAAAAACATGCAAAAATGTTAAAAATAAATAAATAAATAAAAGGTAGGTCAACTGCATTTCTTTAAGCAAAGACTGCGCAAGCCGAACCGAGACCACCGCCGCTGGGCTCACAGGATTCGCAGACCACGCTGCCTTTACCCCGGAGCGCGCGACGCCCAGCGTTGGTGGACTCGGCCAATCAGAGGCCAAAGTGCCGCCCCGGCCTCGTCGGTGATTGGTGGAGCGGCGGGGCGGAGCGCGGCGGGACGGAGCGGCGAGTTGGACGCATGCGCTCTTTTTATCGCTGCGTCGGCGCCGCCTCTGGCCATTTTGCTGGCTGCCCCGGGTGCGTGTGGCTTCTTAGCGCGTCGCTTGCAGCCGCTGTCCCCGCCGATCGCCCCGCTCGGCCCCGCGATGCCTGCGGACCTCAGCAAGTGGTCCGGGCCGTTGTGCCTGCAGGAAGCGGACGAGCAGCCGCAGCACTTGCTGCAGGTCACATACCCCGGGGCGGTGAACAACGAGCTGGGCCAAGTACTGACGCCCACCCAGGTATCCAAGGGCGCGTCCCCGCCGCGTGCGAGCGGCTTCCGAGCAAAGGGCTCGGATGCCCACCCCGGGACCTGGTGGAGAAATCGAACTGCTTTCCCGGGACTTAACGGGCCCAAGGGAGTGGGGTGGGGCCCTAAGCTTGGAAATGGCCCGGGAGACAGTGGGCTGTGGCCGCCCGGGGGCCCCTGGGGGGCTTCAGGATTTTAGGCTTCAGTTTGGGGAGCCAAGCGCGACGTGACAGCATGTGACGCATTCCGTAAGCCGTGATGGGCATCGCCCCACATTTTCTCCTTGTTCCGAGCTGCCAAGCGCCTGACGCCAGTGCGCTCTGCGGGTGGAAGGCTGAGGGCAACGGCCCCGGGTTACCGTTTGGTCTCGACCAGTCCCGGCTGCGTCAAGTGGAGAAATTAGGTTCCCCGAACCCAGTGGTTGTAAAGGTCAATAAACCGCCCCGACCTCAGGGAGAGTTTTCTCTGTTGGGTGTTTAAATATTAATGTGCCCACATTCTGCAGGCTGCCGCGGCCTCCTTTTTCCCAGGTTAGTTGTCCAGCGTGACCACCTTCCTTTTCTCACTTTCTGTGCACATGTGCACATGTAAATGTCCAGTTAACTGAAATCTCACTTTGTCTGGCCCCAGGTCCTTCTGGTCCCCAGATCCGGAGAGCTTATCTTTCCGGGACTCATGGGCTGGGAGAGAGATTGTAAGGGGTGAAGAGGTGGCTCCCACTGGGGCCAGGGTTGGGGCCAGGGTTGGAATCCTGACACTTTTCTTTCCATAGTGTTGTTGAGATTGAATTAAATAATCTATATAAAACCTGAGCTCCTGGCTCCTAGTACAGGGAATACAAGTTAACTTTTACTAATAATTCTGTCTTAACCTTTGAGGAATCGCAGGTCTCAGAAACAACAGTGGTTTCCTCAGCATTTGTTCTGAACTTCACACTGAAACACTGGTTCCTTACTGCAGGTTAAAGACCGGCCCACCAGCATTGAATGGGATGGCCTTGACCCTGGTAAACTCTATACCTTGGTCATGACAGACCTGGATGCTCCCAGCAGGAGCAATCCCAAATACAGGTGAGTTGGGGAAATATGGGCACAGCAGGTAACCCAAATATGACCTGGTGTTTCTGGGATGGTGTGAGTCCCTGGGTGGAAGTGCTGTGCCAGGAAAAGTCAGCCAGCCTTGAGCTGTTCATGGCCATGCTTCAACCAGAGCTGGCACCTTCTGCCCCTTCATTTCTTAGATGGCATTTGAGAGCCACATTCACCTACAGTCTGTTTTTGCAGCACCCAATGGCTAAGAATGACTTTTCAGTTATAAGTGCTTTGGGAAAAAAAATCAAAAGAGAAATAAGACTTTGTGACACATGAAAAATGATATGAAATTCCAATTTCAGCATCTATAAATAAAATACTATGGGGAGACTGCCCTGCCCACGTGCTTGCATCCTGTCTGTGGCTGCTTGCACACTGCTAAGGCATAGCTGAGCAACTGGGACAGAGTCGCCCTATCAGAAAGAGCTGGCCGTCCATGCCATAGAGAATCCCAGGGAGCCTGGGGCTGGGTCCTGTCTTCTGCAGACAGATGACATTTGTGCTGGCTGGGAAAGTGGGGACCGTCTGGCGTGTTCACTGCGGTGTCCTGGCACAGGCCTGCACCTGATACATTTGCTGGTGCAGGTGAGTATGTCCCACCTTCCTGTGGTGTTGATAGCCCTTGTTCCTCTGCTTAGGGAGTGGCATCATTTCCTGGTGGGCAACATGAAAAGCAACAACATCAGCAGTGGCACGGTCCTCTCCGATTATATAGGCTCTGGGCCGCCCAAGGGCACAGGTCAGTAAAGGCCACTTTGGTGGGGGTTTGGGGAGGGGAGGTGGGTAGGGAAGGGAGCCAGGGCATACACCAGGATTAGTCCCAAAGTGCTGCAACTTTTACTTCACTCCTCAAAGCTTTAGTCTTTCATTATGGGAGCTCTTATCCTATTTAAGGCTGAAGGCAGTTCAGTTCAACTCTTGGGCGTTTGGCTCCCAGAATGCTTCCGAGCTGCAGTGGCATCAAGCAGCTAGAACCACAGGTTCTGGCATCAGGTAGAGCTCCTCTCAGCGCTAGGTATTGGGTAAGCCTGAAGCTGGTGAGAAGACTCCAAGGAAGCAGCGGTGCGGAGTGGTTGGGACAGTCTTCTAGAGGGAGGGTATGTATGGATTCAACACAGCTTAGCCATCTAAGTTCTATATTCCCCCTTTGCCCTTGGTGATCTTTGGATTTTGAATGTCTGACGAAGGTTGTACAAGTGATCATAGTTTCCAGTTAGTTATAAGAAATTGGTTTTATCTCTTTATAGCCTCTTCTCATAGTAGGTTGAAGATTTGGAAGACTTTTGGAACTATAATGAAGATTATAGACACACACACACACACACACACATATTGGATTGGATGGAAGTATTTTATATTACATAGATTATCTATATTCCATATAGAGAGAAAGTGACAGAAAGAACACCATACTGAAACTCTCCAAGTTGGATAAGTGCTGCTGAAGCTAATGGTGGGAGATGCATTATTCTAGTTTGCTAGCTGCCGGAATGTAACACACCAGAGACAGATTGGCTTTTAATAAAAGGGGATTTATTTTATTAGGTTAGTTCTTCAGAGGAAAGGCAGCCAACTTTCAACTGAGGTTCTTTCTTATGCGGGAAGGCACAGGGTGATCTCTGCTGGCCTTCTCTCCAGGCCTCTGGGTTCCAATTTCCCCAAGGTGATTTCTTTCTGCATCTCCAAAGGCCTGGGCTGAGCTGTGAGTGCTGAGATGAGGTATGCTGAGCTGCTTTTGGTGTGCTACATTGAGCTCTCATTTAAGCACCAGCCAATTAAATCAAACAGCATTCATTGCAGCAAGCACGCCTCCTAGCCGACTGCAGATGTAAAGAACAACAGATGAGGTTCACGTACCATTGGCTCATGTCACAGCAACAGAACTAGGTACCTTCACCTGGCCAAGTTGACACCTGAACCTAACTACCACATGCATTGTCACCACTCTGGTGCATCACTGCAATTCTGTACTTACTGGAACAGAGAAATGGTGGCAAGTGGAGCCTGACAGAACCCTGGCCTTTGTCCTCGTTGTCCAGCCATGAGTTAGTGTGAGGAGGTACAGGAAGATCCCTGAGAAGAACAATTGGTCCTGCACTCATGTTTTATCTGTAAACCCAGAAACTTCAGAGGACTTCAGGCCCTGTCATGCATTCACAATAGAAAAGTAAAAGAACATATTTCCAAGGGACCTATTAGATTCTCTAGGGCAATTATAAAATTAGGCAGTCTAATTATGGGAAGCATACACATGAGAATAAGGTAATTCCCTCCAGTAAGAGCTGTGTTCTCATTTAAGAACAAAAGCCTTAGTGACTCACTTTTTGTTTCTTTTGCTTGTTTTCATGTTCTTTTAGTAAGGTATAATTTATAGATAATAAAATACCCATCACAGGGGTACAGTCAGTGAATTTAGGTTAGTGTACACACCCAGGTAAATATCAGAAACAAGATATAGGATCCATTACCCCAGAAAGTTCTTGAGAGTGACCTTAATTAATTCTCCCAGAAGTAACCAATTTTCTTACTGCCTTCTCTACAAATTCCTTTGTTCTTGTATTCATATAAATGGTAACATGCGGTACATATTCTCTGAGATTTATTATTGTTAATGTCGGTAGTTCATTCTTTTTTATTGCTTAGTAGTATTCCATTGATTATACCACAATTTGTTGAGCCTTTCTTCTGTTGTTTCCAGCATTTGGATGTTGTGAATAAAGCCGTAGACAGTCTGTTCATTTTGTAGGCATGTGTTTTCATTTCTCTTGTATAAATATTTAGGAGTAGGTAATTATATGTTAATTTTATAAGATTGCCCCAGAGTTTTCCAAAATGGTTGAAAAGTTTCATTGTTTGAATCAGCCGTATGTGAGAGTTTCAGTAGATCTGTCTGTGCCAGCATTAGACATTGTCAGTCTTTGATTTTACCTGTCTTAGATGTGTGAACTGGTATTTTGTAGTTTTATCATCCTTCATCTTTTGGTTATTTCAAGATATTGAACATTTGGCATGTGTTCATTGACCATTCCTGTAGGTTTTTGGAGTAACTCACTTTTTAAATAGAAATTTTTGTTTTACAAAAGAACCTCATGGTACCTATTTGTGCCCAGAACTTAAGTGGAGTTTGCAGAAAGGGATAGTTGCTGGCTGATTTTAAACATTCCTTTTAAAGTTAATGAGAGTTTAGGTAATTTCAAATGAGATCTCAAGTCTTCCAAGGAAGCAAGTTTTGGAGGTAGAAAGGTAGCGCTCTCCTTTAGCCTGTGCAGACTCGATTGTGGTGCAGTAGGTGCTCTCTCAGTGATTTGCTGGGTCTTTCATGCATTCCTCACCTCCAGTGTGCCAGGCTAGGGTAGGTTCTGGGTTGATAGTGTTGACGAGACAAACCCTGTAGCTTTGTGGGGTGTACTTTCTAGTGGGGAGATTAAATTTAAAAGCAAGAATTTTAGATGATATTGGGATAAAACTATAGTGGGTGTTGTGATGGGGGTGATGGGAAGTGACTGTTGCCAGGGACCTAGTTGAGATGGGGTGGGAGCCTGGGATTGGATGAAGGAGAAGAGCAGCGTAGGAGGTGGGGTTCCAGGTGGACACGGGTCGGATCTGGCGGGCATTTAGAGGCCAACACGGAGTTGACTTCCTGCTAGGTGCAGAGAGGGGAGCCACTGGATGATTTTAAGCAGGTGAGTAGTTGCCTTATTCTGCCTCCTGGGGTCCTGAATGTCTTCCTTCTAAATAGGGTAGTCTGGGGTCTTCAAAATGGAACAACCTGGGAAAATGGATGACTTCTCCATCCCAGGTGCCTTGCTCTGTACATTTCCCCTCTCTTCCTCAGGCCTCCATCGCTATGTCTGGCTGGTTTATGAGCAGAACGGGCCACTGAAGTTTGACGAGCCCATTCTCAGCAACCGATCTGGAGATGGCCGTGGCAATTTCAAAGTGGCGTCTTTCCGCAAGAAGTACAAACTTGGGCCCCCAGTGGCGGGCATGTGTTACCAGGCTGAGTGGGATGATTATGTGCCCAAACTCTATGAGCAGCTGTCCGGAAAGTAGAGAAAAGCCAGGCAACATAAACTGCTCCAGAGGCCCCAAGTAGTAATCTCAGATTCCATGATGCATGTTGATTTCTCCTTTTCCCTGCTTCCCTTCTTACGAGAGAGCCTTGAGCGGTCAGATAGTGGTTAAGGGTGACTTTTCCTGCTGCCTGTTTAGAATTACAGAGGGGCATATACCCCACTTTATATTTTGATCAAATATGAAATCTATTTGGAGGAATATTTTAGTACTGTGTTGGGTTTCCCATAAAATAGCAACCCACAATTTAAAGAAGGAAAAATCCAGGTAAAAAGATCAGGTCTACGTAATAGGGCAGAGCATCAAAGAATCTTCAAAGGAGCTAAGATTAGTTGCCTCTGTCTGTGAGCCCAACTCCAGCACTGCATGTGGTGGTGTCTTGTGAGAAATGTCTTTATAGTGCCGTCTCACCAAGAGAGCCAGAGGCCGGTGTCCCAGGCAAAGCCCCTCGTGGTCATATCAGCTGGTGCCTGTGCCCTGCTTGGCTCGTCCACAGCAGCAGTGCTGGCAGAGTCACTTGTTTGGTGTTGAGGCCTTGCTGTCTCCCCAGGCAGCAGTACTGGGCAGGAGGTGGGCAGGACCCCGTAGATCGGTGCCTGTTAACTTCAGTGGTATAAGACAAACTGGTCTGGAGTTGGTCAATGTTGTGTTAATTTTGCTGTTTGCTCGTAGTTGAATAAAAATAAAAACATGGAGTGAGGCTTTTATTTCTCCTTTTGGGGTCTGGGGTTTCATGAATGTGGGAAGTCAAGAGACAGCCTCTAAGGGGGTAAGTAGTCCCTTTCCTTGAGCAGCAGTCAGAGTTGGGGCGTGGTCCAGGGCTCCACAGGGCGTCCAGGCTTAGACATGTACCCTTAGGCTGCAGCACAGGCATCTGCTCAGATTTGCGGCCTTTAAAAAATCACACAAACTTTAGGACCCGTGTCTTCCTGGCCACACTGGACCTTGGCTTTCTAAGTGCTCCTTTCACCTTGAGAATGATGTTTTAAAGAGGCTGGTCGAAAACCTTTCCCCTTGGTGCAGTTTTGTGCAGAGTCCGTAACAATGGCTAATATATAACCTTTACTTCATTTGTTGTGTGTAAAGAATCAGCACTGACCCAAAAAAGGGGTAGAGGGGGAGTTCACAGCACCTAATGTAGCTAGGGGAAGGAAAGGAGGAGTGGAAGGTCCGTAGCAGTAGGGTTTTGTCTCTGATGGAGAAGGCAGTCCTGAACTAGGCCTGACAGGTGCTAAGCAAGACTGTTCCTTCCCTCACTTTTCTTTTTTGGGTGCACAGGCCAGGAATCAAAGGTGCGTCACCCGCATAGTGGGCGAGCATTCAACCACTGAACCAGCTGTCTCCCTCACTTAACTCCAATGCTGTCTTCTTTTTGAAAATATTGCCTCAATCTCAGGTAGTAGCTGAGGGTGTATAATGTAGATAGTTTTTTGTTTTCTTTTCTTTATAGGGTTTTGAAGCTCCATTTTTTAAAATAAGATTTTGTAAAACAAAAGTTACAAAGCAAATAGCTACCCTCAGTGACCTTAAAAACAAGTTTTAAGAAAACATGCCAGGGTGTAAGGGTAGTTCAGTGGTAGAATTCTCACCTACGATGAGGGAGACCAAGGTTCAATTCCCAACCTTTGCTCTTCCCAAAAACAAAAATTCAACAAATGGTGCTGCAATAATGGGATACTGGCATGGAAAAAAAAAGAAATGTGACTCTGCCCATACAGCATATTAAAAAAATGCACATAGATAACAAAAAACCATATAGGAAGAAAATTCTTCCCACCTTGTAGTCTTTACTCAACAGCGTTTACCAGTCTCTTAGGTTTCCCAGAAGAAAATTTTAATGCACATGTATTTATCTTTAAATTATGGTCTTACTGTCCAGACTAGTATACCTTGTTCAGTGCTTTCATTTCAACTAATGTCCCTTCACATAATAATAGCTCCAGGTAGCAAGTCACCACATAATTTCACTTCATTATTTTGAACACATTTTTTTATTTATGAATGTTCCAAAATAAATTTAACCAATCTCCTACTTAGATTATTTCTGGTTGTTTCCTATTACAAACAGTGCTTCAGTGAACATCTTTCTATATGTAAAAGTCCTTTTGTAAGTAAGTACTTTATTTTAACTTTTAAAATTGTATAGAGAACATACATACAAAGCAAAGAAAGAAGCAATTGTTTTCAAAGCACTCTTCACCGAGTGGTTACTGGACAGATCCCAGAATTTGTCATGGGCTACCATACCATCATTTCAGATATTTTCCTTGTAGCTGCTCTAGAATATAGGAGGCTAGAAGACAAGTTTTTTCTCTCATCACAATTGATTTTTTTTTGCATGAAAATAACATATATACAAAAAAGCAATACATTTCAAAGCATAGCACAACAATTACTTGTAGATTTCTGAGTTTGGTATGGGTTACAATTCCACAACTTTAGATTTTTACTTCTAGCTGCTCTGAGATATTGGAGACTAAAATACCAATTTACTGATTCAGCAATCATATTCGTTTCTTAAACCTTACCTTCACTGTAGAATTCTACCATCATCTTTGATCTTTCTGACCCACTCTTTAAGGGTATTTGGGTTATGGCCATTGAAACTTTTTCATGTTGGGAAGGGACTGTCAATAATATGGGGTAGGGAGAGGGAACTAGCTGATATTCTGGAGGGGCTGGGCCCTCTAGGTTTCAGGACTTATCTGATCCAGGGACCCATTTGGAGGTTGTAGGTGTCTGGAAAGTTACCCTAGTGCATGGAACCTCTGTAGAATCTTATATATTTCCCTAGGTGTTCTTTGGGATTGGCTGGAATGGTTTTGTTGAGGTTTGGCATGTTATGATAAGTAGCAATGTCTAACTGAAGCTTGCATAAGACTGACCTCCAGAGTAGCCTCTTGACTGTATTTGAACTCATTCACTGATAGACTTCTTTCCCCCCTTTTGTTAAGGAAGGAATTGTTGATCCCACGGTGCCAGGGCTGGACTCATCCCTAGGTGTCATCTCCCATGCCACCAGGTAGACTTTTACCCAAGGATGTCATGTCCCATGTAAGGGGAAGGGTAATGATTTCACTTGCAGTTGGGCTTAGAGAGAGTGAGGCCACATCTGAGCAACAGAAGAGGTCCTCCAGAAGTAATTCTTAGGCATACCTGTAGGTAGGCTAAGTTTCTTTACTTACACAGGCTTCACAAAACTAAGCCTCAAGAACAAGGGCATGGCCTATTGATTTGGGTGTCCCTAATGTTTCACACAGTATCAGGGGATTCCCTGATGGTAAAGTTTAATAGTTCGATAGTTTTTCTACCATCCCTCAAGGGACTTTGCCAATACTTTTTGATTATCTGCTTAATATAATCTAGAATATATCCAGGCATCACATTAAGCTATACAGGTTTAAAGGCACTCATTCTTATTCTGGGCTTCCTTTGTTTCAATAGTTCAAGTGAGCTGTCCAGACAGAATTATGTGCTACAGAAAATTTAGGTTCCAGGCAAAATAAACCTTTCTCCCTTTGGTCTCAAAGAGCAAGTGTGGTTCTAAAATATAGACAATGTCTTCCTTACCCCTGTGTTCTGAATTACCTTAATCCTGACCTGATTGGATTCATTCTTATCTCTAAATACCAGGTTATATATGTATAAAACAACCTCTCAGAATCCAGAAATAATTACCACTCTGGACTAAATGTGTCTACTATAAGAGTTTACAATCTAGGCCCCTGTTTTCTTACAAACATTTTCTAAAGGAGAACATATAATAATTGTTCTTTCATTTCTGGCTTATTTTGCTTTGGCAAATATTCCACAGGTTCATTTACATCATTGCATGCCTCATGACTTCGTTCCTTTTTGTAGTAGCACAATATTCTATTGTGCTGGTTTGAAAGGATGTATGTACCCTAGAAAAGCCATGTTTTAGTCAAAATCCCATTTCATAAAGACAGAATAATCCCTATTCAATACTGTATGTTTAAAACTGTAATCAGATCCTCTCCCTAGAGATGTGATTTAATCAAGAGTAGTTGTTAAACTGGATTAGCTGACGACATGTCTCCACCCACTTGGGTGGGTCTTGATATGTTTCTGGAGTCCTATAAAAGAAGAAACATTTTGGAAAATGAAGGAGATTCAGAGAGAGCAGAGGATGCTGCAGCACCACGAAACAGAGAGTCCACTAGCCAGCGCTTTGGAGATGAAGAAAGAAAACATCTCCCGGGGAGCTTCATGAAACTAGAAGCCAGGAGAGAAGGTTAGCAGATGACGCCGTGTTTGCCATGTGCCCTTCCAGTCAAGAGAGAAACCCTGACCATTATCTTCGTGTGCCTTCTCACTTGAGAAAGAAACCCTGAACTGCTATCAACCTTCTTGAATCAAGATATCTTTCCCTGGATGCCTGTGATTGGACATTGCTATAGACTTAATTGGGACATTTTCTTGGCCTTGGAATTGTACACTAGCAACTTATTAAATACCCCTTTTTAATAAGTTTCTGGTATATTGCATCCTGACAGCTAGCAAACTAGAACATGTATCATATGTATATACCATCATTCACCAATCTACTTCTCAGTCAGTGCACCCTTCAGCCGCCTGCATTCATTAGGCATCATGAACATGCCCAAAGTCTACAGCCAATCAGTGTTCTTAATTTTAGATAATTTATTTGTTCCCAAGAGAAAGATAACCAAAAACACACCCTTACCAAATAAGAAATCTAAGCCTCCCCTTAATTCTTGTCCCTCCTCCCATTATTTACCCCTGTTGTTGCTGTGGTAGTATTGATGTTTTCCTGTTAAACATAGCCCATAGCATGCAATTGCAGTTTTCCTCCTGTACCCTGGATTTAAACACTCTTTGTCCATGAATCATACTTTTGAAGTAGTTCTTGCAAGAACTTATTTATATTTCTAGTGTTAAACAGTGGGGTATATAGGTCTATACAACCCCATTCAATCATGTTCACTGTCTATAAGGTATATTTACTTATAGACCCACTAGAGAACACCCTCACTTCTATATATTCCCTTACATTTGAGTTCAACCTCATTAGCTAACTGTTCACCCATCTCTACCTTCTATGTATTTCTAAGTCCCCTATATTCTGTATTATAAGCCTCTAATTTTACCTTTACCTTGGTCTTAAAAGCGGAGTCATATAATATCTATCCTTTTGTGACTGGCTTTTTTCACTCAGCATTGTCATCAAGACTCATCCATCTTGTCATGTGCTTCAGGATGTCATTTTGTCTTACTGCTGCATAATATTCCATCATATGTATATACCACATTTTGTTAATCCACTGGTCTGTTGATGGGCATTTGGATTGTTTCCATCTTTTGGCAATTTTGAGTAATGCTGCTGTAAACATCAGTGTGCGAATGTCTGTTTCTGTCACTGCTTTCAGCTCTTCAGGGTATATACCAAGTAGTGCTATTGCTGGGTCATATGGCAACTTGATACTTTGTTTCCTAAAGAACTGCCAGGCTGTCTTCCATAATGGCTGTACCTTTGTACCTTCCCACCAACACTGCATAAGTGTCCCAATTTCTCTACATCCTCTCCAATATTTGTAGTTTCCTGTTTGTTTAAAAGCAGCCATTCTTATAGGTGTGATGTGGTATCTTATTGTAGTCTTTATCTGCATTTCCCTTATAGCTAATGAAAGTGAGCATCTCTTCATGTGCTTTTTAGCCATCTGTATTCGTTCTTTGGAAAAATGTCTATTCATATCTTTAACCCATTTTATAATTGGATTGTTTGTTCTTTTGTTGTTGTTGCGTTGTATGATTTCTTTATATATATAGGATATCAAACCTTTGTCCGATATGTGACTTCCAAATATTTTCTCCCATTGAGTTGGCTGCCTTTTCACCTTTTTGACAAAGTCTTTTGAAGTACAAAAGCATTTGATTTTGAGGAGTTCCCATTTATCTATTTTTCTTTTGTTGCTTGTGCTTTGGGTGTATAATTTAGAAAGCTACCTCCTAATACTAGGTCTTGAAGATGTTTCCCTACATTTTCTTCTAGAAGCTTTATGGTGCTAGTTCTTCTAGTTAGGTGCTTGATCCACTTTGAGTTCACTTTTGTATAGGGTGTAAGATAAGGGTCCACTTTCATTTTTTTGGCTATTGATATCCAGTTCTCCCACACCCATTTATTGAAAAGACTTCTGTCCCAGTTCAGTGGATATGAAGGCCTTGTCAAAAATCAGTTGACCATAGATTTGATGGTCTATTTCTGTACTCTCGATTTGATTCCATTGGTCAAAATTTCTATCTTTGTGTCCCCTTCGGGGAATGGTGAGAAAGGGGGAAAATTCAACTTCCCCAAGTTGAATTCTTGATATTCTCACAAGCAGTGGGGACAATCAAAGCAATACACTGAGCCCCCAATCTTAGGGTCTGTTCAAATGAAACAACCCCACAAAGGATAGGTCAAGCCTACTTAAAATTAGGCCTAAGCATCATCCCCAAGAGAACCTCTTTTGTTGCTCAGATGTGGCCTCACTCCAGCCGACACGACATGCAAACTCACTGCCCTGCCCCGTCTACATGGGACATGACCCCAGGGGTGTGGGCCTTCCTGGCGACATGGGACAGAAATCCTAGAATGAGCTGAGACTCAGCATCAAGGGATTGAGAAAATCTTCTCGACCAAAGGGGGGAAGAGTGAAATGAGACAAAATAAAATGTCAATGGCTGGGAGATTCCAAACAGAGTCGAGAGGTTATCCTGGAGGTTATTCTTATGCATTAAATAGATATCACCTTGTTAGTCAAGATGTAATGGAGAGGCTGGAGGGAACTGCCTGGAAATGTAGAGCTGTGTTCCAGTAGCCATGTTTCTTGAAGATGATTGTATAATGATATAGCTGTCACAATGTGACTGTGTGATTGTGAAAACCTTGTGTCTGATGCTCCTTTTATCTACCTTATCAACAGACGAGTAAAACATATGGAATAAAAATAAATAATAGGGGGAATAAATGTTAAAATAAATTTAGTAGATTGAAATGCTAGTGATCAGTGAAAGGGAGGGGTAAGGGATATGGTATGTATGAAATTTTTTCTGTTGTCTTTTTATTTCTTTTTCTGAATTGATGCAAATGTTCTAAGAAATGATCATGATGAATATGCAACTGTGTGATGATATTGTGAGTTACTGATTATATATGTAAAACGGAATAATCATAAGTTAAGAATTTTTGTGTTTGCTGTTATATTTTTTTAAAATTTAAAAATTAATAAAAAAATTTCTTTGTGCCAGTACCATATTATTTTGACCACTGTGGCTTTATAAGAAGTTTTAAAGTCAGGCAGTGTTAATCCTCTCTTCGTTTTTCTTTTTAAGGATGCTTTTAGCTATTTGGAGTCTCTTTCCCTTCCAGATGAATTTGGTAACTAGCGTTTCCAGGTCTTCAAAGTAGGTTGTTGGAATTTTGATTGGTACTGTGTTGAATCTGTAGATGAATTTGGGTAGAATTGACATCTTAACTATATTTAGCCTTCCTATCCATGAGCAGGGAATGTCTTTCCACCTATTTAGATCTTCTTTCTTTTGGCAATCTTATGTAGTTTTCTGTGTGCAAGTCCTTTACTATCCCTAGTTAGGTTCATTGCTAAGTACTTGATTCTTTTAGTTGCTATTTTGAATGGAATTTTTTCCTTAACTGACTCATCAGTTAGGTCATTGCTTGTGTATAGAAATGTTACTGATTTTTGCACGTTAATTTTGTATACCACCACCTTGTTGAATTTATTAGCTCAAGTAACTTTGTTGTAGATTTCTTAGGATTTTCCAAGTATAGAATTATGTCATCTGCAAATAATGAAGGTTTTACTTCTTCCTTTCCAATTTGGATGCCTTTTACTTCTTTGTCCTGCCTGATTGCTCTAGCTAGAACTTCTAGCACATTGTTGAATAATAGTGCTAGAAGAGGGCATCGTTGTCTCATTCCTGGTCTTAGAGGGAAAACTTTCAGTCTCTCCCATTAAGTAGGAAGCTGGCAATCGGTTTTTCATATATGTCCTTTATCATATCGAGGAAGTTACCTTTGATTCCTATCTTTTGAAGTGTTTTTATCAGAAGAGGATGTTGAATTTTGTTGAATGTTTTTTCAGCATCAAGATGATCATGTGATTTTTCCCTTTTGATTTGTTAATGTGCTGTGTTATATTAATCGATTTTCTTGTGTGGAACCATCCTTGCATCCCTGGTATAAACCCCACTTAGTCGTGGTGTAAATTCTTTTAATATGTTGTTGGATTTGATTTTCTAATATTTTGTTGAGAAAGTTTGCATCCATGTTCATTAGGGAGAGAGGAACAGGAATGTGAAACTCAGCCAAGAGAATAAACTGAGAAGTAAATATGGGCACAAAGCAGATGCTAGTCTTTAAACAGAAAGAAATGGTCGTAGGCAGGAATACAGCCATCTATATCTATCCTATTTATGACAAATAACCTGCATTATATGTGGCCTTAAACTCTGGCATATAGTATTTTTCAAATATAATCACAATGCTATCTTCCATCTCACATACTCTTCAACAGTGTGATCTTAATTCTCCTCTACCTTTCAGTGGATTCATGTCCTCTTCCCTTGAATCAGTGCTTTGCCATTAAAATAATGCTTTGTAATTTCAACGTTGGGTTATAAAAGTGGTGTGCTTTCCATCTTGTTTGCCATAATCCTCATTTGAAGCCGAGTCATCACATAAGAGGTCCAGCTGAAGCCCCCGTGCTCAGAGGAAGCCCAGACCCAGGGAGAGGTCACATGTAGGTGCTCTTGTGGACAGCCTCAACTGGGATCCCAGTCAACAACCAGGATAGAAGACTGGACATCTTTGTGAAAAAAATCTCCATATGATTCCCCCAGCTGCCTGTCATCCCAGCTGAAGCCACAAACATTGTGGAGCAGAGAAAGCCATCCCTCCAGATCTCTGTCTAAATTCCTGACTCACAAAATCTATGAACGTAGTAAATTTTGGAGCAGTTTTTGGGTGGTTTGTTACACATTATGGAGCACTCTAACTTCTTTTTAACTCGGGGAAGGCGTTCAGTCTGCGCTGGATGGACACAGGACACTGGCACTCTGCTGCAGTCCCAGCCTCCCTTTCCTGTCTTCCTACTGACTCCACACGCAGGGACTCCCGAGTTGGAATGCGTAGTCTCTTCAAGGTGTTAGAAGCAGGGACTGCAGTCCTTCTTTCTGGTAACTCTGCTCTGGGACACATTGTGGCAGATTTGTGAAATGGTAACCTTTATTGATGGACACCCAAAATCTCACAGGTATAATGCCTTCTCACAGACTAGGCATTTTCACCATAGAAAGAAATGGATGAAATAGATTTTAGGAAGTTTTTCTGCCTTAACTGAAGATTTAATGTTCTTTTAGGTGGCAGTGTGGTTCACTGTTTAGAAGCATGGGTTCTGAAATCAGAATGGTGTCAGATCCTATAAGCACCATTTACCCTGCTCTGAGCTTACTTCCCTCATCTGTAAAATGCTTTGTGTGTTTTACCATTTATTTACCAATGACATGGTAAAGCAGAAGCATGCAATACACATGCTCTATTTATCTTTGATAATTATGAATCTTATTACCAGCCTTTCCAGTGTTTTTAGAGTTACATAATATAGAAACTTCAATGAAGTGCAGTGCTTAGGAAGTTAGGTGATTATTAAAGGACTATAGCTGGGGTTAACTTTGTCAGTTATTTAGAATTTTGATTATATCTGTATGCTTTAGTCTGTGATCATGAACATGAGTGGTCACATCTGTCTGTAAGACTGAACACCTGTAGGATGTGGGAATGATCTTCAGGTCATTATTCTCAAGAGGAATTTTCAATGCCCCGGACTAGAACCCCACAAACCATATCCTAGAAATAGTATTTTTTTTACTACCTGAGTGTTATGCACATCAAGTTATTATAATATAAGCAGAATGAGGGGAGGGAGGATCTACTATTACAGTGAGATAATTTAAAATATTTGGTTATATTGCTTTCTCTCTGCCCTGCTTTTCTTTAAGGTTGCCGGACTTTTTTCCTCAATAGTACATGCTCTTACGCAGATGCCTGGCTGGCAAACTAGGGTGTGTGTGTACTCACACGTGAGTTTTTCAGTTCCGAAGGGCAGAAGGTACAACTGACCACTTCAAACAGTGCAACACTGCCTTCAGCCCGGTGGAAGACTTTAGCAGAGACAGCCTTACCTGGAAACCTCGAATGGTTCTTCTCAGAGCAAGGGTTTCAGGAGGATGCTCTCCTTCTGAATTATGAACTGGTGAACCTAGGAGGGAAACTTCCTGCTACAATAACACAGCAAGGCAATGTGATGAACACTTTTATTTACAAATATAATTAAAAGCTCTGACAGTTATCATGCTCTTCCTTGTAACCTGAAAAATTTTTTTTTAAAGTGCATGCAAAAGAAGTAAAGCCTTTTTTTTTTCATCATTTTTTATTGTAAGAAAATACACAGTTTGAAAGTGTGAATAATGTAATATTTATGACCAAAGATATGGGACTTAGGGAAGGGAAGGGAAATAAAGAAAAAGATCAAGATGATCTGATTGAGAGACAGTGTTGAACTCCAAATACTGAATTGGAAAAGGAGGGAGGTGGGGAGGAATAGGAGGAGGAAGTAAAAAAATTTGATCAGAGAAACAGTTAAAATACAATATGAAAATAAGTAATACCTCTCCTTAAATTCCTTCTATACACAAAATACACGATTTGCCAAAGCCCAATTTGTGCTACTGGGATTCTGTGAGCTCCTTAAGTGTATTCACATCCTCTGCAACAGCAGAAAATGATTATGATACAATCAGAATATGCTGAAGACAAGTTAAACTCTTGCCAGCAGGTTCTTAAAAATCACAAGATCTCTTCACCCCACCCACCCCCCCATCCCCAAAAAAGTAATAATATGTCACCACTGATATGTACATCACAATTAGTTTCTGTAAAATGTATCAAATTTTCAATCTTTAATAAAACTTTGTTTTTTTTTTTAATTCCTGATGAATAAATACCAAAAAATAAAATAAAATAAAATAATGCAGCAGCTAGTTAAGGTGTAAGGCTGCGGATATTGTGTCTCTCTCCCCCTTGGCATTTATTATTATTATTTTTTTTGCTTTACTTTCACAGATTGGTGGTAACGAGTGATTGCTTAAAGCAATATACATCCACTTTTTTCTTACTGTTGGTTCATTGATTTTGTTAAAACTGTCTTCCAAAGTTTTCACTGAAACATTTTGAGTCACATCAATACTGTGACGTGTACTATGGATAGAAGAGGCGGCCGGGTTTTGGCCAGCACTGAAAGTTGACATGGGGGGAGGAAGGGGGCCCCTGATGGAGTAAGAATAAACAGGCACTAGTCCGACACGATGTCAGTAAGAGTAAGAGAGAGAGAGAGCGAGAGCAACGCCCGTTTAAATGGGGAATGTGGTTTTGTAGGGTCCGAATTTTTTTTCTTTTTTCCTTTTTTTGTAAATAGCAAAAAATTTAATCTCATCTATAGTCCTCCTTAGGAAAATCTAATGTAACCAAATTCCCAAATCCCATTCTGAGGCTCTCCATGTCAAAAGTTTCAATCTCTCGCTCTTGCCTTTCTAGTAGATACTTTATTCTCTCGCTGCGTTCCTTCTGAAGGGCAGCCAGCTCCTCTTCAATCTGAAACAGCACAATGAGCAGTCTTCAATGGAAAGGCTCTCCCCACAAGTACCCAATGCACACGTGCACACACACATGCACACATGTGACACACAGATGCATTCACAGGAACCAAGAGTAATTAGACTGAAAGGGGCTGGGAGAGTCCTGTGATAAAGATCTCGTATTTAATCCATTATATTTAAAACTTGCTCACAAGAATAAAAGTGTTGGGGGCCCACCTGGGGTTTGTAACACCATTCTAGCAAACTAAGCAGCTGGGCTGATCTAGGTCAGTGTCCTGTTTCAGCAGGAGATGGCTCAGGAGAAGCTAAGAGACACTCAAGCACAATTAGATTGTGCTGCTTTCCCTTGGAGAGCCGAATGCCCCTGGGTCATTAGCAATTTAGTTCTAGAACAGGAGTTGGGAAAATATCCTGTTACGTTGGTCTAAGGGAGCTACCAGAAGAAAGTGCAAAAAAAACTGGTGAAGCAATAAATGCTTACCAGCTTTGAAATGCTTTATGAAATCTTTTCTACTTCATTTTCGTCAGCAAAGTCTAAAGAAATGAACATTTCAATTCAGATAACATTTATTATGCATGGCAGTATCAGCCTCTCTTCATTTAAAAATTTTTAAAAGGCCCTGTTGGTGATTACTCTTGGTTTAGGAATAGCTAAAAATAAAAGCCAAATGTGTCTTCCTCATGCCATTTAACGGCCAGGAATATAACAGGACATTTTAACCTCATGCTGTCAGTTCACAGTCCCTTTCATATATCCTATCAACTATCCAGTAACCCCTGACACTGCTCTGGCTCTGAAGGTGGAAGGTTCCTAGCAGAGTTGTAGAAAGGGCTCAGGCTGTAGATTCAGACAGACTAGTGCCAGTAACCTAACTGCCTTGAGCCTTAGTATCCAGCCCAGAGAATGGAGATAACACCTACTTCTCAGGGATATCTGGAAGATAAAAGCAGATACTGTACATCACCGGCCTAGTTTAATCCTTGGAACACAGGCAGGGCTAAGTCATGGCAGTTCCCATCCATCTTCCCCCCATTCATCCAGCAGTAACACTCCTACCTTCTGCTCAAGATGTGCTCTGCGCAAAGACACCCTCTGCTCTAGCTTCTGGAGCTCGCGTTCATGTTGTGCCTCTGTTTGCATCTTGATTTTGCTCTGGTAGGCATTGAGCAGCTCCATTTCCTGCTGGAGCTGTAGCCTCAAGGCCTGGCATTCTGCTTCTTGAGCCTCATCTAGCCGTAACTGTGGGGCATAGAAGACATACACTGTAATTCACCTCTAGTTTACTGTACTTGGCGACTACTGGAAGAAGCTTCCTTGTTTGGATTTTTGAAATGGGTCCCCGCAGAAAAACAGATGCCCTAGATACCCTTAGTTTTTCCAAATGTGATTTGAAACCACAGCAGCAGGAGGCAGGAGGGCTCCATGCTCCAGTGACCAAACCCAGGGGTTTTGGAGGCAGACACAGTTTGACCTGTAGCTCTACCATTCACTTAGATGTGTCACCTTCACAACTTCTTTAACCTTTCTTTGCCTCATTTATTTATTTTCTTTTGAAAAGAACAATAATTCCTACATAATAAAATTGGTGCAAGGGTTAAATTCATGAAAAGTCTTCAGCATAGTTTTTATGGCAGTACTAAGTGTTCAATAAATAGTAGCTGTTCATTATTTTGGTTTTGACTAGATCACTTCCATGTTATGTAGCTTTACCACTAAAGCCATCATTCATTTAGATATCTTTAGTGCTAAAAAAGTAAATCCAATATCCATAAAACTTGAGGATTGTATCACAGTAGTGTTACGTTCCTAGCATGCAATATTGGTTCCTGTTGGCTATACACATTATCCTGCCAATCTATAACCCTAGTGATTCAAAATCTCTACCCCACTTGATTACCTTATGGGACATACTCTGGTTTGAAGTAGTGACGACCAGATCATCACATAGCCTAGCAAAGTTTCCCTTGTTTCCTACAGCACCCAAACTTTGTATTTATATTATCAACATATCCAGATCTTGTATGGAAAGTGCGCCAAACAAACCAGCAGAAATGCTACCCTCTTAAGTAGCAGAATATAACTATTCCCAGAGTAGCGCTTTAGGGAAGGTTTTTGGTCACTAGCAGGACTATTTAGGATGATGACCTCTCAGCCCCCAGCCCCAGGCTTGTTTTCATCCAGATTTAGCAGGCCCTTAGTTCAGCTCAGAACCATTAGATTAAAACCCTTAACTTAGTTCTTTCTACCCTGAGAAAGGATGCATATTTCCACATAGACCACTTTGCCAAGATATGTATTCTGTACCTGATGGTTCCTTTTCTATTCTGAAAAAGTCATGACAACAGCAATATATCTCAATTGAGAAATGACTTTTTGAAAGGTTAGAGTAGTTTTAGAAAATTATTTGCATAGTGTCTTAATACTTTTGGAGGAAAATACTACAGAAGATCAAGTGAACATAAATTATGTAATCACATTTCTAAAATACTTTCTAATAATTAATCCTAACCAGCTTTCGTTCAAATCCACTAAAGAATATCGCTCTCTTCTCATTTTCCTGATGGGGAATGAAGTCAGGGAGAAGAGACACCAGACGTGATGAGCAGTCAGTCTGCAGCAGAGCTGGTAACAACCTTGCAGATACTGGCTACTGTAAGCCTAGTGGCTCGCTGTTAGGATTCCCATCACACCGCCTTTACATGGGAGATGGTTTATCAAGAAAGGGAATGAAGCCCTGTTCTTTTCACCTGTCCTGCAATGTTGCTATAAGCCTTGGCCAAGTGGGTGAGAGGCTCTTCCTAGGGGCAGGGTAGTCCATTGAATCACTTTCTCCTTTTGTTTCTGGTATTCTACAACAGCTTCTGACTCTACAAAAGTCTCAGTATTAGAAATTATTAAGTATTTGGTGTTCATCACTTTAAAGCTACATAGACCAAAATCATTAAAAAGTTTCATGAGTATAGGTAAATATCACGTCTGTTTTCTAAAGTGTGAAACTGAAATAAAGGATATGATAGAAGCACTATAATGCAGCAGTAGCCAAGTATGTAGGCTTAGAGATTAAAAAAAAAAAGAGAGAGATGTATTCAGATCCCAGCTTTTGCCATTAATTAGTTATATGACCTAAACCAGGGATTAGCAAATTATAGCCCACTGGCCAAATCTGGCCTGCTGCCTATTTTGTAAATAAAGTCTTACTGGAAACACAGATATGCCTGTTCATTTATATCTTCTCTCTGGCTGCTTTTATACTAGAGAAGCAGAATTGAGTAGTCCCAACAGTGACTCCATGGTCCACAAAATCTAAAATATTTACTGTCTCGCTTTTGACTGAAAGATTGCCAACTCCTGCCCTAGAAAGGTAACTTTACTTTTCCTTATAGGTAAAATCAGGTTAAAACAGCAACTACTTAAAAGGGATTTCATAAAAATGAAATGAGAGAACACCCACAAAATACTTAAAACAGTATCTGGCACATGGTCATCAGTCAGCAAAGGATAGCTATAATATCATTCATACTTTTATCACTCTCCCACTCCTCCAGCTCAGAAGAAAGGGTATTTCTCTCCTTTTACTGAAAGGCAGTCATGGCCCTATATTCCTGATGGACATCTCTTTCCTATTATGTAATCAACATCCACTGAGCACCTGCTATATGCCAGGCATTGCTGCAGATGCTGAGAATACAAAGATGAACAAGACAAACATCCTGTCAACCTCTATGTCCCTACCAACTCTCTCCTCCTTACCTTCACCACCCCCTCTATATGCCTCAACTTTCACTCCCCATTCTGGTCCTCTCTACTCACTGACATTGTTCATGTCCAGGTCACAGTGACCACCTTAAAGGGGTCCTTATCTTACCTAACCTCTCAGCAGCATTTGACATTGTTGATGATCTCTTTCTTCCTATAATCTTTCTCTTGCCTTTTGAGATACCATACCTTCATGGTCTTTTCCTCTCTTTCTGGCTACACCTTTCCCAACTAGTCCCTACCTTACCATCCCTGAAATGTAGATGTGCCTTAGCTTTGTCCTGGGCCGTGTTCTTTCTCTAATCTCTCTTCCTAAGGAGTCTCCTCTACTCCAAAACTTCCACAGGTATGCACATATTCCCGCATTTCTATCTCTATCTCAAACTTCACTTCTGAAATTCAGCCTAGCTTATCTAGCTGTCCACCAGACATCATCACCTGAATGTTTGCCAGGCCCTCATGTTGAATATGACTAATATTAACTTATCTCCCCACCCCCTACTTCTGCAATCTGTTCTGCTTCCTTTTTCAACATTGTCATCTACCATTCTGCTCAAACCAGAAGACTGGGATCATTCTTAACTCTTCATTTTCCACATTCCATCTGTCACGAATGCTCTCAATTCTACCTCCTGCCTAGCTCTCACATTTATTCACTTCCCCTTCATCCTGACTGTCCCCTCCCTGCTCTAGCCACTACTCCCTTGTGCCCTGATAAAAACAGCAACTTCATAAATGATCTCTCTATATTTGCTCTTGCCATCTCCCAGGCCATTCTTCACATGTCCCCAGAATGACTGTTAAAAAATGCAAATTTGATGTCAGATACTTACTTAATACTCATCACTGGCTTCTCAATGCTTTTAGGATAAAGATCAAAATTCTTCATAAGGCCTGCAAACCCCTACCTGATCTGGCCTGATTTAACCCTCCAGTTTTATTTTCTTGTGTCTCTCCTCCTAGTTTTCTACATTCCAAACATTATGGATTTAAGTTCTGCAAAAATGTCATTGTCCTTCACATTTTTACATATGCAGTTCCTCTTGATTGGAATGTGCTCTCTACACCTCAACTTAAATAATCACTTTATCAGCAAGGCTTTTCCTGATTCTCCAGACTAAGTTAGCTCTCGTGGTGATACAGTCTGCTGACATCCTATGCTTGCTCTGCCATAACATCCAACAGACTTGCTCAATGCTGTTTCCTTTACTGTTCTATAAATTTCACAAAGACATGATCCATAACTGTCTTATTTACCACAGTATGCATGATGCCTACAGCACAGTGTAGGTACTCAGTAAGTACTTGTTGAGTGACTGAATGAGTGAATGAATGTACTGGGTTCCCTTGGAACATCTTCAAGTCTTTTCCAAGTGACAGAAGTTCTCCTTTAACTCTGCCTCCTTTTCTAGGTACAACTCTCTGTCTACTGTCCTTTGCTGCTGAGGATCTGAAACCAATCTTACTTAACAGTGTCTATCTCACTTTTAGCACACTGTAATGTCTTCTGTTCTACCAGTCCACTGAATGTCTGTGGCAATTAATGGACAACTCCATTGTACACCTCGAAGATCATTCTTTTAATTGGCTTCTGCAACATTAGAAAGCATCAGCCAGAAACTTTTATTCTGGCTCCTGTGATACACTCTCTCATGTTTCCTCTCCCACGTGTCTGACTGCTCGCCATTCTGGGTTTACTTCTATTCAGCCCTCAAATGATGGTGTCTAGCAGACTATGTCCTTAGTTCCCTTCTCCTTTAATACTATCTTCTGTCCCTAGCAGATCTATTCATGACAGCTATAATACCTGCCCTCATACACCAAGAACACCTAACTTTTTGTCTTTAATTCTGACATCCTACCAGAACTCCAGATTCATTTTTCCACCTGTGTGCCTTTCTACCTGGACATTCATGTAGCTCAAATAACCTGCACACAACTTAATAATTTCTTCAGACATCCAAACTCACTCCTCCTTCTGTTTTCCCATCTTGGTAAAATGATGGATGACCTATTCTATTCTGTTCTCAAGCTTACCTCTCAAATTGACCATCAAGTTCCATAGTCTCATCCTAAATTTTTATCAAATCCATCTCCTATTACCATCTCCATTCGCATATTCTTAGTTCAGGCCTTCATAATTTTTTTACCTGGACTATTACATTAGCTTCCTAACAGGTCTCTTTACCTATATTTGCCACAATTACTGCCAGTATCTTTTTATAACACAAATCTTACCCTGTAACTTTCCTTCTTAAAACAGTCTTCAGCACCTCTTCATTGCTTACAGAATAATGTCCAAACTCCTTAATATGACTTTTTGAGGGTCTGACCACTGACTTTTTACCTGCTTCCTCTAAACAAGCACTCTATTCTCCTGCTATACCAGCTACAAACTTTCTCAAATGAGCCATCCTCTTTTAGCTTTGAGTCTCTGCATATGCTGTGTCCTCTGCCAGGAGTGACTTTTTTCTCTTCTGCCTGTTGGGTGAACTCTTCATGACTCATCTCCTTGTGCATCCTGCACTGAATTACCAGGCAAGCTCCCACCCCTGACTTACCAAGACCTTTATGACATCTCCATTTTGGGCCCCCACAATTCTCATCCTTGAACTTTGGGTTCTCACCAAAGTTCTTTCAGTCCCCACCTGCACACTTTCCATCTTTTGGACATCTGCCTATGATTCTTTTTCATGGAAACTGCTTCAGTGAGTTCCTGCAGGCCTCTTGGCTTCACCTGGGAAGCTTTCCCTAGACCAGATTATATGTTCTTACTCATTCCCCACATAGCTCCCAGGACCTCCCATTTCATAGTACTTACTATGCTTATTATTGCTTAATTATCTGATCCCCTTGCTAGACTAAAAGTATGATGGAAAGGACCCATTGCTGTCTATCTAGCTCATCATTATATCTCTGAGCCCAGCAAAGTGCTGAACACAGATGCTTAGTAACTGTTTATTGAATGAATGTGTCTGTGTGTCTATCTTCCTCACTTGTCTGTGACATCCGTAAGAACAGGGACTGTGTCTTATTCATTTGTGCCTGATATTAATGGGGGGGTGGGAGGAGGTTGGTACTCAGTAAATATTTGATGAATGAACATATATGCAGCATCTATCACATCTTGCACGAAAAGTCCCTATGTGCCACAGGCTGATCCAGCATGTCCTTCCTTGAATTCTGTGTTAATAGACACACTCCAGCAAGTATCCACATTGGCTTGGCTTTATTCAGCGTCGTCATTTTCTCAGTTCTTTGGGTAGAAAAACATCAGTATCCTAAATTTGTGCAATAATCATCTTGGGAACAAAAGGTTGGATGTTGAATTTTCTTGATTCCCAAAGCTCTTGAAACTGTGGCACCAAACCTAACCACTTACCGCTTGAGAGGCCATCATTTCATTTATACTCTGTTCATACTGCTCTGCCAAAATGGCAAGTTTTCTCGTCTGCTCATCTTTCAGTGTCTTTAAGATTGTTTTGTGCTCATTCTTTGGAGTAACTTCCAACTGGTGATTCTTGAGTGCTTTATACTGTTTGGTCTGTACTTTGCAAGTGTCCTGAAACTGTTTTTTAATTTGCATTTCCATGGCCTGTGAACAAACAGTGTCAAAGAGAAAATAAAGACATATCAATAAATATAGAAAGTTGTCCTTTTTAATGATAGAATAAAGTTGCTGGGACCAATCTGTCTTTTGGTATAGTGACCAACATTGCTAATGAATAATAGTGAAAAATAATGGAAATGATACATACGATATAACCAGGAGTTAATTCTACTAATAATTTGGTTTTATGTAACTTAATAGAAGTAACTTTGAATTTACAAATGGCTTCAAAGAAATATGGAACTGCTACAAGGGGATGGCAGCTCTAAGCAGATTGTAGAATACCATGAAGCTTACATGTTAAAAGGGTTGGCATTATTTTAATGGTTTCTTGATCAAAATCTTCAATGAATTTGGTTTGCTGTTTTTTAATGTTTCCAAGTGAGAAAGGGGATGGCATTATATAAGCCAGCTCTCAGTTCTCTTGCTTATAGCATTTTCTTGACAAACTGATAAAGGAAGACATCTGGATAGTGCTTCATTCACCTCCTAGCCCATTTTTACCGGGTTTTAGCATAAAGTCACCAGGAAAGTGATTTTAGATTTTTAACCCCATTAATAGGTTGTATTTGCACATCAAATCCTTTCTCCATTAAGATATTTTACTTGCTATTAAATATGTATTTTTGCAAGGAAAAGGTAAGTGTGTTATTGTAAGGCCAGAAGGCATTCCGTCAGGTTGCTTCATAGTCACAGGTATGTTTCATGAGCACTTTCAGGATTTGTGATGACAGGAATCACTAACTAGACAGGTTAGGATTTGGCTAGAAGAGAAGCATGGCCATTGTTATTGAGGGTGGTCTCAAAGCTGACAGTGCCCCTCCCTGACATACAGCAACTGCTTAAGCCATACAGCTTGTCAATTAACTGTCAGATGAAATTATTTTGAATCAGTGAGAGCCAAAGGAATTTCTCAACATTCCCTTGTAAAGGGGTAGTGAATGCCTGGCACATGTAGATTTATCCCTGACTTCCATGCCTATGACAGACAGCACTAATCAATCATACTCTGTCTTACTCAGCGTAGACATGGCTTCAGAATCCTCCCTCAGCACAGCAGTGTCCATGATAGCTATTACCAATAACGTGACTAGCATGAGAAAGGAAATCTATCTGCCATATACACCTCCCAGGTAAATTTTAATTTCCTGAGATTATAACCATAGACTGTTGTTAGTTCATACATTACAATTTTAAAAAGGGCAGGTCATGAAGCACTCTAAGAAATTGCTGATCAGACACAAAGAGAAATTGGGTGATCACCTAGTTTAGTGGTTTCTAAACCACCAGCAGCATCTCTTCAGGAGTTTGTTAAATACAGACTTTCATGCTTCACAACTACAGATTCTGATCCAGTAGGTATGGGGCCCTGAAATTTTAATTTTAAAAAGTTGCCCAGGTAAATCTGACCTGGGTTCTTAAACCTAAAGCAGCCAGGTTTAAGAACCACTGACCCCATTCAACCCTGACCTGGATAATGGACAGGAAAACTACTTCGATTTCCTCGTACCTTTAAGTTTTTTGGCTGTTGCCGAAGTTCCATGACGTGCTTTCTGTGCAGTTCCCTTTCTCGCCTCTTGTTGTACTCCAGCTGGTTTTCCAGTTCTGTCTGGTGCTGTAGACGGATCAGATCCATGCGTAGCTTCTGTAATGTGTGCAGCTGCCTGTATTCTAGCTCACGGGTGGACTCGTCATGCCGGATCAGCATGGCATGCTCCATCTCCTTCTGGGTCCTCTTTTTATTTAGTTCCTGCATTCAGGAACAAAAGATAAATGGAGAGAGATGAATGGACATGAATGGAAAGAAATGCAGTGCTAAGTGAGGGAGGGCAAGGAATGGCACTGCTAAGTGTCTCTTAATTAAACCCATTAGTATTTGGCAGCATGACTTAATGAGATTAGATGAACAATCCTGGAGATTTAAGCACTGTTTTAGAGTTCATCATTTATAAGATAGGAAACTTCCTAGCATTATCTGTAAAATGGGATTACTCCTACCTGACCTATACTTAATTAGGTATTGTGGTAAATATAGACGTTAAGTGTTTCTTCATTTAAGCCAGTGGTTAGCAACCCTGGTTGCCCATTAAAATCATATGTCGAAGATTTTAAAACACAAAGATACCTGAATCCCATGAATCTCATCATAGGGCTGAGTTTAAGGGGCTTGACATCAATATTTTTAAGAGTTCTCCAGGTGATACAGCCAGGATTTAGAATCACTGAATTAAACTGATAATGTCAAAGTTCTTAGTTTTCTGGGAAATACCTTGCTTTTGTATTTATCAGAAGTGGCCAATTATCTATTTTTTTTTTTTTTTTTTAAATCTCAAGTTCAGGCATACTGGGAATAGGTAGGCACCATCTCTCCCCTTGCATTTTTTTCCATTAAGGTTTGCTTCATTATATCTAGATCTAATCATTCTACTCTTCTCAGTTCTACTAATGTCCTTTTTTTTTTTTTTTTTTTTTTTTGCTTGGGGTAGAGGGAGGAAGAAGAAAAGAAAAAGAGGAAGTTGGAGGGATTTTTTCATTCACCAATTCAAGAATATTTCCTGAACAGCACTATATTCATAGATCTGAACCATGTGATCTGGGAACATAAAATGCTCACTAAACCACATCGTCTGTCCTCAAACTGCAAATAGTGGAAGTATAAGAGATATTTATTGAACTATATGCTCAACTCACAACTGACTGAATTAGAGGTAGACAGGCCCAACCTGGGCCAATCTCCTGGGAATCTGGAATTGGGATTTAGAGGTAGTTAATCTCTACATGTGGCTGAATTGAGGGATATATTAAAAACTACATATGAGGGCTGAGGATCAGAGAAAGCTGGGCTTCAGAGCAAGAATGACAGAGAGAGAAGCAGCAGTGAGAGGAATACTTTGATGCCTAAGCTCCTGACTGATTTCAAAGCCCTTTTGTAGGCCCAGGTGTTTTACTGCCACTGGGTTTTATGACATCTCTGCATTCCTATAGTAAATTCCTTGGTTTTGGCTTAAGCAAGCTCAAATAAATTCCACTTAATGTGCAACCAAAACAACTTCAATTCTGGGAAATATTTCATGTGCAAAATTTTAAAAAGAGTAAGATCCGAGATAAGGATTATAAAAGAGGTAAAGATTTTATGCTATACTATTTCTGAAAAGACTGGTACCACTACTAGTTAGGAAGGTCAGTGAAAGTAGAAAGTTTTTCAGCTGGATTTTTTTTTTTTGTATGCTATATGCCTGGGGTCACATTCATTTCTTTTCCCATGTGAATATCCTGTTATTGCAGCACCATTTGTTGAATTGTTTGTTTTTTCTTTCTTTGTTTACTTGTTTGTTTGCTTTTGGGAAGTGCATGGGCCAGGAATCAAACCCAGGTCTCCCACATGGCAGGTGAGAATTTTACACTGAGCAACACCTCAGCTGTATTTTAAATGAGAACAATGGGGAGTCTCTCCTCTCTGATGACATTCCTTATGGTAAAAAAATCCAAGTCACTTATTTCCACAGAAATATCAATTAATGTCTGTATATTGGTACGGTTGAAAAAACATATTTTGGCTTTGTTCTATTTGAAAAAAGAAGTCTATTTGAAAAGAAGTCCTTTAAACAGCATAGCATCTATTACCTTAACAGAGCCATAATCACTCATTCGTTTATTCAACAGATATTTGTAGAACAGTTACTAGGTGGCAGGCACCTGGGTAGGTATTAGAGCAGTGGACAAGCACATCCCCTCGTGGGACTTATTTTCTAGTGTACAATACAACTTAAGTTTATTTTAAGGAATGAAAGATAATTTCCTAGAGCATCTCCTCTCATCCCCTACAACATTTTTCTTTTCCTTATTTTATTTTTCTTCTTTACCTGGTCCAGCCAATCTTCTTCTTTTAAAAATCACCAACTGGCCCCTAGGTGGCATCAAAGGACAGTGAGCCATTCCCAGAAACTAGTTACACGAATGACCAAGAGAAGCCAAAGAAAGCCTTTAAATGGGTCAAGGTCCTGTTCCTGGGTCACTATGTCATCTCTGAGTTTTGAGTACCAGGAAATCCTAATATTGGCCATCCATATATTGTATAAGCTTCCCAGAGCCCTGGAACTCATGAGGGAAAGAAAAAAAAAAAAGACCGAAAGCAAACAAACATGATTTAGAAGAAATAAAATGTTCTCTTTTCTGTTTAAGGGAATGCTTCAGGGTGTTGTCCACAGGATATGGATATCAGAATTCCTGGGTACAAGTGATTGGTCTTTATAACAAGTTACCCAGCTAATTCTGATAGACAGTAAATTCTGAGAATCAATGGAACAATATACAGAATGTGAGTCTGAACTGAGTTGGTTTCAGCTCCTCTACTGACTTAGGTATGGCTTTGGAAAGTCTCTTAATGTACATTTTCGTTTCTTCAAACATAAAGTCACTACCATTCTTGTAAAGATGAGAGGCCTTGTGAAAATGCTTCAAAGTATATAAATATCATTATTTTCTGTATTCAGCAGTAAATATCTAGCCTATAATGTCTTAAGGCTATTCTTATAAACTATTAGAACAGTAAAGAGAATAATGATACTGAAATGGTATTCTGTTAAAATTGTAGGTTGTTCCTTTACCTTTAATTTATATGTCCGAGTTGCTGGGGTTTAAGACGGTAAGCTGCCTATCATATTTAAACCATGGAAAAAAATTATTCAGCTAATTATGAGCCCCGTACTATGCCTACAAAACAATGTACAATGTGCTTTCAATTTTTCAAAATGATTTCATATCTCTCATTCAATTCTAATTGCAACCCTATTAGGTGGTAAGACTGAAAGAATTTACCCATTTCATATGTAATAATAAGGCATTTGTAATTGAGAGACTAACAGAAGGTCATATAACGTCTGCAAAACAGAACTGAAACTAAAACTCAGATTTTTGGATCTTCATCATTTTCCATGAAAAGATATACCAATATGTGACTCATATTTTCCTATTTAATGCTTTTTCAGTTGGGTGATGCAATATTCTGAAGAATTCTTGTATTCTAGCTAGAAATGATACAATGATTGTTTGATTTGTTCAAATGACAACATATAAAATATCATGTGCACTTTTAGGTTATGCAAATTAAACACAATGAGGTGAAAACAACAAAAGAACATATTCTGCCATCAGTGTACTCCATGTATGTCCTGGAGGGAGTATGAGGTGAGAAACTTGAAGCACCCTTTCCCTCAGTCTACACTACATTTTGTGAACATCTAGACAAGCTGAGAGTGAGCTTAGTGTTGAAATAAAGGTACTTTTCATGCAAATTAGCCCCTAAACACCTTACCTTACTTTATGTGACTCTACCTGCTATGTAAGATATGGGCCCAGGGAATATCTCCTAACATCCCTGTCCCTAATTGTGTTCTAAGCATTCTTTTTTAAGTTTTCAAAAGAAGTGGTATTGACTTCTTTAAAAGCAGCCAATCTCATTTATGCCAAAATTTTTTCCTCATCCCCACTGAGGTTAACAACTAGAATTTAGAGCATTTAAATGGAGATATTGTTAGCCTATGCCATTTCATGTTTTCTTAGTTTTAGTTCTTAGTTTTAATAACTGGTTAGCAAATGGTGAGCTTCAGTGTACAGTGATAACGGAGGAAGAGGATCAGCCCAGTCTGTGGTGATCCTTAAAATTTACCCATTAATTAAAAGGATTGCTAATATCCATTTTGGTAAAGATACAAGAAAATAGGGACTCTAGCTTTGTAGGTGGGAGTAGAAGTGCTTGGGCCCCTTTCAGAGAGCAATTTGGCAATATTTATTTAAAATTTTAGAAATACACGTTCTTCAACTCAGAAATTCCACTTATGATAATACATTTTCCAAAAATATTTGCCTACGTATAAAAAGATCTATGTACAGAGATGTTCTCTGTAGTAATAATACTATAAAACTTAAAAAAACAAAATGTCAACTGAGAGGCGCCTCATTGAATAAATTATTTTATAGCCATATAACATAATACTATTAATGGTTAAAAAGAATGAGGCACTCTCTCTAAGCTAATTCTGCAAATAAACTCACAACTCTCCACCCCACCGCCCACCCCCCTTTTAGGACGTGCCTTCCAGGTGTGTCTTCCTGATAATGTGAGACATGACTTCAGGGATGAACCTGGCCCTGAGACTGACAATGCCTTCTTGACAAAAATGGGGGAAAGAAATGAAACAAAAAGTTTCAGTGGCTAAAAAATTCAAATAGAATCCAGAGGTTACTCTGGAGGTTATTTTTACTCTTATGCAAGCTTCAGACAGATATTGCAAAATTCCCACAGTACACCAAGTCCTAACCAACAGTATTCCTGAAAATCTTAAAGAATACCCTGAGCTGATCTAAAAATCCATGAATATTTTCCTTAGTAAATTTGTTTTTTTTGAAATTTAAGGCTTCCAGATTATTACAATGCCAGATAAGCCCTGAAACGCAGAGTTACCAGCCTCTCCAAAAACATCAACCAGTTTCATTTCTCTACCCCACAGGGTTAGTACACCTTTCCATCATGAAGAAATTAAAATGGTCATTACCCAGATATCCCTGAAGATTGAGAGAATGATGAAATGAGAGGGAGGAGGTATAACTGAGAAATTAGAATTTAACAAATGATTATGACTACTGGACTCATTAATTAGATATTTCTTTTTAGTTTCTTGTGTATTAGAATAGCTAGAAGGACATTCCTGAAACTGTTGAACTGTAATCCAGTAGCCTTGATCTTTGATAATGATTATATAACTATATAGCTTTTACCATGTGACCATGTGATTGTAAAAACCATGTGACTGACACTCCCTTTATCCAGTATATGGGTAGATGAGTAATAAAATAAAGACAAAAGTAATAATAATAATAATAATGGGGGGGGTAAGGGGCATGGGAATGTTTTCAGTTTCCTTTTTTATTTTTATTTCTTTTTTTGGAGTAATGAAAATGTTCTAAAATTGATTGTGGTGAGGAATGCTTAACGATATGATGATACTGTGAGCCAGTGATTGTATGGACTGCATGGTGTGTGAATACATGTCAATAAAACTGAACTGAAAGATTAAAAAGAAAAAAAGAATGAGGCAGAGCTGTGTGTCCTAAATGAACACAAAGAATTACAAAACAGTATAGTGGACATGTTAGTTTCTGTAGGCTCAGCATCCATTTGCTCTTCCTCTGATAACAGGCTCCCTTATTTGCTTTGTGAAATGATTCTACCCAATCTGGAATTAATGAGACTGCTGAGCAAGGGTAGGCACAGTACCTGGTTGGTTCAATCTCTCCTAGGAATTTAAACCTTGAGCAGAAAGGATACAAGGACTAAAAATGGTTAGAATAGATTCAAATTATGCATTGAGTTTTGTAATTCTTTGTGTTCATTTAGGACACACAGCTCTGCCTCATTCTTTTTTTTTTTTTAATCTTTCAGTTCAGTTTTATTGACATGTATCCACACACCATGCAGTCCATACAATCACTGGCTCACAGTATCATCATATCGTTACGCATTCCTCACCACAATCAATTTTAGAACATTTTCATTACTCCAAAAAAAGAAATAAAAATAAAAAAGGAAACTGAAAACATTCCCATGCCCCTTACCCCCCCATTATTATTATTATTATTACTTTTGTCTTTATTTTATTACTCATCTACCCATATACTGGATAAAGGGAGTCCATTAGGTCTTGCTCCGTAGGTACAGAATTTGCTTTTCCAGTTGCTTCATCTTTTCTGGCTTGGTTTTTAGCTCTGTCATCCACCCCATGTCACTTCCTGTGCTTAATTCAAAGTTTCGTTCTGTTGCCTACAAATCAGATAACTCCACTGATACTGATGTGATTTCATATTTGTAAAGTTGAAGTTATATATAATATTTGTTGTATGTTTGTGTACATATATACAGAAGAAAATCTGGAAGTATATGTATCAAATTAATGGTGACTGTCTCAGGGTAGAGGTTGTGTGGGATGGGATTATCAAGAACTTTCACTACTGACATTATATTTTTCTATTTTTGCCTTTTTTTCAATGCTCTGTTATTACTTTTGTAAATGGAAAGGAAACCAAAAACTAATTTAAGGAAAATTTTAAATAGTTTTATGTAGAAGACTCTGGAATAAGACTAAGTAACAGGAAATCTGGGCTTTTAAGAAAAATACCTTTATTGAGTAATCAATTATTCTTAGGTCAATGGGTTAGAGTCTGACACTAATGAAATAATGAATGTAGTTTCTATCATTTTAGGGAGTACCTATCTTTTACAGCTTTTATTAACACTAGCCCCTTAATTTCACTCTTCCTTCAAATATGTGTTATTAGAGTAACAATAATAATCGCCAGATGGAAAGAATCCCAAATACTTTGTTTTTAACTGGCTATTGGGCTTTTTGATTTACATGTTTTGCCTTCCGACAAACTCAACATATCTCGTATTGGACTCATTTTTTCAAACTCTCTCTATGATTAAATTTTTGCCCAAATCCACATCTCCCCAAGTCTCAAAGCTAGAGACAATTCTGATCCTCATTTTTCCTCCTCAGATCCTATTATACGACAAATTCTATTTTTTTAAGTTCTATTTATTTATTTATTTATTTTTTTTTCTTTCTTTTTTTTTTATTAATTAAAAAAAGAATTAACAAAACATCTATTTATTTTATACTTCAAAATGTTTTTAATCCTCCCTTCTCTTTTGACAGCTCCCACCCTACCATACACCTTCTATTTCCTATCACCTGATCTCTCTGATTCTCATTTCTTTTCCTATATCTAGTGTTGCGCAATCTTTTTTCTTCCCGTTATCACCCTCAAAAGGATCCTTTTTAGGCTTTTTTTCTGTAACTGTCTGCCCTCCCTAAAATTTTAATGCCACAGGTCTGCGTATCTATTTATATACTGTGGCCCTTTGGAGGCCCACAAACCATTGTGATATCTCAAATTTCTCCATCCCCAACACCCACTGTTCACACTCTTGGGGGCAACACTGTCACTGAGAACATGTGCTCTCATTCATCTTGTATGTCACTGCCAATCTGGGCTAATCTCAATAAAGTAAACCTTTAGCCATATTGCCACCTTCAAAAATGTTCAGTGGTTTGTCCCCCTTCCAATAAGATGAGAACATCTATAAACAGCCTAAGCCTAGCCCATAATAACGTGTTCAAAACATTAGTCTGCTTCATCCCTTCTTCTTCCCATTTGAATACTGCTCTCCCAAAAGATGATATTAATTCTCTTTCCCACTAACTGTGCATGAAATGCTTGTTTCCTCATGCTGGCTAGTACTGGGTATTTATCAAAATTTGATATTATTAGCAGTGTGCTAGTTCATTTATGAAATTTTCTCTGACTATCCCATGTCACAAAGATTTTCTGTTTAACTTTTTATCTGCAACTGGTTTATACTCTGAATTCCTTATCTCAGTTAATGCCACCATATCCTATCCAATCTCCAAAATTAGAAACTTTGAAGTCATTTTTTTACTCCTCCCTCTTCTGAAATTCCCACATCTATTTGGTCAAAACTCACTGTCAGTTCTGCTTCAGAAATGTCACTCATATTTAATCTCCCCTTTTTATTCCCACTACTTCTTCCAGGCTGGATCTAGAGAAAGAGCATCCTATCTGACCTCACTATATAATCTACTTCTCAGCACTCCAGCCTATTCTTACACTAATACACTTATTTTCAATTAAAAACATCTCTTCATGTGACTCTCCTGCTTAAAAACCTCTGATAACTATCCACTGCCTTCAGGCTAAAATCTAAATGTCTCGTAACAAACGAAGCCCTTATATTTTGCTTCCATCTTGTTCTGATTCTCCACTCCACACACCCAGAACTCTAGTCACACTCAACTTTTTATCAATTGCTGATATTCCAAGCCCTTTTATATGACTATATGCCCATGATACTTATTTATATGTCTATTATAGGACCTAACATATTATACTGTAATTAATATGGTTACATGTATGTGTCTCCTATTAGATTTAGGACTACTTAAATCAGGGAGTAAATCTTCTCTGGTGTCCAGTATAGTGCCTGGCATAATGGAGACACTCAGTAAGTGGTGGATGACTGAATGAATGAACTTAATTATAGAATATCATACTGTTAATTTAATTTAAGTGTTTCATATAGAGATGCAAAAACATAACTCCTTGCCCATTAGACTGAAAGCCATATTTCTCTGGTATACATTATTGACTCTCTACTACATGATTTGACTTAGAATAGGTATTCAATAAAATTCTATTACATTCATTTGGGAAAAGGCAATTCCTTGTTCTGTAGGAACAATGAATGCTACATTCATTTGCTGACTTTTTTAGTATATCCATTCTGTGCCAGGCATTGTGTTAAACGCTAAGGGTATAGGAATGAACAAAATAGACATGGTCAGAACCCTCACAAAGCTTACTGTCTCATAAGTTACTGCCAATAGTTCTGAAAATAATACCTCCCGAATATTCTGCTGCTCCACCTCATGCCGCTTGATCATTATTTTCCGCTTGAAGAAACGACAATGTTTGTCGTAGTACAGTCTCTGTTGAGTGAGAAGGTGAGCTTCCTCTTCAGCCTGTGTGTGCTGCAAGTTCTCTTTATGCTTGGATATCCGTTCTTGCTTTTCTTTCTTGGGTGTGCTATGGTCCTCATTCATCTCCTTTACAAAAAAAAAAAACAAAGGGAAAAACAAAAGGAACCATAATATCTTGTTGCAATAGCAGATTACAGTATTTGGAAATGAATAGGCAGAAAAGTTTGGTATTGTACATTTATCCCTTCCCTCCAACTTCTTTTTAAGCTATCAGTTAACTAGCATAAGTAAAGTAGGAGACTAGTTAGTTTCCAGGTCTCTGGCTTCTTACTCTCAAAAATTATTTGCCCACTCAAATAATTGTTTACGATGAAGGAGCAATCACACACACTTATTGAGTGCTTATCATATGTCTGGTACTGTGCAAGGCACAAGGATACAATGGTGAACAAAAGAACACAATGTCTGCTACAATGGAACTTTATAGCCCGGAATCAAATATTAATCAAAGTACCAAGAAATGAACTGAAAATTTGTATGGTAAATGCTGTGAAAGAAAAGTACTTGGTCCTACAGGAACATCTGATAGAAAATCCATGACCTTGGTAATAACTAAGCTGAAATTTGAAAAACTGGTAGGTGTTAATCAGCGGAAAAGAAGAAGGAAGACTACTCTGGGTAAAAGGAATAGCATGTGCAAAGCCCTAAGAGTGGGAAGGAAGCATGGTGTGATGAAGAAACTTGAAGAAGTAATTGGTGCACTGTGTCATGAAATGAGGCTGGGCAGGGTGACAAGATCATAAAAAGTCTTATAGGCAAAGTGAAGGATGCTAATCTTTTGCTTAGAAAAAATGGGTTTTATATATATATTTGGGGTATCATAATGAGAAATATTTCAAAGAGAACCCTGGCTGCCATGTGGTGATCAGAGTGAAGGAGGCAAGGCCAGATGCATGGACATGGCTGGGAGGCTATTGCAATGGTCCAGGTGAGAAAGATGATAGTGATGGATAAAGGAGAGGGTGACAAGACATTGAAGTGGACAGATTCCAAAGACAGGAGGTAACTATGCAAAGGACACTAGTGTGAATTTCAGGAAAAAAAATCCTTCCTTTGTGATCAGAAGGGTAAATAAGCCATCTATATTTTCAAAAGAAAAAAATTCATAGTTATTCTAGATCATACGGAAAAAGGGAGGAGGCACTGACCAGAATAGTGAAGATGATGTCAAGCTATGAGGAAACCAAGACCACTTTGACAGAAAACACAATATTCTCTTATTTATCTAAACTGACATGCTTGCTCTATAGCATTTACTTAACTACTCACTCAGTTGAAATTCCCCTTAATTGTGAACACCTGTTTTACTTAAGGTTTTGTGATGTGGACCTCACCTATTTTTGCACACAGCCAAGAAATCCTTGTAAATCAACTGCCAATTTTCCTGTTCCAGTGGGGTCTTAAGTGAAATCTTAGAAGCAATGTAAGAAAGTACTGTTTCCAGCCTGGAGTAAGCTGGGATCACAACAGGAAGGGGAAGTGACTCACCTCTTCATGCCATGATTTTACTACTAGGTTTGGTTTTAACCATTAGATTGTACACCTGTTATTCAAATATGATCATAAAAATCCACTCCAAAATCAAGAACAAATTATTTCTGGATCATTCATCATATTTTATCCCCCAAATCCCTGTTATTTATCAAAATCTTGTGTCATTCCAAGAACAATAACTTTAAATATATCTATATCTAAGTACATACACCACTTTAAATAGTCTGAACTAAGTTTTACTTCATAAGAAATAACATGAGCTTTTCACAGAAAGGTTTATTGAGGCTATCTCAAATTGGCTTTAGGTATGTTTTTCTTCATGAGCATGCTGAAATATATAAGTTTAGACCTAGGGTCTCCTGAGTTCATAAATCTGAGTATGGTGGACCAAGAAACAGCCTTATGTCTGAGGTGAGGACTAAATGGAGATTTTCTCAAATGCTGTTCTGTGGGAGAATCTTCTAAACGTAGATAGAGTTCATGTGATCTCCAAATATGTCAGAGTTACAAAAGCTCAAAATGGTGGCCAAAGTCATAAAGTATGTCCTTCAGAACATGGAGATAGAAATAAGGTATCTTCAACTGAAAATATCTCAAAATTTCTTATTGAAAAATCAAAGCTATTCCTCTGATTCATGAACATCCCTCTGCGATGAAGTAACAATCACGCTCAAGCCAAAAACTAAGAGAAAACTGAGAATGTTAATCTTCTCAAATGGCTACTTCTCTCTACAGCCTGGCTTTTAATCTCTACAGTGTCAGATTCTTCCAATTCAGGTAGTATGGATCAAATGCAATTTCCTACCAGGCTAACAACTATCAGATGTAATAAAATACTTCTGAATTTGGCTCACTTGGCAAGGCAAAAGACCCCAAGGCCCACCCTAAGCTACTTGTTTTCACTTCCTAATAATAGAAAAAGAAGTGGAGAAGAAACTGGCCAAGTCCCATACTTTTAACCTATAAAAGAAGAATATGTGCTCAAACACATAATTGTATATGTTAAAACAATGCCACATGTTGAATTTCATTAACTTTAAAACCATTGGTGTACAAATAAGAAATCATATGTCTGAGAAGAAAGAAAATCTATGAAATTGCAGGTAATTAATTCCCTTATAAGAACTGACAGAAGGAACTGACGACATTTGAACTTTAAGATACAATTTCAGTCCTTCAGGAGGATATAAGTCTACTAGTGGTCTTCAACCAAACATTTCAGAATCAATCATTCACCTGTACTGGGCACAGGGGTACAGCAATGAGGAAAAAAAGACATAATCTTTGCTCTTATAAACTTACAAGCTGGTAGGGTAAGTAGATATTACTAAAAAAATTTTAATTAAAAACTCTGGTATTATGAAACCAAAGATACTTGTCCTGGTGGAAGCAGTCAGGAAACATTTCCCTGAGAAAGTAACATTTGAGTGAAGATCCTAATAAAAAGTCTTACAAGGAAGAGGAGTAGGAGTTAACTAGGCAGAGTTGTTGGGGAGAAAGGTTGAGGATGGGGAGATCATCCTGGCCAAGGAAACGGCATGTGCAGAGACCTCAGGGACGGGCAGAACCTGATACATTTAAGGAACTGAAAGGTGACCGCTGTGTCTGGATCAGCAGAGTGAGGGGGATTTGTATGAAATGAAACTGGAGAGGAGACTGATAGCAGACCAGCCAGGGACTTTTAGGATTCAGATCTACCTTGAGAGAATTGGAAGCCAATGGATGGAAGAGTAGAGGGTGATATACAGATTTATGTTTTGAAAAGATCACTCTTGCTGAAGTGGGGGGAATAAACTAACTACAAGTGAGCAAGAATGGCTTAGAGTTAGATGAACAGTTTTTGAAAAGTGGACAGCAGTATTAGCATCATCTGGGAACTTGTTAGAAATGCACATTTTGAACTTTACTCCAGAATCAGACAATCGAAGGGTGGGGCTTAGCAAACTGTTTTAATAAGTAATTCAGGTGATTCTGATGTAAAAATGTCAGAACCACTGGATTAGACTAAAGACCATCATGTAAGATGCATCAGTTTTAAGTTCCAACCATTCTAATGGCAACTTGGAAATGACAAATATTGATACTCTTACCTCTTTTATTTTTTCCTTACAAATCTTATACTGTTTCTTCTGACTTTCTAAGAAATTTGTCAAATCTTTCTTCTGCTGGGCCAAGATCTGTTGCTGGAATTTCTTCTCATCTGCTGCAGCTACCTTTGCCTGATAAAATAATTAATATATTATAAGATAAATCTGTTTATTGTACAGAATTCAGCTGTTTCTATTCTCCAGTGCATTAAAACTGTGTAAGTGCTGAATCATATAACATTTTTTGAACAAATAATAAAAAACAATAATAAAATCAGAAGTCTGTTCTGATTCTTTTGTACCTTAAACAAAAAAGAATTTTTTTGAATTTTCTACCATTGAAGAAATACATTTCTGATTATGGGGAAAATATGAAGGAGGTAGCAGAAACATGTTTTACTGAATATAAAAAAAGGTGAGATGAAAAGAAAACTAAACATAAAGAATTTCTATCATATTTTTGGTAGTCCAACAGTTAAATTATAAAATTGATAAACAAAATTGGCCAGTTTTATTCCAAGAATCAAACTCTGATTAATTACTACAACAATCAGACTTCCTAGTGGAATCTTTTCTAGTATAATAAGCAAAGTAACTGACATTTTGTTTTTCTGGGCACCTGCTACAATCCACAGTCAGATACCATGGCATTTTTGGGAATCCTAAAAGAATAAAACACAGACCAAATAAAAGGTAATCCAGTAAACTGTAGCCTTGAAAGTGACAAGTCTAAGTTTCAGGGAACATGAGATCAAGCATATATGCAGGAAAAGGGACTCAGAGATAGAGAGGAAAGAAATGAGGCTTTGTGGCTCTTTTTATGTATTAATTCAGCTTTAGCTTCCATTATCAACTTAACAATTCTCTCCCCCAAATTCCCAAGAATCTGGCTGATTTATTTAATTGTTGTCATCCCTGCTTGGGCAGAGGTTTTCATGCCACACTGCCTCAAAAATTGATGGCTGTCAGGGAAATGCTTCTTCCACAATTCTGATGTTTCCTTTCACATGGAAAAAGAGAGATTCCGAAACACCCCTGGCTCCCTGTCCCCAGTCTCTCCTTCCCCAGGGAACAATATTCTCTTCTGCTTTTCTATACTATTTAAGCGTTATGGGAAGTGGCAGGGAGATGACTTGGTTTTAGCAGTGAGTGCCAAGTGCCTGGAGAGGCAAGTCTTACTTTTTTGTTCAATACCTACTTTTCTGCAGACATACATAATTTTTCCTAATATTTATCACCAATAAAGGTGATGTTTTGACTATCTGCTTTAATCTTTGGTTTTATTTTTAAAATTAGTTTAGAACCTAAGTGGAGAAGAGAGATGCTCCTTAGAAGACCCCAATCATTGCCAGATTAATTACTTGCTGGCTTTGGTCAGGTGCCCATCCCTGGGCCAGTCAGCTATACACAGGGAGCATGACCACTGAAAGTGGCTATTCGTAGAGCAGTTTCCTTCTGAAAAGGACCATGGATGTGGCAGGCACAGAAAAAGACTTCTATTGTGTAAGTTCCCAGGGGATAGCACCATACTGTTTCCTGTTTTTTGTACACAGACTCCCATCAAAGGAATGATACTCAGAATATGTGTAAATGGAAAAGAATGTAATATACATTGAGTTACTATGTTAACTTTTAGTCACAATTTTAAGTAGCCGATTGTGCTGGTTTGAAACTGTTGTGTACCCCAGAAAAGCCATGTTCTTTAATCATGACTCAGTATTGTTGGGTGGGATCTTTTTGATTAAGCTGTTTCCATGGAGATGTGACCCACCCGATTGTGGGTGGGACATTTTGATTAGGTGGTTTCCATGGAGATGTGTCTATATCCATTCGAGGTGGGTGGCTTACTGGCGTCCTTTAAGAGGGAATTATTTTGGGAAAAAGTTTCAGAGCTGACACAGACAGGGGCCTTTGGAGATGCAAAAAGAAAATAGCCCTGGGAAAGTTTGAAACTAAAAGCCAAAGGACCAGAAAACACCAGACACGTGTCTTCCCAGATTGCTCTTTCTTGAGTCAAAGTATCTTTCCCAGGATGCCTTAGTTTGGACATTTTTATGGCCTTACAACTGTAAACTTGTAACTTACTAAATTCCTTGTATAAATGCCAACTCATTTCTAGTATATTGCATTTCTGGCAGCATTAACAAACTAAAACACATGCATCAAGCCCATGTGTTCTCACCCTATGACCAAAAGGCACACCACTCCTGCCTCCTCTAACAGTCTGCCACTGACTGGAAGGTCTGGCTTGGTTGTGGCATGATGACTTGTGTGCACACACTGACCTCCTTTTCTATGATAGCCACTTGCTTCTTGGCCAGCTTCTCCAGCTCGATGGACGAGTTGTTGGCATGCGTCTCCACCTCCTTCTGTAGCTTGAGGCGGTGCTCGTCCATCTCAGCCTTCAGCTTGTTCTCCAGGGCGATCAGCTGCTTCTGGTGCTGGCGCCGCATCCGCTTATAACCTGACATCTGTTCCCGCAACTCGTTCTCCTGCTCATGCTCATGGATCTGTCGTGTAACCTGATTTGGGTTGGGGAACAGAACTCAGGTGACCAGGTTCATGAGAGAAAAACTTTCAGGCAGAGTAGAAGAATCTAAAGAAGAGGTGAGATCTTCCATACCTTGGGGCATGATTTTATTTTTTATCATTGCCATCAAATTACCTACTATTCTTGATCACTCACCTATATCACATTTTGGGCTGGGTGCTCTTATGCTCTTTATTTCTAATCCTCAAAACCATTTCATTCACTCCTACATCCCAGTCATTCTTAAAGTAAATGGTAAAGATGTTACCATTCCCATTTTATTGATGAAGAAATTGAGACTTCAGGGAACTAATTTACTCAGTCAAAATATATTTTCATATATTTAAATATGCTCAAGGTCATAAGGTAATAAGGACTAGAGGTGGGATTCAGATCTAGTTCTATCTTGATTCCAGAACAACGCTGTTCTAGTTTGCTAGCTGCTGGAATGCAACACACCCGGCAGCTAGCAAACTAGAACATATGCTATTTCTACTATACCAGGGTTTCTCAATCTTGACACTACTGATACTGGGCTGGATAACTCTCAGTTGTGAGGGCTGTCCTGTGTGTTGTACGATGTTGAGCAGCATCCCTGGCCTCTAATCACTTGATGCCAGTTATACTTTCCAAGTCATGACATTCAAAAATGTCTCCAGTTATTGCCAAATATCCCCCGGGGAGCAAAATCATTATATCCATACTGCCTTCCACAGTCACAGAAACCTTCAATATCCTTTCAAAATAGTATGAGAATGATGTATTTCCTATTCTTAATATGAGTTGACAGAGAGAGAGAACTTTTTCCTTTAAAATCATCTGCCTCTGTCTTCTGCAAAATAGATATTAATGAATTATAATACATTTCCTTGACTTGCTAAAGAAGAAAAAGCATTTTTGATTTTTGGAAAGCTTTTTTTCTTAGTAATTTTTTTCTTAATCTATTTTGAAGTGAATGTCTGACAAATTGAAGAGTGAAAAGGTACATTTTGGCAACTCTTCTTTCTTTCTATTAAACCTTTCCTGATTTTCCAAGTCTTCCTTCAACTTAGTATCCCTCTTTATTTTCCTGCTAGATTCTTTGGTCACTTCCTTCTCATCTTTTCTAGGCATTTCAGAAAAAAAAATTACAAAATTATAATTTAAGTTTTATTTTTCACTAAGTAATTTAGTCACACCAATTTAGTATAAGCTACTTCTCCCCAACCTCACTCCAAACAAGTTTTACTGGACATTTTCATGTTGCGCTTCATCTTCTCTACTATTTTCAGCTTATGGGTCAAAAATGCATTTTGCATAAAGAATCGTTTCTTTGCTCTTTTTAGAAGGTGCCCCAGTATATTAGATGGAGTCCTTACTATAAAGAGAACGCTGTTCTGTAACTGGATAGTATTATCAACATACACTATTAAACATTAGCTGAACTTTGAAAACTTTCCAAAAACTAACACTAGGTTTCATATTCATTTCTCCTTTCTAAAGGACAATCCTCTTTAAAGTATAAGGAATAGAAGATATTTCAAGACTAAAAATGGGTAGGATCACCAAAAAGCCACCTTAACACACTAAAAATAATATATTTTGTCATCATAATAATGTGTTATCTTTTTAAATAATGGATTTATTTCTTGAAAAAAGGGGGGAAAGAGGACATATTTGAAATTTATGTGAAATTTCACTTCCTCATACTTGTGGCTTTCTGAAATTCAACTTAGGGGAAAATCCAATCATCAGAAATGATACTATTTACTCTTATCTTTTTTGAGGTACATGGGCTGGAATTGAACCCTGGTCTCCTGCACGGCAGGTGAGCCTTCTACCACTAAACCACCCATGCACCCCCATTTATTCCTTTCTACATTCACTTGCCTTTAAGACAAATACAGCAGTAAAGTGTCTGTATTACGGTAATGAGTTTGTGATGTTTTATCCAGAAACTCATTTTTTTTCTGATTTTCTCATTCCTTCATTAGTCAGATTACCAAAGCTTGAGCGTGGCACACTCTAAAGCTATGACGTACTGAAAACTTGCCATCAGAATGGTTGACTGGCTCGTGGTCAATAAAATATTCTCAGGATGGCCATTTCCCTAAACCAGGAAGCCTAAAGATAAAAAGGAAATGACTTGTGTCAAGAATTGTGTCCATCTTAATGGGTGGGTGGTCCCTGCAAAGAGGGCAGGCATTCTCCAAAACAGATCACACCAGGTAAATGTACGTGGCAGAGACAAATTACAAAGATTAACATGCTGTCACTGTAAAACTGCCACCAGCTATCCGAGAAACATATCACTGAATTCCAGGAGAGATTTTATTATTGAATGCTTTCCTTAATTTGGGTAATCATCTTATTAAACTCCTAATGTCACCTTCTATTTGTGAAAACCAATCTTTATAAGTTTCAATGTACTTGTCTTTTTAAGCTACGTCTAGAGATGTATAATTCTAAGATGAAGCTAGATTGAAGAATTTAAATAAAAAGTATAACTAGATGACTTATTTACAAGGCCTAACATGAAAATTAAAAAAAAAAAAGACATTATTTATGGTTGTATATGCCTGTGTGTTTTAAGTTTATACCTGTGTTTTAGGAATACATTGTGGAACAAAAAAAAAAGGTCCATAATTTCATTATGATTTATGGCTTAAAAAGTATGTTCAAAGGTAGTCTATCTTTCTAATTTGTATAAAGCCTGGGATTTGAACCAAGGTCTTACAGTTCTTGAAATCGCCTGAGGAACTTCACATCAACACAGCATTATAACTTTCTGCTATAAAGTAATGCAGAGAATCAACACTCAAAAAAGTGAAAGCTAGAGAGAGTGGTCCACTCTAAATTACAAATTGAATAAGTCTAAAAATGGGAGAAAGTTATAGAAATGTAGTAACTAGCTTTTACAATGGTAGTCTCAAAAACGTGGACTGATTAAAAATGGGCAATATCATCCCTTACTATCTAACTGACCTTAGGCAAATTACTTAACTTCTGGTGAGTCTCAGTTTCTTCACTTGTCAAGTGTGACTTTTACCTTCCTCAGAATTGGAGGACTAGATAAAATAACTCATGTGAAAGTGCCTTGCAAGGTGTCTGACATGTAGGAAATGTTCAGTATATCTTGGTTTCCTTTCTTCTTCTGACAGGCTCTGACCAGTATTGTCTCTTTTCCCCTTCACTAAGCATTTCTGGTGATAGGGATATAGATCAGAAGAAGTGGATCTAAGAGAAAGGGCAATTTTAACAATAAAACTGTACTTGTGCCAGGTTTTGGATTATAAAATAAATATAATACCTCTCTCTGGATTATTACTTATTTCATGTACCTGGAAGAATTTATAAATAATGAACCATAATTTTTTTTCAGATAGTTTCTGCAACTATCCCCACACACCTCTATTTAATTCTGGCAAAATTTGACCCTAAAACAAATCACAACATCCAAAGTGTACTGTATGCCACGTACAAAGCACTGCACTAGGAAGGCTAATAAGCAACTTACTGAACAAACAACAGGAGAGTGGCAGCTGATAATGTCATCCTCTCAAGAGATCAAAGCCAACTCAAGATTAATTATGGGTAAGAATCAAAATAATGCACATTGAAAAAATGACCACCTCAGCACTTAGAAAAAATGAAACTCATAACAAGTTCTTAAAAAGAATACAATGAGTCATATTTTGGCATTAGACATTCTACTCTGTAGAACACCTAGGGAAAAATGTCTTTAAGTTCTTATTAAAAGTAACAACTAATAATAGGCAACTTTGCCTTATAACAGAAAGTGTTAAGTGAAGAGCTCTGAAATGCACACCTGCAAATACAAATTCTCATGTGATATCAAGACTGGAAAAGATCGCACTCATTTCTTTGTTCATTCGTTTATTCATTCAACATGCGTCTACCGAGGGACTTTGTTAGTCTGGGCTAGGCGTGGAGATTGGGGCAGCTCAAGTGAAAAATGCTGAGAGTAATGATCTTGGTCAGATTAAGAAGCCAAAAATAAGGGAAGAGGAAACATGCAATATTTCAATAAGTATCCTCTGGTACAGTATCCAGGTAAAGAACATATTTTGAGCATTTAGAAACAGAATAGCAGGGACTGATGAAAGGTGATACAGTAGCTTTTACTGCTTAGGTTTTAATATTTTTACTTTTGTCTATCAAACTCATTCAGTATTCAATTTCACAATTAGCTGAATAGTTTGTATTTTAAAATATAAGTTTAAAATGATGACTATTTTTATATGAACTTTTCCACTGAATCGGGTAGAGTAAAATAATCTATATTTACATGGATAGAAAAATAATAATTATTTTTCTCCTACATGCTGTCCTGGGGACTCCAAACTAGGAGTTTCTGTGTTCTTTCAAATGTGTATTTTAACCTAATTTCATCTGTGTGGTGAGACCACTGCATTCCAGTAAGAAGTCCTTCACAAGAGCAAAGTTGAATTGTCTCATAGATATGGCCTTGGGTGCTTGCTCTTTATATTAACATATATTATGGAAATAGCTGTGGCCCAGGACATTGTCAAATTTTAAGAAGAAATGACATCAAATGTAGCAACAGCTAAAATACTCTCATGGTTCACTAATCTAATTAAAATAGTAGGACCACCATTCACCAATAATAAAAACCCAAAAAGCACATCTCAAAGGCCCAAGAAGTTGGATGAGTAATTCTGAAGAACCATAAACTCCTTTCCTCAGATAATGAACTTGTCCAATAGAAACTTTCTTTAAAAAGAAGGAAAAGAATGGATAAAATTAAAAGATTGCATGATATGTCCTTCCTTTTTATAATTCTTCAAAATAAGGGCAATAATCTCTGTCCTCATACAATTATAATAAAAGAATCACAATTCCAAAGTTTCCTCTGATATCAAGGTTCACAGTTCTTCTTTTTCCTTTATTACAAATACAATTGTAAAAATCTTGGTTTTAAGGTGCTAAAATAATAAAACTTCTAGCAATAAAAGCCTTTGGACTGTGGGCTTCCAATTCTCATTAATATCTTTATTCAAAAGTACAATGTAGAAAGAAAGACTAAGAAAAGCCCAGAGGTGGCCCCTGAGGGTTTGTATAGGACAGTAGTAGGCCCATAAGCCACTGTGGAGGAGCAATAATACTTCTGTCAGTTTGCAAGTCTGTGTAAGATACACACTCATCACTTATTTGTTGAGTATACAAATTACTAATTTTTAAAATTCTCTTTCTCTTTGTGGTGATTATCAATTTTAGAAGACTTGTAAAAAAATGAGTGTAAAAGAGAGAGGGAAATAAGGAGAGGACAGAGGGGGGAAGGAAGGGGAAGGGAAGGGAAGGGAAGGGAAAGGAAAAGAAGAGAAAGGAGGGAGGGAAAGAACTACTACCAACTACAAGAAGTGAAGATTTTAATAATGAACTGATTATTCATTATACTAGATCTTCATTTCCCCATGATCTACCTTACTTTTATGTCATTTAAGTAATTACAGTTCTTTTGACTTGGGATGTGAAAAACAGGATTCACAACATATTTTTAAAAATCAATTACTTCCTTATGGTATGCCAGTATCCTGACTAAATACTCCTATTGAAATTCATCTTTAAAATAATATAATGAAAAGAACTGTAATACTTAATAATGTACATTAAAATATCCATACTAACAGCTAGACGGTCCAAAAAGGGAGATGAAATTGTACAAACACTGTAATTAATTTTCCCTTCTATTTATTTTTCTTTCTAAAAACCACTATATACAAATACCACTGAATTCTGATAAAGTTTCATGAACCCCACCATGAGTCCAAAAGTAATACAATTGAAGAGAGTACTTCATATAAAGACCTTATTTGTGGCCAAAGCAATAGCCTATCAACTATTCTGTTTATAACTTAATATAGGGGCAGGGGCTCTTTAGCAAATCAAAATTCCATCAAAGAGACCTATCCCTGCAGTCCTCTGGCTGGACACTAAGAAGCCTAAGGACTTTGCCTGGAGCCCTGAGGTGGCCTAGTAGGGAAGCAGCTTTCATCATCCAGAGAGAGGGAGACTGTGGCTGATAGGCACACAGGGTAGCACTTGGGTGAGCGCACAAACTCCAGCCTGAGGCCAATCTGGCATGGCAGTAGTAATAGCTGACTCGGAAGTAGGAGATGTCATAAATATATGATGTGGGAATGAGGGTGTGGCAAACAAAAAAAGACGACCTGTGCCAAAGGGGAAAAATCCATTTGGTATAATATCTGCTTTGTATTCCAAATCCGCTTATGGTGCTATGATTCTCAGTGGTTGTTCCTTATTTTTCCTCTCATGACAACATGAACATGGCTGGATAAAGGTAAAGTCTCACAAGAGTTGGTGGTAAGTAATAATAGTTCCCCCAAATATCCTATGTCTTCTTATTGTCATATGTCATGGCATGAATATGGTTATTTAAGAATTTCAAGGTGCTTTTTTAGACTCAAAAGCATATTTTTAAGGTGCTTACCAATAATTAGCAAAGGCATAGAGGACATTTTAAGATCTCCATTACACAGTAGATCATTTCTTTAAAATAAAAAATTGCCTATTATAGAGATTATAAGAAACTGCTATATAAATGAACTGAAATGTGGCTTATTTATAAGCAATTTAAATTGTTTTTAGACAGCAGCAGACACAGCAATAGATAGGTCTTTAACTTCCATTTTCTCTGTATTTGGGTTCTTTAAGATTATAATCCATTATCAATTTTAAGGATAACCAAAGCTAGTAAAAGACTGGAGAAACAGAGTGTAAATCAGGTTCAAAAAATAGGACAAGAAAAATGATCATTTCTGGGTCGGCCTCAGATGATGTCATCATAGGTTCTAAATGTAATAGCCAAGCAGTGTACACTAACTCTTCCTGCCCATGTGACCTCTAACATCAATTTAGGCAAAACCACTAATATTTCAATAATTTTTAGGCTGAGAACTAAGATTCAGAAGCAAAAGATTAAAGGGAGTTAAGGGTGCCAAGGATGAAACGATGTGATGTGTGTGTGTGTGTGTGAGTGTGTGAGTGCGCACGCGCACGCGTGGGGGCCAAGGGGAGGAGGCATGGAAACTAACTCTTCCAGCACACACCCCTTTTGCTACTACAAGGGCATCCAGCAATCACATTTGCAATAGTAAAAATGCTGAGGAATCCTACAGCCTCTTTTCTTCCACAACCATCCCAATTCTCTCCTACAAAGCCTTTCTTGCTTTATTGATGCCAGAAAATTCTTCAGGGGTTAAATAGGGAAGTGCAGCCACTACCATTGTTGCAATAAATAAATGAATGAACCAGAACGAACCAGCAATCCATCCCTGGGAAGCAAGTATCTTATTTTCTACAATTATATACATTAGCCAGCAACCATATATTTTTAAAAATTATGTTTTATCTTTGGTTGTTTGTGTACACATTATAGACACACATGCATATATATAAAAAGAAGCACAGTGCCCTGCATGCACATACATTAATACCTTTAAAATATTTTTAGCATCATTTATTTCAGTGAAAAGACACACAGTTTTCATAAAATTGGATAGGCTAGCAACTTCATCTTAAAGGTCTTTTATTTTGCACATACAGCAAATACAAATACATACACACACACACACACAGGTTTTTTCTTCCATGCCTTAGACAATGCTTAAATATCTGAGATCTGATTGCTATGCCAACAAATTTTTTTTTTATGAATAAAATTATTAAAAGGAAGAATACATTCTTGACTCCCTTCCTCCCATCCATAAAGCCGAGAGAGGATCAGGGAGGGCGAGAGGCTGCCAGATGGGGAGGAGGGGAAGGAAGGGAAGGTGGGTAGAGGGGTGTTTGCTTACCAAAGATGCTGATTTGATCGTGGCAAAGCGCTCTCTGTTCCGGTAGTGGAGGGCCTGGCTCTGAACTGACTGGGTAGGCCGCGGCTCAGGCCTGGGATCGCCGTGGCCCGCCTCATCCCTTATGAATACATGATCCTGCAGAAATGGATAAAAACAAGGAGAAAGTCCAGCTGTGCTCTTTCCTCGCCGGCTGCCTCTCTCTCACCCCTCTTTCTGCACAAGCACTGCTGTTTGAAATGCATAGTTTAGCTCTCTGCTAGTCCCCGCAGCTCCCACGGTACAAAATGAATAAGCAACACATTGCAGCCTTCAGTTAGGAATGTCAGCTGATCGCTAGTGGGATGCCTTCTGAATCCCTGGCAGGCTTTTTCTTTACCTCCAGAATTACATGTATGCAAAAGAAAAAAAGAATAGAAAAAACAATGCAATGTATAGACTCCTCAGAACAGTTTGTTTAAAACGCTGTAACCAAATAATTCCTTTAAAAATGTCATGTCCACGTCTAGCAAGGAGGATGCTGGTTGCTTTTAACATAAAAGCGAGCCTCCGCCTCATTCCCTTGAAAAATCTGCTTTCTCAATTTAATTTTATTTGAGATCGGTTCGGTAGGATCATCTTTCTGCCTAAAACCAATGTAGGCTTGTGCTGAACTGCCTCTCTATCTTGTGCTGGGAAGACTCAGCAGTCACTGAGGGATCCTGCTTTCCAGTCATGATCGTACACAGTTCTAGCACCTTCTCTCTACAGCTTCTGAAAGGATTTTTTTAGATTTAAAGAGACAGGCAAACAATTTCAACCAAATGATACTTCCAGAAATTCTTCCTCAACTCAGCATACGTATGGTCATCAGAATGAGTAAAGCTGGAATTTAATGTCCTTGACAGATTTTGTCTTTTTGATAGACAAAAATGATTTACCTTATTGCAATACCCAAAGAAAAAATAACATTCCCTGAACGGATAATAATAGACGTCTCTTAAATACAAGTATATGACTTTTAAAGGGGAATGTGTTTTCAAAGGAGGATGTTCTTTCTATAAAAAAATGAGTGGTCCATCAGAAGTAGCCCTAATCTTTTAGAAAAGAAGACACTATAATAGCTAATAGCTCAAAACCATGTACAACCTTAGGGGATTTGAAAATATATGTTCAGGATAGGGAAGAAGAAAATTATTTTTTTAATGCTCTAGATTTTAGGAGAAACTATTTGACAGCAGTTTTCCAGTTTTGTCCTCAACTATTAATTTTTGTATTTTTTCTATTAATTTTTAAAAATTGTTCTTTCCTTTATCAGAAAAGAATAAGTGGAGAGGTTCAGAAAAATATGAAATTTTACTATAGTCTAAAATTTTAAAAAGTCATACTTCTTGGAAGAAATGAAAATTTTCACCCAGAATTTTATTCAAAAGCCAGGATCTAAAATAATACTTATTTGGGCTGATTTTCTTTTTCCTTTAATAAATTTATAATGCTTTGGTATATTGGGAAGATATCTACCATTAAATCTATGTTTAGAGATTTTTTAATTTACTGCATATGATTTATTTTATTTTAAAATAACTAAGGGATTTTTAACACATTTGCCACTGAAGACATATACATGAAATTCAAGATATGTTCTACATCTGTCCAATAAGGTCACCACTAGCCACATGCAGCTATTTAAATTTAAATTAATTAAAATTCAGTTCTTCAGTCACACTAGCTACATTTCAAGTGTTCACTAACCATCACTACAGAAAGTTCTATTTGACAGTGATATGGGTTAGAAATGCATTACCTAACCCTTATTTTGGAACTTACAAAAAAATGCTTTAATTATCATTTAAATTTTTCTACATTATTCCTGAGAAATCTGATATCTCATTCATAGGCAAAGAGGGATTAGGTGTGGGACTGGGATTTATACACTCGATTTAAAGTTCTAGAGAGGAGACTTGCTACCATGTGCATTGCTGAATAGCTATTAATTAGTTACATTTATCTTCAAAGTTGAACATATTTACTATTACAGTTCCAGAAAAGCAAGAAACTTTTAAATGCCAGCATTCAGAAAAGGGAGACTAGGTAGAGGACTGTGGCTTTGCAGGAAGCGTTAATCATTAGGTGAGTATTAGTTGGCTAACTTATTAAGTATATTGATTGAAAGGAAGATCTCAGATGATGTGGCAACAGTTAAGCTTCAAAATGTAATAGCTCAATTTACAGAGACAGCCAGTGCCACTAGAATGTACACTGCCCAATAAGAGAACAAAATTTATTAATGTACAAATATGTGTAATTTTAATATTATCAGTTTGTTTTGGTTTAAGACCCTCTTATCCAACTAAAAGCTACACTATATTATCTAAGTTTATTAAACTCAAGAAAATAGGAATACACTGGAAAAGTTAAAACTCTAAATCATATAGGTTTTAGTTAAGACATGGCTAAGATGGATTTCTAAAATAATGCTTTAGAAGGGAAACAGAATGATAATTAAATATTAAAAAAACAAACAAAACAAAACAAAAACACAAAACAAGAGATGATTTGTAAATACGTTGAAGATAAGACTAGAATATTTCCTAAATCTTGGCAAGGGCTAAAATGTCCCTCTTTGACTGAATAGCATCAATATAAAATGTAGCTAAATAAAAGCATGAAGGGAAGTATATATAATGAAAGATTGTTATAAGTGCTGGTGTCTGTCAAGAAGTATAAGAAAAAGGAGTTGTACACAGTTTTTCATTGTCTTTTTAAAAACTTTTTTTAATTAGAGAAGCTGTAGGCTTACAGAAAAATCAACTTATCAAAAATGGTATTTTTGTCATGATATCTATTGGTTGTTTGGAGTAAAATATAGTTGAAGAGAATAATTTGTTAAATAATGTTTGATTTGTGCAGATATCTTAACAATGATGAAATTTCATGCTTACAAAATAGCAAATTTAGGGCTCTTCAAATAAATCAGGATTATTCCATCAAAAATAACTTGCTCCCAGTAAAAAAAATCCCATATGGGATTAAAGATGATTAATTTAAAAATGCTATTTTAGAAGTTAATCTGAAGAACAGGTCCAAAATGCAACTCTGCTTTAAATATAAAAATGTCGATGGTATGGTATAATTCTTTGTTTCCCCCAAGATAGTTTATTTTTCCCTTTTAATAAAGGAATTCTTACTTTTTCAGAGCAGCTTCATAACAGAGATCACTAACACTAGAAGTCTTCAAAAATGCAAAAGGCCACAAAATAAGGCAACATTTCAGTTTAAGTGTGGATATCCATATCAAGTACATTAGGAAATAAATTTTAAAATACTCAGTTTCGTTGCATGAAACAGGTTCAAAACTCTGAAGACAACTTAAACAATATGGCAATTTAAAAATGGGAACAATGTGACTTGAGAAGCAAATACAAACATAAGTTTCATCTTTACTGGTACATAGTCTATTGGTTACACTGCCCTTTTAGGTAGAAGTTTCTGTGCAATGACTGTAACATCTGGCCTTCTGAGTTTGTGAATTGCATACTTTTTTTTTTGGATTTATCAGGGCATCACTCTGGACAAACCTACAAAATCTCATGCCCTACCCAAGGTTCCATGTACTTATGGTGTTCAATTAAGCTGTCCACATAAGTTATATTAGGAACTGCACTAGTCAAAATATAAATTTTGTACCAAATAAACATTTTTTGCTTTATTCTCACACATAAGTTAAAATTTTAAAATATTAATTACCATCTATTTTCAACACCCTGCAGTGTTGACAATCCTTTGTTGCATACATTTTAAGATACATTTGTTGCACACATTTTAAGATTAATAATAGAAAAGGTCGATTTGCTATTTTACAGAGCTAGGCACTGAATGCAGATTATTTACAAATGATGACGAGAGGGCTGAGATCATCTTTGAAGAATAACTGTAAAAGTTTAAGAACAAATATCATGTTCTACTTTACAAAAGCAAATATATGGCTTGGTTATAATTCATTGTTAAAATATTAGCAAGCAGGAACAAACAAAATGACTCCTTGAATTACACATACGATTGGGGAGCAGTTTTAGGTATACCTGTATTAATCTGATACATTTACAATGCTTTTTCATTGTGAAAAATAAACTTTTTCAGATTAAAAAAAACTATTTTAATATTTGTTCAAAAGCTCTAGTAAGAAGAATTGAACTTTATACAATATAGTGAAGCAGCCACTTACCTATTAGACCCTGGAGAAGAGGCTTACTTTTATTTAGAAGTTTATTCTTAAGTGTGGATTTATGCTTCTGAAATGAAGATTCGTATTGTAGTAATTTGACAAGAGTTTCTAGCTTAACTCTAGATTAACCCTGGAAGCCACTTTTCAGGGATCTGCTGTGTTTTGAGTTTACTTTTATCACAGTATTCATCATTATACTTATTGTCTGTCTCTGCATGAGACTGTGGGCTTTTTGAAGGCAGAGAATATGTGGTTGAAAAACCTCAGTTTCCCCAGCACCTAACTTGGTACTTACTAGGCATTCAGTCAATGTTTGCTATATAAATAAGCTCAAGAATATAGGCTTGAGGGGAGTTTGAGAAAATGACATTTTCTCTTGGATTATTTAACAGTTTTTCAAATATGTATTTCATGAAAACCTGTCATTCTGCACTCTAAGAAAGTCATAAAATAGTGACACACACACAAACACATCCTTCCTTCGGGGTGGGGGTTGCGTGTGGATCTAAAAATGGCTTTTGTCTGGTATTTAGAAACCTTTTTACAGACTCCCACACTTTTCATGCTGTGGAGAAAGATCAGCAAACCCACCATCTCTCCTTTGTTTTGTTCATTTCAAAATTATTAAATTCCCTAAGCAGGCGTAGCTATGAAAGCCGGGCTAGAGGAAGGGAAGACGATGTATGAGGACGTAGAGTTGGGGAGAAAAGACGACTAGTTGCGGACAGAGAGATTTCTGCAGGAACGGGGTGATATGACCCCTCTGTTTAAGAAACATTACCTTAATGTGTTAATTTACTTTTACTTCATGCAATGTCAGTTGAAGATAGTATCAAAGAACCCATTCCCCTCTTCAGCAAAAATAATAAGAAAGGCCACTGGAACAGGTGAAAATTAAACTAGAGCATTCTCTCCACTCAAGGACATTTCTCCCCTTCCCACCTCCCTCTCTCCCTCCATGAGAAGGGTGAAAGCCGTTTTTCCTTTTTTAATTTTTTTTAAAGGAAAAAAAAACTAGTATTGACTAATAGGCCAAGTAAAGCTTTAGGAGTTAGGGTAGTACAATTTAAAAATATGTATTTTTCCTAAATAATCTCTAAAAGGGGCTCATGATGACTGCTGTTCATTAGGCATACCTTAATAATAAATTGAGTAAAGAACAATACTTTTAATATGTTAAAACCTTTCTTGTGATCTAAACTAAGAGAAGCCAGCAGCAGAAAAGATAATTAATTCTAGACTGACAACATAAAAAGTATACTTTTTAATTGACAAAATAAAAAAATAGACTTTGATGCTTTGGACAATATTAAAATCTGTTTGCTACTGCTGTATAAAAATGATTTTATAGGAATAGGGTAGAGGCTTAGAAGCCTGCTAGATGACAGCAAAGAATCTAATCTAGATTAAAAGTTTTCCCTGGAGTCACTTGTCATTAATTAAGAATTGATGTGTACAGTCACATCCTAAAAAATCCACCCTCATTTTAGTTCACAGAACATTTACTGAGCACTCACTATGTGCAGACAGGTGGTAAGTTAAGAGGCGTCCTTGTGGGGCTAACAGTCTAGAAATAAGGCAATACTCTGCTTATTGGACAAAGCAGAAAGGCAACAGTAGCAAGGGGAAAAGACATAAGTAAGCGTTTCAAGTTTATTTTGTCAGAATATAATTTTAGGACCTATCCTCAAACAGAAGATTAGATTAGGATCCCTTTGGGCCTGGGAAGACCAGAGTATTGGCAGAACTGGAGAGAAAGAAGTAACCTGTAATTTTACATCAAAGTAAAGTTTCAGTGTCCCACTTCACATTTTTGGGTTGGATCTGTGATAGAACTGTCTATTCTGAATGCAGCTAACTGCAAGTCACGCTCTCACTACTTACTTACCAATGACCTTTAAAAGTGAGCTTACTTCCTATATAAATGGTAATCGACTTCAGATCTATGATTTGACTAATTTAGGATATGTCTGCTGGATTGTAACAATCAGGCTGAACAAAAAAACTCCCCATCTGTATTCTTGCTTTGCAGTATTTATGAAGCATGTTCCTACTGCCTTGGGTATTATTATTGGAGAAACTCAATTCAAACTCTTTTAAACCACAAAAGTAATACTTTAACCTTTTTAATTCATTATGTTCAAAGAACCAGAATAGCAAAATGTTTAATATTTTCTGATTAATTTATGTCCTATAGTATAGGACATAATGGAGTATAGTATCCTTCATTAATGTCATAGCTGTTACTCATTCATGTCATAGTTGTTTACTGTGTGCCTATCCTGCACCAGGCATGGCTCTAGATGTTTGTTGCCAACCAAGGCAAAAATAATCCTTGCCTTAATGAAACTCACATTCTAGTGACAAAATAATAGACAAGCAAACAACTACATAAAATAATTTTTATAGTGATAAGTACTAAAAAGAAAATAATAGGGTAATGAGATAACAGGTTGAACATCGTGTAAAATACGATAATTTAATGATAACAGACAATTCTAAGTTTCTGGATATGACCTGAGCAAAACTGGTAAATGTTTCATAAAACATTATTGGTTGACTGATTTCTAAAATAATATTTGTGGTGATAAATTATGACACATTCAGAAATGAGCCACTGAGATCCCCCTTTCAGGAAGGGATTGTTGCCCCAAGAGCTTGGAGTGCTTTGGCACTTGTCTGGCTGTCAGCTCCTTTAGAGATTGCCTCAGCTGCCAAGAGCAGACTTGCACAAGTTTATTCCATTCCTGGGTTGTCCATGTTCAACGACTGACCTACCTGGGGATATTAGGGCTTGACCACTTAGGCCCAACATGGGACAACATTGAAGGGCCATTCTAGCCCTCGAGACTGTGAGGTAGGATGAACTGCCACAGGGTCTGTACCCTCTGCCCAATGCCGATTCCTTCCCCTCCTTTCCACAGATCTGAATCCCAAGGGAACTTCCTATAAACATCCTACTGTGCTAAACCATCTCAGCTTTGCTTCCTGGAGAACCCAACTTTTGACACAAACATTACCTGTACCTACATGTAATACAGAGTAGCTACCATCCCATCTGTACGAAGAAGAAAGGACTGATCGGGCAGTGGCTTTCAAAGTTGTAGCAGAAAAACTTTCTTTCACAGTTGAAATCTTAAGTAGCAACCAAACATAACGTGAGAAGAAAAAGCAGACTTTGTCTGCTTGCGAGCTTGCTTCTGAGGCACCTCTTTACAGAAGAGCTTAAAAGTCACCACATTACTGATTTGCTGCTTTAAAGATTATAGGAATGGAAACACAGACTTTCAGAGCTGGAAGGAACCTTTAAAATCACACAGAACAAATTCCAATATTATAGATGGAGAAACTGAGGCCCGGGAGGCTTGGAACACGTCCAAAGTAAAAACAAATAAATGAACAAATACAATCAGACAGTGGCAGACAGAATTACAAACTAGTTTACTCATTCCTGTGGTCCACTACACAAATTTTTCTATTGAGAATTTAGTATCTTATTTCATTTATGTTCTCAAACGAAAAAGTAACAACAGTTCAAGACATTCTGAAAAATTTTTGTATCTATTGTTTTTTAAGATAATATATTTTTAAGTTCAGGTCTAGGGATTGAATGGTTTCATGAAGAGATACCAGATTTAACATTAAGTTTTCACACAGAATATACTCTATTTTTCCTGATACCTTAAAGTTCATGCAGACATTTTATTTGCAAATGTTTTTTCAAAAAGCATCTTCCTCTATATAGTTCACACTATATATCACCATGTTTCCTCTATTTCATAATAAAATAGAAATATATACCTTAAAATCTTCACGGAAAACACTTTTTGTTGATCAAATAAACTACCACCTATTGCAAAACATACACTGACATTTATTCTTACGTGATTACATCAGGGAGAAAAAAATTCTGAAAGACTTCTATTATCACCAAACACATCAAAATTAAAATAAAAATCCCCAATGCATTCTAGACTAGGGTCTTCTTTCTTGCTGAGTATACCAGTAGTATCTTTCTTCTAATTCTGGGGGCTCATTTGAGAGAACCTGGAATAAATGGTCCAACTGAATTCCTCTTCTTTTGTTCCCTAGACCCATGGAACAGGTAACAGAAGGAGAAAAGCTGGACCTGTCAGAACTCATGATGGCTTCCTCCAAAAAGAAAGCCCAGTAAAACATTTGCTAGCCTCAAATACATGGTCACCTGCCTGTGTGCAAAGAAAGTCCACTGGCAATGCTGAGCTCTCAGGAGATTTTTGTACGTGTCCGACATCCCTCTTTTCCTCAAAAGAGGCCCCTGCTGTCTCTCCAGTCTCAATTCATTCTTCACATAGCTCACCAAGCTCTAAACTTTCCAGCCTTTCTCTTCTACTCAGAATAACCAAAGTTCTGTTTGTCTCAGGCTTTTGTACTTGTTGCTTTCTGACTCACCCCCATCTTTTGCCCCACACTAGCTAACTTCTATTTGTCTTTGAAGTTTTAGCTTAAAAGGCACTCCAATGGTTGGCTTTTCATTAGTCTATTAATGAAATAATAATTATATTACATAGTTATTTGTGTCTTTATTTGCTTAATCTCTCCTATAGATAATAAGAGGGCACCCTGTCTGCTTTATTTACTTTGTATCCCTAGGGCCTGCCATAGTTCTTGGCACCTACTAGAGGTCCCTACCAACAAATATTGAATAAATGAGTAAGTCAATGGATTGCAGAAAATAAAATTATAGCCCTCTACTAATCAGGACTGGGCACTAATATATTTCTCCTTACCCATCACATTTCCTTTTCCTCCCAAGGAGAAAAAAACAACCAATGAATGTCTAAATGACAACAAATTCTTAAACAAATTGCTCTTGCAATGGTAATATGATTATACTCATGTTTTGGATAGGTACAGGGAGGTTTTCTTCTTTTCTTTTTATGAGTTAATAAATGCAAATGATTTAGAACATGATCACTGCCATTTATTAAAACAAGTACACACATTCTACACATATGCCTAAAAAGGAAAAAAAGATAAGGGATCCTTTTCTATAATTTTGTACTACAAACTGTTTACCTAAGGTCACTCAAAACAGTTTTAGAGAATTCATACAAGGAATTAGTGATAATTCTATGAAATACTCATCTAACAGAAATTGCTTAGAAAGAAGCTGTAAAATTTTGCTCAGGAAAATAAGATGGCTTTACATTTTTTTCAAATAGTATTTCTACTTATCAACCATGATAGGGTTATAGGAAATGAAGATCTTTCATTGGAACAGTAAAGCCAAAATTAAAAAAGGATAATTCATTAAAAAAAATATTTAAGCTGAAAAAGGGCTAGCCTTAGAGAAAATACAAACAGTAAATTAAAAAGTTGCAGAGAAGAGTAAAATCTATTTCTAAAACAAGTAGTATGTTGAGAATATAGATTAAGAGACATATTTCTGAAAGAGCTTATTTCTACAAAAGGGTAAAACCAAAAGGTTAACCCAGGAAGCATTTAAGGTTTGCAATAAGGTTTTTGCTTTAGGAAGGAACTTGTTACATTCTTTGATGTGAAGAATTACGTATTCATTTATTTTTATTTTTTGATGGTGGTGGACATTAAGGTAATGAGAGAGGAGGATAAAGAAATAGGCACATATATAGCCTGCAAAGTCCTTTGTTATCTTTTTACTTTTAGAAAATTAACTATCAAAGGCTATCAAGTATCAAGTTGAGTTCCACATTTTAGTTGTAAAAAGGTAACTGAAATGCCTGGATGCTAGGTGACCAGAGCTGGCTTCGCTATGACTGATAAAGGCTGGAGCTATGAAGGGTACTAAGAAACCTACCTTCTTGTGCACAACAGAGGGACTGGAATTGATTGTGCTGTCATCATCGTGCATCATGACAGGTTCGGAGCTGCTCTCGTCCATGACCTCCTGCATGCTGTTCACACTGCTGCTCTGGCTCCCTGTGCTCACAGACATGCTCGGGATGGAGTGGTTGCTGCCCAGGCTGTCCATTTCTCTGCTCAGGCTGGTTCCATGTTCACTGTCCTATAAAAAAGGGGTACCGGGGATAAAAAAAAAATGACTGGAACTAAAGTGCCAATTCATTGACTAGGCTTTTAAGTTCAGTCAATTCTGCAATGCCAAGTTGCTTTTCTGCCAAATTTGCCCAGATAAACTTATGTAGTGACTCCACTTCTCCCTCACCATTTTCAGGCATCTGAAATTCCCTTCGGTGCCTTCTCCAGGAGCTATTCTGGACATGGGTCATAAAGCTCCAAAAGCTGCTATCCCAGGGTTTTCCCCTTTCATAGACATATGCTTGTACTGCTATTCAGTATGCAAAATCAGGATAGGTTTGTAAGAGACTTTCAGGAACTTCAAGGTGCTACAGAAAGTGCTGGCGAGGAATGAGTGATGTCTAGGATATCTGCAAGTACAGCAATGGTCACTCAGAACTAAAGTAGAGTGAAAAGAGTTTTCAGAGATTTGATAAGCAACATGCTCCTCTTTAAGTCATTACTGAGTAACTTCACATCTAAGCAGGGATGATAATTCTACTATCCTGGACAGATAATTAAATTCTGTCTTCCTCAATCAATCTGGTCATGCTTACCTCTGTAATCTTATTAAATATATCTATTAAATAATACTGGTATTCATCATTGCTAATCAAGAGCCTACTATTTGAGAAGTGATAAATTAATCAGAACATAAAATTTATCCATCACAGTGAGATATCTTTTGATATAAGAATAAATAATATAATTAAAGCAATGTAACTCCAAATATGTGGTCCTATTTTCAAAAGACCACATTGTATATATGCATGTAACTTTAATGAATTGTTACTTAGCCATGCCAATAAAATGAATCACTGCATGAGTAATTTGGGCCATTTAAAAATGTAGATAATACATTATGTTTTAATTGGTTTATTTTCCCAGTTAAAGGGGATCATTTGAATATATGCAATTGATATTTTACAGTTCAATTCAATTTTCTGAAGTTCATCTTTATAATTATTGATAAATTAACTTTGTTGTATGTTTTATTTATACTAACATTAATTTCTTATTCCTTTCCTCCTCTTCATCTAGTTTTAGAGGAAGAGGAATACTTAACCAGATTTCTGAATCTTAAAACCATCAACTTTTGCTGTCTCTACTTTCTCACTTCCCATTTATTCCACAATTCACAGTAATCTACTATTCATTCTAACTATTCCTGTAAAACAGCTTTGAATAAGGTCATACAAGATGTCCTAATTGCAAAGACCAGTAAATTTTTTTTTTTTTTTACGTTGTCTTATTTGACCTCTTTATGGCATCTGACAGTACTGGCTACTCCCTCCTTAAGTTGAGTGATCTCTTGACATCTATGATAACTTTATCTCCTAAGTCTCCCTTTCCTTATGACATGGACCGTCTTCTCATTCTACATTCAACTTCTTGACTCATTATCATTTTAAGGCCCTTGATCTCCAATCCATAGGCCTTTGCCCAGACATCTTTCTTATGTTCTGGATTTGTACATCCCAACTAACTGCTACACATCACCATTTAGGTGTCCCAAACATAAGTGTCCCTTCAACCTCAGCCAATTTTTTTCTTCAATTATTTGAGTGGGAAACAAGGAAATGAAATCCCCCTCAATAATTTCCATCTGTATATTATGTCAGTAGTAAATGATATGAGGACCTTAAACTCAATAGTCACCAAAGTGAAATCTTCATAAACTTACTCTTCCTCCTATTTTTCCCTCTGTCCTTGGTATTGACATCACCCTACTCATCCAAGCTCAAATGCTCAGTCACCTTTAATCTCTTCCTCATTTGTCACTTCCTCTTTAATGAAAAGTCACGTCTCGTCAAATCTAATGCTACAATGTTTCTCAAAAGTGTTCCTTTTTTTCCCATTCCCTTTGACACTGCCTTTATTATCTCTTGCGTGGACTATTACCCAGGAGATCACTCATTCAATTATCTTATACTCTGCTGCCAGGATAATCTTACTAAAAAGCACAGCACCTTCCTGAGCCTAAAATACCCCATGCTTATTTGTCAAAAACCAACTGTATCGTGTCTTGCATAGAACCTTCACTGATTGCTACCAGCATATTTATTTTCTCCCCACTAAGGACCTCTGCATCATGATGTATCTCTATAGCATTTTTCACATTTTGTCTTATATAAAAGTTGTTTTATTAATTTCCTTTCTGTGACCCTGCATGTTTTATCAGGCAGAAAGCATTAATTACATTTTTAGTCTCAGAAGTGTATTTCACAGTGCCCCTTCTTGAATGTTATCACATAGTGGGTACTCTATAAGTGTCTACTGAAATAAATTGAACCTACTTCTTCATCCTCTTGTGACTCATTCAAGGGTCCATTTCGAGTCTCTTGGAAAAGGATTTTTTTCATTTTTCTGTACTGGAGGTTATCGAGCTCACGAACAGCATCTTTAGTCCTCTGTATGAGGTCAATTAGGACACGTAGCGGTCGGTCTCGTCGAACAAAGTCATGCTAATTGAAGGAGGAGGAAAATCAGAAACTGATATTGAAGAAATGTATTTTTAAGTATAAAATGTAGACATAAAAGTAGATACAGAAGCATAAATTCTATGGGTGATTCTCATTTAACTTCATAAGTCTCAAAAATTGATAAATACTGCTTTTCTCCTCTTTCTCAAGTCTAATTTTGTGGACTTTGTCCTAGAGGTTACATCAGAATGCTTGAGGCTTATTTTATCATAAAAAGTAATAATGAGGGCGGGCCGCGGTGGCTCAGCGGGCAAAGTGCTTGCCTGCTATGCCGGAGGACCTCGGTTCGATTCCCGGCCCCACCCCATGTAACAAAAACGGAGAAACAGAATACAATAAAACAAGAAAATGTTTCAAAATGTTTCCCTTTCCTCCTTCCTTCCTTCCTTCTATCCTTCCTTCCTTCTCTCTGTCTTTCCTTAAAAAAACAATAAAAAAAAAAAAAAAAAAAAAAAAAAAAAGTAATAATGATAACTAGAACTTTAAATAGTAGCAGATAGGCTCATGGCTTTTAAACTAAAAAACAATTTAGAGTGTAGTCTACTCTTGTTATAATCTGTCTGACACCTGCCTCATCCTACATACATACACAGTACCCTTTTAAAAACAGACTTGTGTGTATTTTGTTTTCAATTTCTGTGGTCATATAGTATATACTTAAAAATATGGCAGCTGTTCAGTTTCTCCTGAGGTCATATCCCTGGCAACTTCATCATCCCTTTACAGAGCTGTACAACCTGAAATAAAAGGAAAGGGCCTCCTTTGAGGAGAGGAAATAACTATTGCACTCACTCTTGATATTATCTATTATCTTAAACATATATTATGGTTTCCTGGTCTCTCAGCCCATACCAGGACAGAAAGAGGGAATAACAGTGGGAAAAAAAGAATGGTGAACTAATAGAGGTAGGACTAACCACTGCAAAAAGAAGTATCCTTTGAAAGTTTCCTAACAGCCCAGCAGTAGAGAAAGAGACAGAAATTCCAGGACTAACATACTGGAAACGCCCTCTACAAAGTCCTTTCATACCCCAAGAGTCCATGAAACACTGTCTCTGAGCCATCAAAGAAGTGAAATTATGTTCAGTATACTCTCTTTAAGAAGACTAGGATAATAGGCAGAGCCCTCAATCTGGGGGTTTGTTCCTATGAAACTTAACCCCGCAAAAGATAGGCTAAGCCTACTTAAAATTAGGCCTAAGACTCACCCCCAGAGAACCTCTTGCTCAGATGTGGTCTCTCTCTCTCAGCCAACATGACAAGCAAAACCAAAGCAATAGGCTGAGCCCCCAATCTTGGGGTTTGTTCATATGAAACTTAACCCTGCAAAGGATAGGTAAGCCTACTTAAAATTAGGCCTAAGAGAACCTCTTTTGTTGCTCAGATGTGGCCTCTATCAGCCAACATGACAAGTAAACTCACTGCCTTCCCCCTCTCTATGTGGGACATGACTCCCAGGGTTGTGGACATTCCTGGCAATGTGGGACAGAAATCTTAGACTGAGCTGGTACTCAGCATCAAGAGATTGAGAAAACCTTCTTGATCAAAAGGGGGAAGAGCAAAATGAGACAAAAGAAAGTATCAATGGCTGAAAGATTCCAAACAGAGTCGAGAAGTTATCCTGGATGTTATTCTTAGGCATTATATAGATCTCACCTTTTTAGTTAAGGTGTAATGGAGAGACTGAAGGGAAATGCCTGAAAATGTAGAGCTGTGTTCCAGTAGCCATGTTTCTTGAAGATGATTGTTTAATGATATCGTTTTCACAATGTGCCCGTGTGATTGTGAAAACCTTGTGTCTGATGCTCCTTTTATCTACCTTATGCACAGATGAGTAGAACATATGGATTAAAGATAAATAAATAATAGGGGGAACAAATGTTAAAATAAATTTAGTAGATTGAAATGCTAGTGATCAATGAAAGGGAGGGGTAAGGGGTATGGTATGTATGAACTTTTTTCTGTTTCCTTTTTATTTCTTTTTCTGAACTGATGTAAATGTTCTAAGAAATGATCATGATAATGAATATACAACTATGAGATCATATTGTAAGTTACTGATTATATAACAATGATCATATTAAGAAAAAAAAAGAAGGCTAGGAAGCACATCATATACTTTGACAAGAATACCACAAAAATTGGTCAAAAGTGAGAGGAAAATTTGTTTTTTAAATAAATGGTTCGATTACGTGGAAATTTTACTTATGTGAAATTAATCATGATTTGAAGAAATTAGGAAAATGAGATATGATGTGCTGGGCCTTAGATGATGGAAATGGATGTCATTTCTTTATAATTTAAATAAGATATAAAAGAAGAGCAGAACACTCATGAAAAAAAAAACAATCTATATGTCTTGTGGTTTTTCACCCCAACTTTGCTGTCAGGGGAATTGTAGCTTTTGCTCCTGTTTTTATAAAGTATCTCTTCCTCTGTTGCAAGTCCTTTCTGAAAATGAAACACACAGAAGTGTAGCTTACATGTTTCCAGGATGAGAAAGAAGGGGAGAAAGTAAACTATTTTGCTACTCCAGTACTTGTAACTAATTATACTGGAGCAAATCAGTTTTTTGTAAACTTCAAGCTATGACAGATTACAAAATTTCAGAACAAGGAATGGTTTTTAGAAATTCTTTTGTTTTCAAGGTGAAAAAACCTAAGCCCAGAGAAGTTAAGTGATTTACACTGCTAGTGAATGGAAGAGCTAGGGCTGCAACCCAGGTTTGTTTCTTCTTTTTTCCCCCTGGTGTTCTACTACCACAATTACCTTTTTAAAACATAGATTTGATTATGTGACAGATACTGTGGTTCACTTATCCCCCATTCTAACCCCTTTTCCTTGCCTTCTCCACTGTAAGCACTAGAAAGTAAAATGGTTGAATTTTGGCCTCTTCGCAGTCACAGATAACCACGTGACAGAATTCTAGCCAATGAGGCACAGGCAGAAGAAGTCTCTGAGGAAGGTTTTATTTTTCTAAATAAAAGGGCAAGGCAAATGAGAAAACATTTTGCCCTTTGCTCTTCCCTCTTCTTCCTGCTTAGAATAAGGACTTGAGTCCTGGAGATACAGCAGCCAGTCTGTGACCAAGACAAATTCATATACTAAGAATGGGGGAGATAAGATAAAAAATGACTTTGGCCAATGACACTGTTAGCTGCTTACAGAGCTAGGCTTTTCCCAATGTCCCAGATTTCTTACTGCATGAGATAATTAAACATTTTACATGTTTAAGCTTGTTTTAAAATGATACATTTTAACATATTTCACAGCTTATATTGCTAGGCTCAAATCAGGTTACTCATTCCTTCTTCCTATCCATTGCATAGAACATTCTGGCTAATTCTAGCCATCTGCCATGAATTTTCATACCCTTATGACTTTGCTTATGTAGTTCTCTCTGCCTGCAACCCCATCTTTTCACTATTCTCCAAAGCCCAGGAGGAACCTATACTTACTACCTCTTTTTTCTTTTCTCTATTCACTTCCTGATAGATTGCAATCTACTTTCTACCTCCACTGCTACAGTGAAAAGATTCTCAAACTCTTTTAAAAGAATGACTTCATTGTTTCAGTAAATATGTTTATTTTAAACAATGAAATAATACAGAAAAATGCATAGAAGAAAATACAATCACCCAAAAGTAAACCTTCCAGAAATAAATATTACTAATTTATAGAATTTAATTTTAAACATTATATATCTCTATTTCTCAGAATGATGGATATCTAGAAATTATTTCAAATGGTAATCTTATATATGCTAATTTTAAGTATAACATATTAAATTAAGATATACTTGAATTTAACAGAAGTAAAAGAAACTGAAGTAAAATGAATGTTTAACTTCAGTTACAATTTCTTCACCAAAAGAATGATCAGTTCCTAAAAGATCCTGTAAAGTTAAGGAAAAAAAGTGTTCTAAAAACTTTTAAGAGACTGTAGTTTTTTTCTAAAATATATATTTCAATTTGAGATATTATTGACCATTTCTTCTGAAAGAGGAAAATTAATATGTGCTTATTTCTTTCCTGCCCCTGCTATTTTTAGTTGTTATTGTTTTTACATTGTCAACATTTATAACTTTTACATTCTGTTCTTTAACCATTTACATAATTTTACCTTAATTTCTATATTTAAATGGCTTTAATGTAAAAGTGACACTTTAATCAGTGAAGAAATGATGGATTGCACAAAAGAAAATTAAGAATAACTAAACAGCCAGCTGGGATATAAAGAGGTGGACTTCTACCTCATTCCTTATGATAGATTTTTACATGATAAAAGGCTACATAAAGAATGTAATAGGAAAAATATTTGCAAGAGCTACTATAAATCAATAAAGAAAAAGCCCAACAACTCAACAGACAAATGGTGAAAGATCACAGAGGTTCACAGAAAAGGAAACAAAAATGGCTTTTCAAATAGGAAATATGTTCAACCTAACGAAAAATGAGAAATGCAAATTAAAACTGCAGTGAGATAAATTTTTTCCGACCTGACAGGCAAAGTTCAAAAAGTTTCAGCACCCACACTCTGTTAGTAGGACTAGACATTAGTATGCCCTCTTTAGAGGACTATCTGGCAGTATCTGCCTACATCTAAAATCTACATACCCTCTAATGAGCAATTCTTCTAGGAATTTATCCTTTAGATATCCTTATACAGGTGCAAAATGACATATGTACAAGAATATTCAATGCAACATATTTGTAATTGGAAAACCCTAAATGGTGTTTCCATCTGAGAATATTATGCAGCCATTAAAAAGAACAAGATAGCGCTACATACAGTAATAGGGAGCAGTGTCCAAAACACACCATAAAGTTAAAAAAAAAAAAAAGGTTGAACAGCATTTACAGCTTGCTACCATTTATGTAAAAATAAAAATAACATATGCATACATACAATATCTCGGAAAGGATAAATTAAATTGGTGACATTGGTTGCCAACTCTATCTAGAGAGGAACCTTAAATGGGAAGATTTACTTTTCATCCTCTACCTTTTACTGAATTTTTCCCTTTTGAAATTTGTATTACTTATTCAAAAAATCAATTATTTAACCTAAAATAAAATAAGGAATAAAATGAGGAATGTATTTTTTGTCTATGCAAAACAAACACATAAATAGATATATAATTTCTTTTTGTCATTTAAATTCAGTGTTCACTATCAGTCCATTTTGCCAGTTTCTCCAGCCCCTAATTCAGTAACTCTCTCTCTCCTTTCTTTCATTCCTAGATTGGATGGACTTGGTTCTTGAGCAGTTTTTTCAAGAAATTCTCAGAAAGGCTGTGTTGCCTAAATTTGCAAGGCTTGAAAATGTCAGCTACCTTAATAATTGAAGAGCACCTTGACTTGGTAAAGAATTTTCGGTTTACATTTTTTTTTTCCTTACAACTTTGTAGGCATTTTTCAACAGTTTTCTGGCTTTCAGTGGTGTGAAGCCAAATGGGTTGTGCACTCGAAAACAATTTTTTTTCAGTCTGCTTGTATGAATCTTTCTTTATCCTTAGAGTTCAGGAACTTTACCAAAATATGATTTGTTGATCACTGAAGATCAGTTTCATGGTCCCTCTTTTCAGGCTCTGCTCAAATGTCACTTTCTTAGAAAGGGCTTCCCTAACTTCTTTTCTAAAACCAGCATCTCCTGTCACTTTTATCCCTGGCTCTATTTTTCTGTAAATAATTTACCACTACCTGACATTATATTATATATTCACTTATATTCTTGCTTCTTCATTAGCACATAAGTTCCATGATGGCAGGGACTATTTTTTTTCGTTTGTACTAGTGTATTTTCAGTTCTTGGCACTCAGCCGACAATTAGCAAAAATTTGTTGAATAAGTGGTGGGTCCATTGATTTGGCCCAGCAAACAAAAATAAATAAAAATAATAGAGATCCAAACATTTATTTCCAGAAAAGGTATATCTTTAAATATTTTCTGCTCTCTGTGTTTTGCTTTCTTCTCTAAGAATACTAAATCTGCATATGGTAGATTTCCTTTCTCTTCCACATGTACCATCTCCTCTATAATAATTTTTAGAGCTTTTTCTTTTGGATCTAAATTTGATTTTATTTCCTTAAGGCTATCTACCAGGTACCAGACTGCTCGGTCAAGTTTATCCTATTAGTATATTGCTTCTAATATGAATTTAAGTCTATTATGTTTATTTTTTTCTTTATTAGAGAAGTTATGGATTTATAGACCAATTATGCATAAAATATAGAGTTATCATATACCACCCTATTATTATTATCTTGCATTGGTATAGAACATTTGTTATAAGGAAAGATAACACATTTTCATAGTTGTACTATTAACTACAGCCTATGATTTAGATTCACTATGTAGTGTAGTTCCATGGACTTAAAAAATTTTTATTCTATTATCATATATGCAATCTAAAATTTCCTCTTTTAATCACATTCAGATATATATTTCAGTGCTGTTAATTACATTCACAATGTTGTACTACCATCACCACCATCCATTACCAAAACGTTTCTGTCATTCCAAATAGGAACCCTGTATATTTTAAACCTTAACTTCCCATTCCCTATCCCCATCCCATTCCCTGGTACCTGATATTCTAGATTCTGACTCTATGAGTTTGTTTATTCTAACTGTTTCAAATCAGTGAGAGCATATAAAATTTGTCCTTTTGTATCTGGTTTATTTCACTCAACATGATATTTTCCAGGTTCACCAATGTTGTTGCATGTATCACGACTTCATTCCCTTTTACAGCTGAATATAATTCCATTCTATGTATATACCACATTTTATTTATCCATTCATTGGTTGATGGACATGTGGGTTACTTACATCTTTTGGCAATTGTGAACAAGGCTGCTATGAACATCAGTGTGCAAATATCTATCTAGTCCCTGCTTTCAGTTCTTTTGGGTATATAACCTAGTAGGGATTTCTGGGTCATATGGTAGTTCTATATTTAGCTTTCTGAGCAACCATCAAACTGTTTCCACAGTGGCTGCACTATTTTATACCCCTATCAACAACGAATGAGTGTTTCTATTTCCCATATCCTCTCCAATACTTGTTATCTTCTGTTTTTGTAATAGCAGTCATTCTAATGGGTATGAAATGACATCACCCTGTAGTTTTGATATGCATTCCCTGATGACTGATGATGTTATGCATCTTTTCATGTGCTTTCTGACCATTTGTATATCTTCTTTGGGAGATATCTATTCAAGCCTTTTGCCCATTTTTAAATTGGGTTGTTTGTCTTTTTGTTGTTAAGCTAAAGGATTTCTTTACATATTCTGGATAGTAAACCTTTATCCAAATATTTTCTATCATGCATAGGCTGTCATTTTACTTTCATGATAAAATCCTTTGAGGCACAAAAGTTTTGAATTTCGATGAGGTCCCATTTATCTATTTTTTCTTCTGTTGCTTGTGCTTTAGGAATAAAGGCTAAGAAACCATTGCCTAACACAAGTTCCTGAAGATGCTTCCTTCCATTTTCTTCTTGAAATTTGATCGTTTTGGCTCTTATATTTAGGTTTCTGATCCACTTTTAGTTGATTTTTGGTGTTATGGTTTAATTTTTCTCTTCTATTTCTTTCTTTACCTCTGTTTAGTTGCTTGTTTTATCTTTCTGTTGACTGTTGCCCTAAAATTTCATCTTTGAATCTTTGTACTATTTTTCTTGAGTTTTTTCCCCCCTTAATTTTAATAAAGTCCAATTTATCACTTTTTAACTTTATGGTAGTAATTTTTTGGTCCTGTTTTCTTTTTAAAAAAATCTTTGCCTACTTTAAAGAACTAAAGCTAATATCTTATGTTCCCAATATTTTGTTCTGGCTGACATTTTTCCCTATAGAAATATGAAGCTTTTGTTTATGTCTAGAATATGTGATGACTGTACATCAAAGGAGAATAAGGTAGAGTTCTTTGCCCTGTTGTTTCTGTCACCATATTCCTGAGGCCAGCCACTCACAAGAAAAAAAATTTACTTGGGGGGGCATAAATCAGTTGCCTGCAGGCCTATCTTTTCAAGAATACTCAAAGCCAGAAAACTATAGAACAATGCTTACAGAGTTCTAAGGAAAAGACAACATAAATTAAGACTTTCCGACCTAGCCAGTGTGCTCTTCAATTATAAAGACAATTGACACTTTCAAGCCTCACAAATTTAAGCTACACAGCCTTTCTGAGCGTTTCTTGCAAAAACTGCTCAATAACAAAATTTAGCCAATGCAGATATGAAACACAAAGAAAAAACACACATTCACAAAAATTTTAAATTAATCTGGATTATTCTGAGCCAAATAAAAGATATTTATATTATAAAAGGTACCCACAAAATTCACTAATATTGATGGCACACATCTCCTAGGTATAAAGTGAATAGAGATATTATATGAAAAGAGACGCTCAAAGATGCAATGTTTAAATAAAATGAATGCAGTTCACGTTATCACTAACTTGGATGATGCAATGGCATGCAAATCTCTGCTTTAGATATTAATTTTATGTATCTTCACTGTCTGAAGATTTTTGAACAACCTAACTGAAAATCCCAAAGAGAGCATTAGAGCCAGTAGTAGACTCTATCCCAAGATAGAACTGAATATCTCTGCCTAGCTACTATCTCGATAAATGACGAGGTAGCATGTTCAAATCCAGTTTGTCATGATAACCTGCCACAGAATTGACTTACTATATTCCATTATAACATGACTTTAACTTCCCCTCCTCAAATATAAATTTGAAAAATTACCCGTAATAGTTCCACTGACGTTGGCCTTTCTTGAGGTATTTTCTGCAAGCAGTAATCAACAAATCTCTTGAAGGAATCTGTCCTATGTGTGCAAATACATTGAAGGAAAATAAAATCAGGATCAGTAAAGCACACTGATTTTTTAAACAGTTTTCATTCAAGATGAATTTTTGCATTTCAGGAGATTTTTAATAAAATATTTTGGAATATCAGGAGAACTGGACCATTTTCCAGTTTATGGTAGCTAATGTTAATTCTTTTATATAATGAAAGGGGACACAATTTCAAGTTAGGCAAGCAATAAATACATCTTAAAATATAAATAAGGTCAAGTTAGAGTATATATCAGAAATGAAATATTCTATATAACAGTTTATAGACATTTTTTTCTCTTCAAAGATAACTCTTACAGTCTCAAGCTTATATTACCAGTTGGTAATTCTTCAAGTACCTACAACCTATAACTAAGTAGTAAAACCTGAAATATAAGGGATGGAGAACTTAGGAATATGCTTACTGAATGAAAATAATTACTCCATTTTGTCACTCTTCTTTAAAACTGCCCTTTTTATTTTTTTTTACTGTAATTTTATTGAGATATGCTTAAACACCATATAATCCATCTGAAAAACCTACCCTTTTTCTATAAAACTCTGTGGCCCAAAGAGTTATCAAAATGCCATAACTTCAGCAAGGAACAATGTTATTGTCTGGATAAGTAGTGTATGTTCTGTCTCAATACATTTAAATACACACTAAGTTAAAAAAAAAAAAAAACGGGAAAAAGAATGACATCAAAGAGGGCACTTTATCCCTGCTAAGAAGTGTTAAGAATTGAAATGATCAGTACAAGACCATCATGACCTGAGATACTAGACTTGATAGGCGGGTAGCAGGGCATGTTGGCTGTAGAATTTCAGTTATAACACACAGTAAGAATGCAGTGAAAGCCATGAGGAGGGTAGAAATACATAAAAAAAACACATGTGTATGTGTGGATGTAGCAGTTTGATACCTGCACAGCATCAGTTTCCTTTATTATAACAGAATGAAAGAAGGGGAATGCATTTAGGTGAGATATTTAAAATGCAATTTAATTAAAGTATCAAATGTATGTTGTGAGTTTCTGAGACATTTAAAATAATAGCCGAGTCTTACCATTCAATAGACTGCAACGTTGGGGAGTCATTCTGGGCAATGTGATACAAGGCACTCATTGCATTCATGTTGAAAAGAGGGGGCTTTCGTTCCGCTGGAAGGCAAAAGAAAGGTGATAAAGCAATTCTTGAAAGAAATCAGGCAGATAGAAAAGTATGGAACTATGAGCAAAACTTTGCTGCAAAATCAATAGCTCATTACTGTTATCATCTCACATAATCCACTTAATTTTTAAGGTTGCTCTGTAATAAAATTTCTTATTTTTTTCAAGTGTCTTCAAAAGGCTGGCTGGCTTTTATATGGTGGAAAAGCCAAGGACCCAAGTATCGCTGGCAGCCAGTCCCAGAATGCCACAGTCTTCCGGCAGGTAGCTTCACCTTGCTGATCCCTTGATTTTGGACTTTTCCTAGCCTCAAAACAGTGAGCCGATAATTTCCCATTGTTTAAGCTGGAAAAAAAACCCAAAACACTGCTGGCCTTTATCTGTCTTCCCACAATAGGTAGGAACCCCTTTGTGAATGTGTGTGTGTGTGTGTGTGTGTATGTGTGTGTGTGTGTGTGTGTGTATGAGAGAGAGAGAGATCTGTGCAGGTGTTTATTAATTAAAAAAATACATATTCATTAAAAAATTCAGACAGCATAGAAAAGTATAACTGAGAAAAAAGATTATGATGGAATGGAACATCACTAGCACAGCACAGGAGGTCAAGTCATTCAAATTAATAAACAGTGTTTGAAGGCTCATCCGGGTCAAAAGACTGGTAAGGAGTGGGGGAAGTAGAAGTGGGAAGGAGGAAAAGGAGGATAAATAAATAATAAATAAGGCCTAGTCCATTCTAAAGCAAAACTCACTGAGTCAATTATTTCTTAATAGACGATCTCATCCCACCATGATCACTGTTGAGACTTTGATAGCTCTCCTTTGGTATAATGCGCTTTAGGTACATTCTCACCTACTGCATTTATATAAAGAGAAATTTTTTCTGTTAAAAGAAATCAAAACACTAAGAGCAAGATCCTATGACTTTAATACTCTAATTCTTCTATTTATTTCCCCAGAGTACATAGTGAAATGCTATTCACACATCAGGTGTTCCATTTGTTGACCAAATGAAAGAAACAAAGCACTAGTTCTAAGTACACTTAATTTTGTGCTATTTATTAGTTATTATGACATAGCAGATAAATCACTATCTCATTCTATTGTGTTTACCTTAATGGATTTTTTATATATCATTTTATAATTCATAATCTGATCTCTGGACTTACCAGAAAACTTTGGTTTTTAAGATTCTTCTATTACCTACTTCTAAAATGGGGAACTGGACCTATTCTATGCAGTACTAAGAAAGAGAACAAGAATTACAGAGAAGACATCTTCACTCCCAGAAGGAAACTTGTAAAAACCAGAATAGCCCCAAAAGAAAAAAAACTGTAATGGACAATGTTGAAAAAGCAGTGAACTTCAAGTCACGGCAGCATGCAAGCAGAAGATGAATCTACTTATCCATCTGTGATGCTACGGAGGAACTTCACAAAGTCTCGACTAAATGATCTCTGATACTTTTGAAATGTGATAATTTTACTGATGTCTCAACAAGGTATTTTAGGCTCAACAAACAGATACCAGTATTATAGAGACATGAACTGTTAACAAGTGGACGTTTGAAAATGGCAATGTGGGCAAATGGATTTATATCTGTTTCAAATATAAAAGTGAAAAAAACTTGTTCAGATTTAATAATTTTTCAGGAGGTGGCCTTAAAGTTTCTAGAACTTGACCTTCTGGCAACTTCAAGGATTTAAAGCCATGCAGAACCAAGAACTCACCATGGAGCCATCAATGGCTTCCTATTACTCTTAGGACAAAGTTCAAACCCTTAGATATGACTTATGAGGCCTTCAATAACATGGTCCTGGCTACCTCAGGAGTCTCATTTTATTTAACAACCTCTTTCCTCCTCTTCTCCTGCCATCTTTTGCTTCACTGAAAGAACCAAACTTCCTTCCTTTGGACTCACCGTCTCTAAACTTCATCTGGCTAATTCTTGCCAATTCTTCAGGTGTCAGCTTAAGTATCACTTCTTTTTATTACTTTGGTAAATATCTGTTCAGGGTTTATTATGTGCCTACAATCAGTTCTCAAGGCTTCTCAATAGATTTTGTCATTGCAAATTATACTTTTCCTTTCTAACACATAGCACAATGTAATTATTTGTGTTATTCTTCATTGAATGTGTGTCCTCTTTGGTAAATTTCATGAATGCAGGAACAATATCCATTATGTTCATCTTTGTATTCCTAGTACTGACAAGTACTCTGTACATAGTGGATGACCTGAAATATTTGTTAAAGAAATAAATGAAGGCAAGGAAAATTAAAGCAAAGAAAAAACTTTATCAACAACAAAAAAAGAATCTTTGTGTAGCAAGCAGTCACAAAAATGACTGGAAGAGATAGTCTTAAGCCTTAGGGCTTAAGGCAGATACTGAGTGATGGCTTGATTCACTATCAGAAAAGAAGAGCCCAATCACTGCAAAAGGTATAAAATTCAAGGTGCTCATCAGAATGCAGGGTTGCACAGGAGAAAGGGCAGGGAAAGGGGACTAAAGAAAGTAAAAAAAAGTTTAGAAGGTAGAGGATGAAAGAATAGCAACAACAATGAAATGAATCATTAGTAATAGGAAGGGCAGTAGCTCAGATTTGAAGCAAGAGTGTGGCTTTACAAGTAGCAAGCATTCTGCTAGTGGACAAGACAAGATGATAGTAGTAGGCCATGGACTGGTAGAATAGCGCTAGTAGAGAAGCACATAATCAAAGGCATGCCAACCACAGCATAGCTCCACAGTCTAGCTTCAGATGGCTTTATCTATATTTGAGGCCTTTTTCAGATGCATTATATAAATACTCTGACCATGCCAAGAGAGTTCATTGCTAAGCCAGAATACTGTATATGCCAAATTCAGCTGGCAGCCTGTTTTTATAAATAAAGTTTTATTGGAACACAACCACACCCATTCATTAACATACTACCTATGGCTGTTTTCACATTACATAGCAGAGTTGGGTAGTTAAGAGAGACTGTATGGTTTGCTGAGCCCAAAATATTTCCTATCTGGCCCTTTAAACAGTCTGTAAACTTTTACTGCAGTATAATAGTCTACACAGAAGCTTATTCATAAGTAGAATAACAGAAACTGGGAGTACTTTTGAAACCATTTTGAGATATGGAATTCATTTTTTCTCAAATGAAAGAAAAAGGGCAGAAACACACAAAAAAGTGAGTTATTTGAAATTAAAATTTAAAAAATAGTAATTTCTACTTAAAGACAATGATCAAATTTTTTTGGATGTTCCTTCTGTGTTATATGAGATAAAGGTTTAGAAAGGTTAGTTCAATGAATTTGTTGAATCCTGCTCTGTTTAGTGAGGTTCATACTAAATTGAGCATTATTTTAATAAAGACTATAAAGAATACCCCTATCTTTAGATCATTACTACCTGAAAAGGCATAAGATGTGTTATGGACAAATGTGATTGACAACAATAATAAATATATAAACAATGACTACCATTTATGGAGTTCCTATTACATGCCAAAAGCAGCAGATCCCAGACACATGAGCAATATATGTCCCTGAGAATCTGAAGTTCTTTGTCAAGCAGCATTTTTCTACTAAGAGATAAGAGATAAAGATGGGTTCTACACCAGCCAACTAGGATATACGCGGATGTACCTATGCATGGCTGTCAATCAAACAGCATAGATATGGCCAGGGCACTCACTAAAATGCCATACTGACAAAAACAGAGCAGTGAACCTCGTACTTAAGTCTAGGGCTCTAAATGCCTGGGCAGTATAGCATGGATTTTGATACAGTGATTCTTCTGTCCAAATTATTTTTCTTCAACATTATCTTTGCCAGTTTTGGTGCTATGAATTTTAGGACTTTCTCGACAAGTTCTACATAGTATTTCTGAGAGTTTGTCATAAGCACTTTTTAAAGTACTAATAAATTTATTATTTCCTTGGCAGTAAAAAAAATGTGTCCTTAGCTGTGAAAAAAAAAAATACTCTTCCTTAACCATCAACAGAGGATTACTTAAATAAATTATGGTGGAATATTATGATGCCATTCAAAACAAAAAAGATTTCTAAGTGACTGTATAAAATCATCTCAAATAGTAAGTGAAAAAGTCAAAGTGCAGAACCATGCACTTATCTTAATTTGAGTGTAAAAAGGAGTAATAAAAGGGTACAATCACATCTGCTTGTATATTTGTATGGCAACTCTGCAAGGATACCTAAGAAACTAATAACAGTGGTTTCCTGTGTGTGTGTGTGTGTGTGTGTGTGTGTGTGTGTGTGTGTTGGCAGGAAAGTGGTAGGTACTTGGCAGAGAGGGCCAGGGATGGAAGAAGATCTTTCAGATTTCTTTTTTTAATTTTTTAAATTTATAACCCATGTGGATATATTACATGTTGGAAAAAATTAAGCAAATTTAAATTTCCTTCCAGAATTCTGCTTTTCCCATTAATATCTCTCATAAAGACATAAATGGTACATCTTTCCCATACATTTCTCTGTTGGATGGAATTATTGAAGAAATGAGAAATGTAATACAGTTTCCCAAGTATTATTTGGAGGTCAAACATTTTAGGGAAAGAGAAATTCATAGTCTGATCTCAAACTATAGGTTAGTAATTCTTACAGGAAAATTTGAAAACTAGGATAGAGGACATTTAAAAAATTCAATATAAATAAAAAATTAAATACAGGTTTTATTAAAAATTGATTTTTAATTAAACTTTAAAATTTGTATAAATATCTAGATAAAGTTAATGCTATGCTACAGCTAGCTCATATTGGCTTTGAAAGGCCAATTGTACACATCTTTTCTCAACTCTACATTCAAGAAATCATACTGGTAGTTTGAAACTGGCTATAGTGGGAATATTTATACCATGGAAAACAGTAAATGCTAATAAATCAGGGCTTCCCCCGATTCCCTACCCCCATCTCAGAGCCATTTGTTAAATTTATCAGTACTATGAATAAAGGTAACTTCAAGATATAGTCAAGTTCAAAATATATAACCAGAGAAGAGAGATTCCTTAGAATTTTAGATGAGTTAAGTGCAACAATATTTGGGGAATAATTTTATGGCTGAAGGTATATTTTAATATGAACTCCAAAGATGCTCTCTACTGGGGTCAAATATAGCTTTTAGAGTCAGACCTTTAACAAGCCTGCTATTTCTTTTTAAGATTTCCTGAATAAGAACTGGAGTATAAGTTAAGATAAAGGTTACTACTATGATGATCGGATGTATATTATCATTCATGATATGAAGATTGGATATTTTTCAATTAGTACTTGTGTTTGCATGTTTGTTAACTGCCATATAGGCTCAAATTCCTTGACTTAAATCAATAACATGAAGATGCAGTAGAGAGAAACCAATCTTCTCTTGCTGTACAAGATTGTAGGGAAAAAATTAAGCATTTCCCAACACATATAACAGTAATTCATTAAATAATATCTGGAAGAATGAGTTAACAATCAGAATAAGAAGAGGTTCTCAAAAGTACAATGAAAACAAATAATTTTTTACTCACCTAATTCAATACAGGTGATTCCAAGTGACCAAACATCAACTTTCCCATCATACTGTCCTTCATCCATAGCTAAGATCACTTCTGGAGCCATCCTATCAAACATAATGTACAAAACTCAAGTTGGAAATTAAAAACACATTCACCTAATAAAGTGATTCAATGAAATAGTTGTTCTTAAGGGTATTCTAAAACCTTATCTAATAAAGATTCTATTTCCACACACAAATCATCTGGAAAAACACTATTCAAAATACATATACTATACTTGGATACATAATATACTTGGAGATGGAAATAAAGCAACACACTGTTTTCAGTAACTCCTTGTTTTACCACTTCCTGTCAGTCTGATTTTGGGTAAAGTACTTAAATTTTCTGTGTACAAGTTTCTTCATCTGTAAAACGGGGATAATTCTATTGGCTACCTCACAGAGATAAGTAAATAATTAATATATATGAAACACTTAAAAATACTTCAATTACTTTAAACAACATTTTTGGAACTATATAAAGTAATATAATCAGCTATTCCGAAGGAATTACAACTTAAAGAAAATAAGAGGCTATGGTAATAGATGTTACTATGCTTGACTGTCCAAAATGGATTTTCATTAGGACAGCAGGGACCATATCTGTGTAACATGCTTTGAACAAAACTGTTTTCTACTGGTGTGTTTAACTAGTTGCTTAGTAAATGTTATTTGATGAAAATGGAGAAAACCTCAAAAAATATCTGATTTTTTAGAAGGTAATTTTCAATGGTTACATAAATGATTTTCGAAGGTATATTAAAATTCCCATGTATCTACAGAAAGGAAAGAAAGGAATTTTGAATAGAATGCAGTGAAACTTTAAGTCAGAATGATAAGCAAAGTAAAATATCAGAGAACTCTACAAAGAAGTGAAGATTTCTTTCACTGAAAGGTAACATTTATGCTTGTTGGTTACTCAGAGAAAGTTAAAGAAGCTACCTTGACCTTGCCCAGAAACTCTGCTTCCAGAGAAAAGTTCAAAAGAAACCCCAAATGAAATTTAAAACCTGGGCTTGGTGAGTTGATAATCCTGCTCAGTTACACTCAGCAACATTAACATTATTTGAACAATTTAGTCATTGTAAATTTTATACTAAGTCAGACTAGTTTTTTTGCTAATGAGTTTTCTATATCCTTTTCTAATGAAATCTCATTTTAAAGCACATGGTAAAATACTGTAAATAAACAAAACTGAAGCAAACCAAGGTCATGAGTTCATCTTGCTCATGTATGCATATTTTAAAATTATGTCATGTGTTCTATTCCTACATACCAATATGGTGTGCCCACAAAGGAGTTGGCAGGAGAAGCCATTGAGGCAGATCCAAAATCAGCTAGTTTCACCTGTCCTGGCTCAGTTAGAAGAATATTTCCTGCTTTAATATCCCTATAGGAAAAAAAAAAAAGATGGTTAGAAAATTGCTTTTCAATTTTGATTATGGAATAGGTTAGAGCATGCAATTAATAAGAAAAAAGTTTATTAAAAACAAAAAACAAAAACAAAAAATCTTGCTCAGATAGCCAAAAGGGGATTTAGTAATTACTGCATGTGGTCAGGGGCCCAGATTCCCGGGTGTACTTACAGGTATGTCACAGACATTACTTAAAGGTAGAGCTTTCTTCAGAGGGAGGGAATGCAGGAAGAAAAAAAGGCAGACATGGCAGACAAGAAAGCCTATGTAGTTTCTACACTTACAAAAGCATATTCTTAAATGCTAAATCCAGTTACCCACAATAATCCTTAGGCTGGGAAAATTGGGGCCATTTTTAATTGCCTTTTTTTTCTTTCCAAATTCTGTAACATTTTTGGAGTCTAAACTGATGTTCAATCACTCTGTATTGACTACCTACCAATAAACCTCAACTACACACATACCTTTTCTTTCTTGCCTGTGACCCTTTCTGTCTTTAACTGTAACTGCAACTCTAAGGCATTTGAGGGTACATGTTATATAGAAGGTGTTATTTTAAAAATAACACTGTACAGTAAAAAGAAGACCCTGAAAGATCAAAACAAACAAGGATTAGGGATTAGGAAATTGCATTTATACTGTATTACTACAAAGAATTTAAAGTGTTTATTACTAAAACTATCAAATGTTTTAAGCAGCAAAAAGTTTCAAAAATAAGACTTAAAAAAAGTCATTCTTTAGTATGGTAATGTAGAATGAGAAGATGTGGATGTAGTTTTAACTCTCTTTTAAAAAGTCATGAGATATAATGAATACTAAGAATCAAGAATTTTAAGTTGATGGGCAGTGGAAAGATAAAGCAGAAAGAATGAGGAAAAACTTAGGTCAAGCTGAAAATGGTAAGGTTTAAATGCTTCCAAAACAACTTTTCTGAAAACCTCCTCTTGACAATTCCCTTTCCTTCCCCATGACGACATTAAGCATTGTAAGAGAGAACTAAAAAAGAGGCATTATTTATTTCTTTTTACAACAACAACAAAAAATTTCTTCTATTATCTTCAATCAGAACTCTGAATTGCCTTTCAAAACAAAAATAACAAAAATATCAGACATGGTATTTATTTTTAATAAAGAGCATTCTTTAAAAGTTTTTTTTTGCCTTTTCAACTTCTTTCACACATTAAAAAAGATAAGCACAACATAGAATAAAGCATTCAATTAATGTGCATATTAAAATATTAATGGTACAGAATTCAACTGTAGTTTTACATTTAAAAAAGTTATCAAATCCACATATATTATGGTAAAATTTATTTTATCAGTATTCCTCAGCCATGGCTAGATTCATTCCCTGTCCTTCTAAACAAACCAAATTCACAGCAGAAATGTTGATCTGCCCATCTAGTGGAACTTCTGCTTTTGTGGTACCAGTAACTGGGGAGGGCTACTCTAGGGTGATTAAAGCAGGATCAAAAGGGGAACTAATGACCTAATATTTTCACTTCTTCATAGAAAATGTCAATTGTTTTCTTTATTTAAAAGCTATTTCAGATTCTTTATATCTACTTCATATTCCACTACTTCTCCTAACATTCATTAAAATAGCTGTACCAGAAGTTCTTTACTGAGAGAAGGAAACATTGCTACCAACATCTTTCCTTAGGAGAAGTTAGTGGAGGGAGGTAAGAATAGAGTTTTGGTAGAGAAAATATGAGGTAGAGGAAAGCCTTAGATTAGGAGCCAGGAAATTTGGGTTTTAATCTTTGAACCTTTGCTCTGTTACTTAAATGCTGTGAAACTGTGGACAAGTTATTTAAGTCTTTCTGAGTCTCAAGTTTCTTCATCTGACAATAAAGATAATACCTTCCTAAATATGTATATAAACTAAAGAAACACAAAATATTATTTAAGTGGTAAAACTGCACATATTTATATAAGGTTGACTTGTTTTTTGCAGTAGGAAAGGAAGAAAACACACAACTAAGAGAATAAACATATGGAAGGAAGGTTAATTTTCTTTACTTCTTAGCACAGTATCAAAATGTAGTTGGGCCCTTCTTCAAATTCCCCTCAGAACCCAGCTTGGGGAACAGTCATCTATAGAAGAGAGATGACGTAAGTCTTTGTGGATATACAGGAGCGACCATGAAAGAGGAACTAACTTCTGACACCTCTACTCCTCACAGCCAGATGAAGCAGCAATCTATTTGTTTCCCATAAATCATTAGGCACACTCAAAATTGGAGCATGTACTAATTTGCAAGATTCCTTGAACAGATAATCGTATAACTGCAATGAAAACGTAACCTCTCTCTAATCTTACCGATGAATTAATGCATGCGAATGCAGGTAGGCTAGCCCTTGTAAAGCGCCATGAGTAATGGCTGCAATCTCCACTTCCTGAAGTGGTTTCTTATGAACTGAGGAAGGAAAAAAAGTCAGTAACAGATGATCAGTTTCATTCTTTTTTATTATCTTATACATTCATACCAAACTGATTTATGTACTTTCTCAATTGACAGTTTGGAAACACATTTACTAAATACACGAGATACATATTTTCTACAGAATAACAATAAATAATCAGAGAACAAGGAAACCAAGTGCATTAAAAACAAAAGAAAACAAATAAACCTCTCAAAACCAAACCAAACCTGCTATCATTGAATGATGCATTGTTAATTTACTTGTTGGTTGTGTAAGTTCAAAGCCACACTGATTCCAATAAACAGGACCAAATTTACCAATTCCTTCTGACATTTTAAATGCCTGGAGTGTTTTAAGTTACAATGTTCTCCTTGGCCAAAATAAATAAATAAATCTGTAATTACCCCTTCTAACCACAGGTTTTCATTACTTGTGAAAGCAGCTAGTAAGTAATTTCCATTCAGAGATGAACAATAATATAAGAAAGTGTTTCATTTTTAATATAAATTATTACACAGTCTCTGGCTATAGCAGCATTTGCAGAGAAGATCTGGGTCAGTCCAGACATTTAAAAGGGTTAAATATGAATATAATTTGTTACCATCGACCTCCTGTTCATACATACACATGAATTTGATGTCCTTTCCTACACATACCACACCAAGTCAGCCAAACATATTAGCAGTGTCATGAACTGAAACAGCAGGAAGACTGCTAATCACCCCCCACAGACTTTCAATGACACTACAGAGACAAATTTTAAATAATTTATCAAAAACATCATCCAAATCATCATCCATTTACTTTGCCCAAACTGTGTATCAACATACGAACAGATAACATTCCAGTCAAGGTAAAGCAGAAAGGAAGGACTAGTGCTTTTAGTCTTACCTTCTAACAAATCTGAAGCTGAGCCTAAGCAATATTCCATCACCAACTGTAACAGATTTTAAAAATAGCCAGAATAATGAAGATTAATAAGGAAATTGTTAAAAAAAAATACTCCAAGGAACCAAGAACACAAAAATACTAGTGTAATCAATATTATGATCTACCTCAACCTGGATTAAATTTTGATTATCTGGTACTAATTGATTTTTACAATTTTCATTTAAAAAAAAATCTCTCCTTGGAAATGGTCTAAGAAATAAGGGGACTGGAAATGGAAACATTTACTGTCAATGATCAAGCTGAAATTACCAATGTATTTATGTACATACTAATTTCCATACTACCTGTTTCAGAAAGGATTTAAGGTGATTTAGGGTGCAGTAGAAATTAAATTTTGTACCTTAGAAAGTGGCAAACAAATACATGAGGCAGAGAAATCTATACCAGGAAATGCTAGTCAAATAAAACAAACCAGTAGGTAGTAAACTACTTATTTCCATATGTTGTTTAGAACTAAATCTAAAGATAAAGGCAGCTTTATATTATTACACTACCTTGAATCCCTGAGAGATACATGATATTTAAATGTGTATCTCTCAAAATATTTCTAGAATGTTAAAATACTACAATTTTTTGAAAGCAAAAATGAAAAAACTCTTTACTCTCATCCCAAATTTTTTAGCTGTCCCAGACTACTGATTTGCAGCCACGGCCAGATCTATGAGTGTTCAGTGATCAACCTACTCATAAGTACGCACACACACACACACCCCCAAAATTTTGTTATTCTAAAAATCAACACATGCTCATTATGAAACATGATTTCCCTATAATCACCTAGATGCAATCAATATCAAAACATTTCTTTCTGTTTAAAAAAATTAATATGAAGACATATTTATGTGTTATATACCTTGGATTACTAGAATAATTGAGAACAATATTAGAATCTTAGAAACTTTGTTTCGGTGATCTCAAGATATACATTATAGTGTTCTGTTTGACATTAAAAACAAGCATTCTTTTAAAACCGTATTTTTATTTCATATTGTGAAATGAAAGTTTCCACATAAATGAACATTATAGATAATGAATATTAGCCTTTATGTGCACAATTTATTTCCTTTATCAATTTGATGAAAAGTCTTCTAAATTCTACCACACACTCTTCTAGTTCCTTCAACTGAATAATTGATAGGCATATATACTGTCTTTAAGTATACTGAATATAAATATAGAATTTTAAGAACTGAAAAGACTGAATACATCTATATTTATGCTTATATTAAGATGATATATTTTTAAAAGATTATATATTAAAAAATAGCATTTTTCTCATAAATATTCTTTTCCCTATTATTCTATAACAGAAGGGCACTAAACAGCTCTAGTTGTTCAGCCTTTAAATTATTATATCTGCTTTCCAGCTTCCCTCACTTTTTTCCTATAGTCAAATTATTCTTGTAACTGTTTGTATATATGCATGTCTCCAGTAGCTCAGTTCCTATGAGGTCTTTTAAAGTAGTCTATCAAATTAGTTGTAGACCAAAACCAGATAATCAAGCTTATTAGTTATTCTATGTACTCTAAGAGTATATAGATTTCAAGAGAGCTTGGAAGATAAGATTGTAACATGAGATTTAGCACTTGATTTTATAACATTTATTTAGTCTACTCAAAATCCTTTTCTTGATGCGTCTAAGATAGCTGAGGCTTCCAGAGGACAGATTTCTAGACAGCGAGATACTCCTTTGATTAATTTTCTTCTGCTTAGAAAGAAAGCAATAAGCGCTATATATCTTAAGAGTATGTTAATAGAAATGTTTATTTTTAGTTATATTTTTGAAACTCTATCTGGGAACAAAAATTTCGCTTCCTAATTGGAGATCACATACAGTAAAGAACTTGGTACACGGTAAGCACTCATCAAATACCAGTTAATTTGGGCATTAACCTGGAATGTACAACCTGATAAGGGACAAAGCGTAACATTTTCGTGTTCTAAATGCTGCTTAATATGCCAAATTTTAAAAAGGAACCCTTATTTTTCTTGTTGGAGCAATGAAAATTGTCTAAAATTGAGAGTGATGATGATTGTACAACTATATGAAGATACTATGAGAAAATGATTATTTTGGATAGAATATATGTTATGTTAACAAATATCAACAACATCTGCAGATTCAAAATACATAAATATTAAATTAAAAAAGATCATAACAAACTGAACTGTATAGGACGTTGTATTTTTATGTAAATTCAGTGGTCCATGTAAAAAGCAAACATCTAAAATTTTGTCTTACAATGCTTAAATCTGGCTTGAGATGCTGTCATTCCTAAAAATCAACATAAGTAAAACTCTAAACAAAAAAAGAAACAAACACATATGAAAATAAATTAAGAAGACAGAGTGAAACAAAAGACTGTTTCAGTTTAATCATCTGCTAGGTGTCCTGTTTGGTGTAAAATAGACAGTGATGGTAATACCAAGCACAGTTTTAAATATTGGGGGAACTGGATTGTGCAATGGGACATGAAAAATAAAAAAATTCTAGGACAACAGTAAAAGACCCTGCCTTTTACTTTAAAAAAAAATCATTACAAAATGATGCTAACTTCTCACTATTTCTTTGCTGTGAGTATTTACAGAATGGAATTTCTCAAAAGCTGGATATAACTTTTTAATCTTATGGAATGTGTACCAAATGTTAAACACTGATAACGAAAGTCAAATGTGACAGAAATGAGATTGATAATTTTACAGATCAAATAAATAATAAAGGACCTTGACTTACCCAAGCAGTGTGCTCTTTCAAGTAACAACCTTTGTACTCAATGGTATTAGGATGCTTCAATTGTCGTAAAAATTTGACTTCCTTAAGAATATCTTGCCATTTCTATTGAAGTCAGAAAGTAAATATTTAAATTTTAAATTTTAATTTTAAATGGAAAATAGTATTTTAATCAAGTGTACATACATATAATATTCTTTTATTATTTTAAATGGACACAAAGAAAATACTTGACAAATAAAGAAGCTATTTAAACTTGGGCTATCTCTTTAGTTTGAGCACACAAATATACCCATTACCAAATATACAAAGCCAGTACATTAACCCATGTGCTGTCCCACAAAATAGTTAACCCAGCTAGAATATTTAGAATGTTTATTACAACCATGAAAACAGGGGTGGGAGGGGGTAGGAATTGTGATAAAGACATCAAAGAACTTTGTTTCTACTGTCAAAGTCACTACTAATGTGCTTATGTCAGTTTATGTAAAGAACTGTCTTTATCTTACCTCATATGTTTGCTTTCCACTATAAGACATTTTCTTAACTGCCACCACTTCGTTGGTATGAGCATTTGTAGCCTGTGTTAAAAGTATAGAAGAAAAATAAAAAGAATGCTGCTACAGTCAGTTCAACTTAAATATCTGACTAGAGACTTTTAAAAAGTAATATTCTCACACTTCATTGTCACAGTTCAAAGATACTACAACGTTTGACAGGCTTGAAAGCCCACCTTAAGGTACAGCCTCTCTTTGTCCCTTTCTGTATACATACAAAAATTCTAGTGTAAAAAAGGATTAGGGTTTAAAATATATATTGAATCAAGCAAAAAAAAAAAGGGCCATTTTTCCAAAATCACCATACTGGGCTTACCACATAGAATGTGCATCAATGTGCAATAACAGAGAGCTAGTTAAATAAATGTGGTATGGTCATATAATGAAATAACCATTAAAAGAATAAAATCATCTATACGTACATATGAAAAGATATCAAAAATATCAAGGAAAAAAACAAACTCTATAGTACGATCTCATTTTTGTAAATAATATGAAGTGAGCACATGAGCAGAAAAAAATTTTGGAAGCATTTATACCAGCAATAATCTCCAGAGCTATGCTGTCCACAGAACTTTCTATGATGATGTAAATGTTCTATATCTGCACTATCCAAAATGGTAGCATGTGAAATCAAGGAAATGAATTTTTAATTTTATTTAATTTTAATTAACTTAAACTTAAATAGTTACATGTGGTTACTGCCTACTGTAATGAACAGTGCAACAGAAAGTAAAATTACCCTGAAAAGAGACTTTTCCTTTCAAGGTCACATATTTTATAACATTGTATAACATATATGCATAGATACATAAAATACGAGTATGTATGTATGTGTGTATATATTTTCATGTATAAAGGTTACCTCGTCTCAATTATCTCTACCTATCTTTTCTGTGCACAAATGTATTATTTTATTCAAAGAACACCTGAACACCATGAATAACTCAGGTAATAGTCTTTTCCTCTGAATTTATTTAAGAAATTAACTTTGAAACTTTCTTCAGATTTGCAGAAAAATAAATACAGGACAATAAATGATGATCTAATTTTTACTTTCAATTAATAACAGGGCTCTGCATCCGTGACATATCCCCTAACTAAGTAAGCTTTTTCGGTTCTATTTTTGTGGATGAATAAAGCTACAGTAATGGTTCTGAGGTAAAAGATTGGCTCAATGTAATTTTCTCACAAAATCAGTGCACTAAATTTAGAAAAAACAAATAATCATTTTCTAAAATACAACCGATTAAAGAACCTCCTCATGTATAACAATGGTTTGTGATTTTAAAAAAAGCTAATTCAAACAAGAAACATTAATTTACTGAGTAAAAGAATCCTACCCCAGATTCTTACTGAATGCCAAAATGCAGATACAATGAACATATACTAAAAAAGTTTTTTACAAGTCCTAAGATAAAAGTTCCTAATATACCAACAGTCTACTAGCTATAGTTTTCAAATCTTTTCTACAAAAGGATTCTACAAAAGCATTTTTTTGATATTTTATGCATCACCATATATATTTTATACCTAATGGAAGGTAAATAGATTGACTTTTGTAAATAACAAAATATTTCTCATGTTTTGCTGACTTTTAAAATTTAAGAAAGAAAGTGCTTATGTGACAGCAACAAAAAACAACTGATGTAAATTCAGTATTGAAATGAAGGTTAAAGGGACTAAATCAAAAAGCAGGTATTTCTGGCACAGATCAGTATATTTGCAGCTTAAGGAGTCTTGGAAAGATTTAGGAAATAAATGAAAAGGAATTTAAACTTGTAACTCCTGAACCTTTATAAAAAGAGCAAAAACCTCACATAAATGGAATCACAGAGTACATATCTAATTGCTCAAAGACATTATTTACATCATTGCTGATTTGGAGCTAGAGAAATGAAAAAAGAGTCACCCTAAAATAATAAGCTATTTATTTTCATTTATATTGGAGTAGTCATAAATCAGAACTTGATAAGTCCACTTGCTTATAGGAATTATCTACTAGGGCAGAGATTTGAAATTTCAAAAATATTTCCATGTTGCTTTTTCTATAGACATGAAATTTTTAATGTAGCTTTTCACTGGTAAAAGTTCAGAGCAAGTTACACTGAAACAAATAAAATCAATATTTTAATAAAGAGGAAGGAAGCTACTTCTGCTTTTTAGTACTTCATACTATGTTATGAATGAATATAGCCTCTATACAGTTCAAGTTTTATTTTTGAAACTTACATTCTTGCTTAACACCTCCAATAGTCTTGATGGTTTCACGAACTTTTTAAAAAATAATCCCCACCCCCACCCCCAAATACTTACCAGGTGTCCACAATTTGTCAGGTACTGGGTTAAGTGCTGGGGATAGAACTGTGAGTAAATATAGCCAATGCCCATATCTTCTCTAGTAGAATAGACAGGAAAACAAATAGAATCACAACAAACAAATGTAACCTTGCAACAGTGATACATGTTATAAAGAGGAGTGTGCTGGTTTGAAAGGATGGATGCCCCCTAGAAAAGCCATGTTTTAACCAAAATCCTATTTCATAAAGGTAGAATAATCCCTATTCAATACTGTATGTTTGAAACTGTAATCAAATCATCTCCCTGGATGATGTGATTTAGTCAAGAGTGGTTGTTAAAATGGATTAGATGATGACATGTCTACACCCATTTGGGTGGGTTTTGATTGGCTTATTGGAGCCCTATAAAGGAAGAAACGTTTTGGAGAATGGGAGATTCAGAGAGAGAACAGCACCAAAGCACAGTCCAAAGCCAGCGACCTTTAGAGATGAAGAAGGAAAACACCTCTGGGGAGCTTCATGAAACCAGAAGCCAGGAAAGAAAGCTAGCAGATGACACTGTGTTTGCCATGCACCCTTCCAGCTGACAGAGAAACCGTGACTGTGTTCACCATGCGCCTTCTCACTTGAGAGAGAGACCCTGAACTTCACTGGCCTTCTTGAACCAAAGTATCTTTCCCTGGATGCCTTTGATTGGACATTTCTATAGATTTGTTGTAATCGGGACATTTTCTCAGACTTAGAACTGCAAACTAGCAACTCATTAAATTCCTTTTTTAAAAGCCATTCTGTTTTCGGTATTATTCAAGCTAGAACAAGGAGTATGTGTTATTTTGAAAACCAAAAATGGGACGATGTTGTGTAAGGAAATCAGGGAAGGCTTCCCTGAAGAAATGAGGTTTAAACTGAGAGCAAAAGGACAAACAGGGGTTTAGAAGGCAAAGAGGAAGGGAAAAAAAGAGAACAGTTTGTGCAAAGATCCTATGATGGGTGATCAAAGAAAGCAACTATAGCTAAAGCTGAAAGGAAATATAGTCCAGGTGTAGCAAGGAACCATATCATGAAGGGGCTTGTAGGTTGGGTACATTACGGATTTTGATCTTTAGCCTAAGACCAAGAAGAGAGTCACTGAAGATTCTATGGCAAAAGGGTGATGTGGTTAGATTTACCTTTTTTTTTTTTTTTACCAAGTTCAGTGCAGTGTGGAAAACAGATGGAAAGAGACTAGAGTGGATACACAGAAATCAGTCAGAAAGCTATTGCAGTTGTCCAAGTAAGAGACATTAGAGGTTTCCTAGTAATAGTGGTACAAATAACAAAAGGAAGAATCTAACAGTACGGAAAGAGCAACATGCATAAATGTTACTGTGGCCAGTGGGAAAATCCATCTTTAAGGTACTACCTACATGATCACTATAAATAATAGGTTACTAAAGTGGCAGTTAATTCCTCTTTAATTTATTTCTTTTAGTGACATAGGTTTAAATGGGCCTGTACTTTTCACTTTTGTATTTGGGCAATATCAAGTTAATGATTACATTTCAATATCAAAGCCAGGCAGGTACCTTTATAATGTCCTTAGTCTGTCACATCAAGTAACATATATTTAGTGCTTACTGTGATCAAGGCATTGGGCTAGTGTCTAGAGTTGTAAAGAAATATAAGCAATAGTTCTCATCTTCAAAAGGCATATACTCTAGCCAAATATGACTCAGCTTCCAAAGCAAATACATAACTAGCTCTTCTTCAAGGTAAGTTTCATTTGCTCCTATTACAAATGGCCTCCTAGTAAGTTTCAAAGCCTGCTCGGTTTATTGTACTTATTCTAAAACATTAAAACTTAGAGAAGGGGATGCCTACTTTTTAAAACAGAAGAGTCCAAAACAGATTGAAATACTCCTTTGACTCTGGCCAAGAGAGATTCTGAGAGAATGAATTAGTTAAAAAGTAATACCATGCAAGTGTAGTGGTTTGAAAGGATTTATGTGCCCTAGAAAAGCCTTGTTTTAATCCTAATCAATCTTGTGAGAGCAACAGTTTCTTCTAATCCCTATTCAGCACTATAGTTGGAAACTTGATTAGGTTATCTCCACAGAGATGTGGCGATCAATTGTGGGTATTAAACTTGATTAGATGGAGATGTGTCTCCACACATTCTACGTGGGTCTTGATTAGCATACAGAATCCTATACAAGAGGAGACAGTTTGGAGAGAGTTCTTTCTGGGAACAAGGAGAGAGCCACAGAACCATGACAGAAGGATGAAAGAACCACAGAGTCTACCAACCAGTGACCATTGGAGATGAAGAAGGAAAATGCCACCTGGGGAGCTTCATGAAGCAAGAGGCCTAGAGAGAAAACTAGCAGAAGCTGCCATGTTCGCCATGTGCCCTTCCACTGAGAGAGAAACGCTGAACATCATCAGCCTTCTGGAACCAAGGTATCTTTCTGTGGATGCCTAGGATTGGACAGTACTATAGAATTGTTTTAATTTGTACAATTTCACGGCCTTAGAATTGTAAACTAGCAACTTATTAAATTACCCTTTTTAAAAGCATTCCATTTCTGGCATATTGCATTCTAGCAGCTAACAGACTAGAACACCAAGTAAGAAAAGATGATCGAAAAATGCATCTCTGAGCAAAATGAACTGGTCACAAATACATACAGAACGTTTAAAAAGTTCAAAAGTAGGCAAAACCAAACTACATTGTTTAGGGGCACAAAAGAATGTAGGTTAAATATAAAGAAAAAACAGAAAACAATCAGCATAAAAATCAGGATAGCAGATACTCCTGTCGGGAGGGAGAGGGTTGTGACTGAGAAGGATACAAGGGTAGCTTCTGGGGTGCTGGCAATATTTTATTTCTTTATCTGGGAGGTGGTTAAACAGGGATTTATCTTTTAATTAATCTCTAAACCACATATTAAAAATGTGAGTGCATTATGCATGCTTCCATGTGTATGATATATATATGTCATTAAAAAGTGATTTTTTAAAGAAGTGTCTGAATGAGGAAGACAGTCCTTTGAGTAGGCCTTAAGCTATGGATGGTAGTTAATGATAAAATGCACCTGAGGGGTAGCTGATTATTAGAGGGGGTGGAACAGGGTAGGGCTGAGTGAGAAGAAAGAGTTCACAGAAAACCCAGACTGAAAATTTGGCTAGAGACAAAAGGGACAAGCTAAAGATCCAATTCTTAAACTCTCTTTGAAAGGAAAACTAAAGATAAGCCCTACCCAGATGGCAGAACGTAAAGGACTACTTCAAAGGAAGAGTCAAATAAAAAAAAAAATGGTGTGACAACAGTTTTAGAAGAGAAACTGGTAATGATTAGTACTTAAATTATTTGCTTTAATGGATCAATATGCCAAAGGAAATATTTGTTACTTTGGTGATGCAAATTTCTAAGGTTATCAAGTTTAAATTATATTTTATATAACAAATTCCAGGTGAATAAGATACATTATTTCTCATTCTTACAGGAACAACATCAAAATTTGTGGAATTTAAAGTGACTCTAGGAGGCTAGCCTTATACCCCTTAACTTAAATAGTTACTTGATATCATTGCTATTAAAAGTCTTTGTCAATTCCTGGTGCCTGCCCATGTAAAAAAACAATTAAAATTAAAAAAAAAAAAGTCTTTGTCAATCCATCAGTCTGAGTAGTCAGCCATCCATTCACCCATCAGACATTTATTGAAGTTCTAATATTGCTAGGCATTATACTGGTTACTGGGGATAGAACAATGAACACAATGAACAAAATCTTTGTCCTCGTGGAGCTTATTATTTAGTGGGAGTGACATAAGTGAATTTAAAAGCCTCATGGATAATTATTTAACTACAACTCTGAAAAATGTACTAAGGTACAAAGTACTAGTACAGAGTTTTCTAAGATCATAACGAAAAGTCCTAATTTAGTGCAGAAGGTTGAATGGGTAACTGGCTATCTTGTGGAAGTAACACTTAAGCCAAAACTTGTAGGATGGAGAAGAGACAGACGGAGATGCAATGTGCAAACTTTCTTTCTGGTGGAGGGGATAGCATATATAAAGGACCTGAGGCAGAAAAGAGCTGGCATATATAGGGAAAATGCACAGGGCTCAACTTCAAATTTATAACTTTTTGTAGTACCTTGACAGCAGTCAGTTGATTTAGACACCACTGACTTGAACAATACCTAGAATCCTGGATAGGCTTTTCAGCAATGACTATTTGCTCCTACTATGAACATCAATTAATTTGCAATACAAGTACTAAAACCAAATGTGTTTTATACGTAATGGCTAGACTGTATAGAGTTTCAACTTTCTTAATCTAATCTATCTAAATGATTCTTTTAAATTACTTACAAAATAAACTGCTCCAAAACTTCCATGTCCAATTTCATGCAAATCAATGAAAAGGTCTTCAGGATCATCTTTGTAGAACAGATCAGCAATCTCTGGGTCCTTTAGCACCCCTTTACGCATGATGACCAGTATTGCACGTCCTTTGCTTTTTGATATCCCAGTCAGTTTTATCTGTCATTGACAAATAGTTTTTGGTAAATCTTCAGCACCTGGAGAGAAATAAGGTTTCCCATCAACTTATTTCTAACACATTTCATTTGGTGACAATACAAATAACAATTAATATTAAAAAGGATGTTGGTTTTACAACTCAATAATAAAAAGACAAAGAATCCACATGAAAATTGGGCAAGGTATCTGAATAGATGCTTCTAAGATATACAAATAGCCTTTAACACAATAAAAGATGCTCAACATTGTTAGTCATTAAGGAAATGCAAATTAAAACAATAGTGAGATACCATTTCATATACATTAAGATGGCCATAATCTCAAAGTCATAACAACTGTTGGTGAGGATGTGGAGAAACTGGAACCCCTGTTTAATCCTGGTGGAAATATAAAATGGTACAGCCATTTTGAAAAGCAGTTTGGTAATTGCTTAAAAAGTTCAACATTTGACCTAGTGATTCTATTCCTAGGTATATACCCAAGAGAAATGAGAACACATGTCCACTTGAATGATCATAGCGCATTTTTCATAATAGCCAAAAAAATGGAGACAGTGCAAATATCCACCATCTGATGAAGTGGAGACAATGCAAATGTTCACCATCTGATTCTAAATAAAATGTGGTATAACCATACAATGAAATATCCTACTATAAAAAGGAATGAAGTATTAAAAAATACTGTAGGATGGGTGAAACTTGAAATGTTATGCTAAGTGAAAGAAGCCCAAATATACAGTTTAGTTGAACCAGAAATACATGGAATCTTGAAAAGGGTTCCTTGTTGGTTTGTCTAGGTTAGTATGATGCCCCAATACATCCCAGAGTAATTCGGTCAGTGAATAAAGAAGTCTGTGCAAAGTCTCTTTGGGGGGCTGGGGAAAAAGAAGTAAATATTCAACTTCCCCATTTGGAGAGTTTCTGATATTCTCGCAAGCAGTGGGGACAATCAAATCAATAGGCTGAACCCTCGATCTTGGGGTTCGCCCCTATGAAACTTATTCCTACTAAGGATAGGAGAGGCCTACTTAAAATTAGGCCTAAGAGTCACCCCAGAAAACATCTTTTATTGCTAAGATGTGGCCTCTCTCTCTAAGCCAACTTGGGAGGTAAATTCACAGCTCTCCCCACTACATAGGATATGCCTCCCAGGAGTGTAAATCTTCCTGGCAACATGGGATAGGACTCCTGGGATGAGATGGGACCCAGCATCAAGGAACTGTGTCTGATGCTCCTCTTATCCAGCGTATGGACAGATGAGTTAAAAAAAAAAAAGGATAAAATAAATTAATAAATAATAGGGGGGATAAGGGGTAAAATAAATTGGGTAGATTGAAATATTAGTCAATGAACGGGAGTATGGGATGTATGAGTTTCTCTTTTTCCTTTTTTTTCTTTTTTTGTATGCTGTATGGTGGGAGTGAAATTTCATCTTTTTCCATGTGACTATCCCGTTACTGCAGCACCATTTGTTGAATTTTGGGGGGGAGGGTAGGGGGAAGTGCACAGGCTGGGAATCAAACCTGGGTCTCCTGCACGGCAGGTGAGAATTCTACCACTAAACTACCCTTGCACTCCTCTCTTTTTTCTTTTTATTTCTTTTTCTGAAGTGATGCAAATGTTGTAAAAATTATCATGGTGATGAATATACAACTATGTGATGATATTTTGAGCCATTGATTGTACATCATGTAGACTGTGCGTGTGAAGATTTGTCAATAAAAATATAAAAAAAATAAAGCTGCTACCAAAAAAAGCATTTTAGCCTAACTAATAATAATAATAATAATGAAATCTCTTATTTATGTGGACATCAGTTATAGTTCTCAGAAGAATCTTGCCTTAATAGTAAGAAATAATTCATTGTAAAATACTGGTCTGTATTACCTAACAAATCTTAAGGTTCAAATTGTTTCCAAGTAACTTAACTGTATCCTGGAACAAAACCCAAGAATATTTAAGGAAATAAAAAAAAGATCTAGTAGCCAAAAAAGTAAAGTTCACAATCTCTAACATATACCAAAATGACCAAGTATCCAAAGAAGCAGGAAAACATGATTCCGAATAAGGAGAAAAATCAATTTAAACAAGCTCAGAACTGACATAGATACTAGAATTAGCAGGCAAGGATGTCAAAACATTTATTATACTGTGTTCTGTATATTTTAAAAGTTAGAGGAAATATTGAACATGTAATAGAGAAATGTAAGATATAAAGAGACCCAAATTGAACTTCTAGAGGTGAAAGCAACAATGTCTAAGATGAAAAATACACTGCATTGGATGAGACTGCAAAGGAAAGATTAGTGAACTTGAAAACAGTGATTTAAGCTATTCAAAATAAAAAGGAGAGGGAAAAAAAAGACAAACAAGGAAAAACAAATTATAAAACCAAACAGACCATCAGTGAGCTGTGGGACAACTTTAACTAGCCTCGTATGAGTCTAATCAGAATCCCCAACAGAAAGAAATATTTGAAGAAATAATGGTGGAAAATTTCCCAAATTCGTTGAAAATTATAAGTTCACAGATTCAAAAACATCAATGAATCCCAAGGACAAGAAACTTGAAGAGAATTACATCAAAACACATCACAGTAGGATTACGTGAAACTTAAAGAGAAAGTATTAAAAGGAGCCAGATAAAAAAGATGACATAAAGAGGAACGCTGACAAAAACAACAGCAAATTCCTCCTTGTAACTAATAAAAGTGAGAAAAAAGTAGAGCAACATTTTTAAAGAGCTGAAGAAAAAAATCTGACAACCTATAATTCCATACCCAGTAAAAATACCTTTGAAAAATAAGGGTGAAATAAAGACTTTAAACATACAATAGCTGAAGGAATTCATCACCTGGCCATCTGCACTATAGAAAATATTAAAGGAAGTCCTATAAACAGAAGGAAAATCATACCACATGGATATATAGATTTACACAAATGAATGTAAAGCACTGGAAATGGTAGCTATTTGAATAAATATGTAAGTTTTTTTCATTATTTAAATTTTAAAAAAATATAACTGATTGTTTAAACAAAAATAACAACATAGTGGGGATTTTATAACATTTGGTGAAGTAAAATGTATGTCAACACAAAGTTCAGGAGGGGAGAGATTGAAATATAGGGTTGTAAAGTTGCTCTATTATATATGAAGTTGTTCAATAGCACTTGAATGCAGACTGTTTACTATAAAGCCTAAAACAATGAGTAAAATAGAAAAATAAAAAGTGACAGCTAGAAAACAGGGACACAAACAGACATTTGCACACCAATGTACATAGTGGCATTATTCACAATTGACAAAAGATGAAAACAATCCAAATGTCCATCAATGGATGTGTGGATAAACAAAATGTGGTAAATACATATGATAAAATATGTTCTAGTTTGCTAGCTGCTGGAATGCAATATACCAGAAATGGAATGGTTTTTAAAAAGGAGAATTTAGTAAGTTGCTAGTTTACAGTTCTAAGGCTGAGAAAATGTCCCAATTAAAACAAGTCTATAGAAATGTCCAATCAAAGGTATTCAGGGAAAGATACCTTGGTTTAAGAAGGTCAATGAAGTTCAGGGTTTCCCTCTCAAGTGAGAAGGGCACATGGTGAACACAGTCAGAGCTTCTCTCTCATCTGGAAAGGTACATGGTGAATGTGATCAAGGTTCCTCTCTCATCTTGAAGGGCACATGGTGAACACAGTGTCATCTGTTAGATTCTTCTCCTGGCTTCCTGTTTCATGAAGCTCCCTGGGAGGCTTCTCCATCTCAAAAGGTTGCTGGCTGATAGACTCAGCTTCTCGTGGCTATGTCATTGTCTGCTCTCTCAGAATCTCTCAATCTCCAAAATGTTTCCTCTTTTATAGGACTTCAGAATCTAATCAATACCCACCCAAATGGGTGGAGACACGCCTCCAGCTATTCCAGCTTAATAACCACTCTTGATTAAATCACATCTCCAGGGAGATGATCTAATTACAGTTTCAAGCATGCAATACTGAATAGGGATTAGAAGAAATGGCTGCCTTTATCAAATGGGATTAGAATTACAACATGGTTTTTCTAGGGTACATACATCATTTCAAACCAGCACAGAATATTATACAGCAACAAGAAGGAATGAGGTCCTGAATCATGCAACAACATAAACGAACTGTGAAGACATAATGCTGAGTGAAATAAGCCATACACAAAAGGATAGATATTGTTTACTTTCACAAATGTGAATCATCTAGAAAATGTAAACTCAGAGTCTTAAAATGTAAAATATAGAGGACCTAGAGATAGATGGAAGCTAGAGAAGGGGGAGCAGTTACCTAATTATTAGGTAACTGCTATTATTAGACTTATTAATGAGATTGATCTTAAATGTTTGGGAATGGATAGAGATGATGGTGGGATTATAAGTAATATTGGGATTATAAGTAATAGTGCTCCACTGAAGGTGAACTTGATTGAAAGGAGTGGTCTACAGTCACATATCTCACCGATTAATACCACAAACATAAATAAATTCTTGCATGAACTACTACAAACATAGGATACTTGCCCAAAGAGTTAATAGAGAAGAAATTGTTGTGTACCCCAGAAAAGTCATGTTCTTTAATCCTTATTCAGTATTGCTGGGTGTGATCTTTTTGATTAGTAGTTTCCATGGAGATGTATCTCCACCCATAGCTTACTGGAGTTCTTTAAGAGGGAACCATTTTGGAAAAAGCTTTACAGCCCAAACAGCCAGAGACTTTTGGAGATACAGAAAGAAAATGCTCCTGGGGAAGCCTCATGAAATGAAAAGAGAAAGCTAGCAGACCTTGTCATGTGCCTTCCCAGCTGAGAGAGGTGTCCAGAGGCCAAAGACCCCAGCAGACACTAGCCATGTGCTTTCCCAGCTTATAGAGATGTTCCACATGGTATAAGCATGTCTTGAGGGAAGGTAATCTTATTGGTGGCTTAATTTGGACATTTTCACAGCCTTAGAACTGTAAACTTGCAACTTAATAAATTTCCTTTTTAAAAGGCATTCTATTTCTGGTATATTGCATTCTGGCAGCTTTAGCAAACTAAAACAAGTGGTATATAGGATAAAATTACCTATTGCATGCCAGAGACTATATTAAACAGCAATACCTTATTAGTATCACACCAATACTAAGGGTAAATAGTAGATAAGGGATATGGGGTGTTTTGGGTTTTCTTTTATGTGTGGCTGTGTATATCTGTTATTTTTCTCATTGGAACAATGACAATGACTTAAAATTGAGAGTGAGGATCCTTACACAACAAAGGGAGGATACTGTGAGACATTGATTGCATATTTTGGATAGAATATATGGTATGTGAATATATCTCAACAAAACCCACAGAATCAAAAATAAATAAAGAAAGAAAGATTCAAGTGCTGGAGAAGATGTGGAGAGAGAGGCATACCTATTCAATGTTGGCAGGGAAGTAGAATGGTGCAGCCCCTCGGGAGTATGATGTAACAGATCCATAGGAGGCTATCTATAGGTTGCCATAGGATTAGGCAATCCTGTTACTAAGAATAAACTTGGTAGAACTGAATGCAGGGACACAAATAGATATTTGCACACTGATGTGTATGGCAGCATTATTCATGATAGCCAATGAATGGAGGAGGCTGAAGGGACCATTGGCTCAGGAGTGGAAGGACAAGTGCTGATGCATACCTATGATGGAATATTGTGTGGCTATATAAAGGAATGAAGTTGTGAGTCATGCAACGAGGTGAACGAACCTTGAGTACATTATGCTGAGCAAAATAAACCAGAAACAAAAGGACAAATATATGGTCTCACTTAGAAAATGCTTATAAGAAAACTAGGGCCTAGATTGTAAGCTTTTATAGTAGTCACATTCCTTCCTGAGTTTTAAGTGTTATTTCTAAATTCTGAGATGCTATGCTCTTTGGGCATAACTTGGTAGTTCCCTGAATCTAAAGGTTCCTGTGTGACACCTAAGATTCAGAGTTAGAGTTCTACAGCTCTGAAAGGCAGCATTACTCCGTACAGCAACTGTTAAAGAAGGCGAAAAAGAGATCAGACTTCAATTAGAGATATGAATGAAACTGATCTGGATGGGAGTAAGGTAAATGAGAACACAGGGTAAAGGATGAACTGTCTATTTTGAAAACTTCAACTTCTGCGTGAGACCAAAGGAAGAGATGTTTATTTTGTCTCAAATTTAAATTTTTTGTAGCACACTATCTAACGTAACTGGTCTTGCCAGTTTATACAACGTAAAAACATGGAGTCTAGAATAGAGAATGAGATCTGATGATTCTGTATAGCTTAATGTAATGACATGATACAGTCCAGAGTATTTTGGCAAGATAAAAAAGCATTTGTAAAGTCTCTTGAGGGACTGGAGAAAAAATATGGAACTTCACCACCTGGGAAATTCTTGATATCCTCTCAAGCACTGGGACACCCAATTTAATAAGCCAAACCCTCAATTTTGAGCTGGCCCTTATGAAATTTATTTCTGTAATGGTAAGTTAAGCCTATTTATAAACACACCCAAGAGTCATCCCCAGAAAACCACTCTTTTATTGCTCAGATGTGGCCTCTCTTTAAGCCAAACTTTGCATAAACACTCATTATCCTCCCACCTACACAGGACATGACTTTCAGGGATGTAAGTGTCCTTGGCAACACGACAAATGACTCTAGGGATGAGCCTGGCCCTGGCATCATGGGATCGAAAATGCCTGTTTGACCAAAAGGGAAAAAGAAATGTAATAAAATAAGGTTTCAGTGACTGAGAGATTTCAAATAGAGTCAAGAGGTCATTCTGGAGGTTACCCTTATGCAAACTTAAGCCAGATATTACAAACTGCCATGTTATGCCAAGCCCCAACTAGTGCTATTCCTGAAAACCCTAAAGAAAACCGAGGGCTCTATCCAAGATTCTACAAAAGTTTTACTTAAGTTTATTTTTCAGAATTCAAACCTTAAGACTGTTTCTATGTCAGAAAAGCCCCCAAACTTCAGAGGTACCAGTCTCTCCCAGAACATCAACCAATTGCATCCCCCTACCACCTAATATTGACACTCCTTTTCAACATGAAGAAGTTAAAAATGTTCATTGCCAAAATATTCCTGAAGATTGAGAGAATAATCAAATGAAAGGGAGGAATGATAACAGAGAAGTTAGGATTTAATAAAGGATAACTACAGAATCATTATATAGATATTTCTTTTTAATTTCTAGTGTAATAGAACAGCCAGAAGGAAATACGTGAAATTGTGGAACTGTAACCCATACTATAATTTGAAATCTGCTCTAGAACTATTTGTTAAACTGTATTTTGAAATCTATCACTTTTCAGTATATGCTACATTTCACAATTAAAAAATGTTAAAAAGTTATAAGTAATAAGCCAACAAAGGAGATAAAACAGAGACACAAAAATAATCAGTTAATCCAAAACAAGGTAGAAAAATAGGAAAAAGGGAATAAAAAGCATATTGGGGGGTAAAGAAAACAAATAGCAAGATTAGAGATTTAAACGAAACCACATTAATAATCACATTAAAAGTAAATGTCTAATTATATCAATTAAAAGGCAGAAATTGTTGGATTGGATTAAATAAGCAGTGCATACCTATATGGTGTCTATAAGAAACTCACTTTAAAGATAAAAATGCAAATAAATTAAAAGTAAAGGATGGAAAGTGATATAACTTTAGCCAACAGAAAGCTAGACTGGCTATATTAATATTAGATAAAATAGATTTCAGAGACAAGAATATTACTATGGACAATGAAGGCCATTTTATAATGATAAAGGGATCAATTTATTAGGAAGATGCAATAATCCTAAAGGTCCAGCCACCTTATAACAGAACTTTAAAATACATGCACAAAAACTGAGAGAAATATAGAGAGAAATAGAGCAATCCACAATTACAGTCAGAGATTTCATTATCCTTCACTTAGTAATTGATAGAACAAGTAGACAGAAAACCAGTAAAGATACAGACCTGAACAACACTATCAACCAGCTCCATCTGATCGCTCCAGAGCACTCCAACCAATAACATGAGGTTACTTATGCTTTTCAAGTGAAAGCAGAACGTTTACCAAAATAGACCATATTCTGGGCCATAAAACAAAACTCGAAATAAATTAGAAGGGTTTAATTCATTCTAAGTATATTCTCTGAGTAAAATGGAATTAAATTAGAAATCAATATCAGGCAGATATCTGAAAAATCTCCAAATATATGAAATCAAAATAACACACCTTTAAATATTCCATGGTCAAAGAACAAATCAAGAGAATTTTGAATTAGAAAGTATTTTTAATTAAATTAAAATAAAAGTACAACATGTCAAAATTGTGGAATGCCACTACAGCAGTATTAGAGATATTTATAGCACTGAACTCCAAGCTTAGAAAACACAAAATGCTTTAAATCAATCACCTCAGCTTTTACCTAAAAAGCTAGAAAAAAAAGAGCAAATTAAACTAAAGAAAGAAGAAAAGGAAATAATAAAGATTAAAATGGAATCTAACAAAAAAGAAAAAATAAACGAAAACAGAAGATGGTTCTTTGTGAAGAAGAATTAAATTGATAGACTGCTAACAAGACTGATGAAGAAAAAGACAAAAGAAACAAATTACCAAATACCAAAAATGAGAAGCATGATATAATACAGATTCTACAGATATTAAAAGGATATCTGGGACAGGGATTTGAACAGATATTTGTTCACCAATCCATAGCAGCATTATTCATAATATCCAAATAATAGAAGCAACTCAGGTGTCCTTTAACAGATGAATAGATAAACAAAATGTGATAGATACACACAATCGAACATTATTCAGTAGTAAAATGGAACAAAGTTCTGATACATGCTACGATGTGGATCAATCCTGAAGACATCATGTTGACTGAAATAAGCCTGGCACAAAAAGATAAATATTGCATGATCTCACTTATATGAAATACTTAAAATAAACAAATTAATAGAATCAGAGGGATGATGATTTACCAGGGAGGATAAGCGAAATGGGGAGTTATTGCTTAATGGGTACAGTTTCGGTATGAGGGGATGAAAAAGTTTGGACAACAAGCCTGATGACTAACAAAATTTTATGAAAGTAATTAACAGGACTCAACTGTACACATGGAAATGGTCAAAATGGTGAATTATGACTTGTCTATAGTAGTACATGTCTGTACTACTATAACAAAAAATTTTAAAAAGGATAATCAGGGAATATTCTGAACAACATTACACAAATAAATTAACGAACTTAGATGAAATAGACAAATTCTTTGAAAGACATTAAGTCATGAAAGCTCACTCCGGATGAAATAACTTAAACTGCCCTTCATCTATTAAAGTAATTGAATTAGTAGTTTAAAAACTACCACAGATTGAGAAAACCTACTCAACCAAAAGGGGGAAGAGAGAAATGAGACAAAATAAAGTGTCAATGGCTGAAAGATTTCAAACAGAGTTGAGAGGTTATCCTGGAGGTTATTCTTACACATTATAGATATCACCTTTTTAGTTAAGGTATATTGGAGAGGCTAGAGGGAACTGCCTGAAAATGTAGAGCTATGTTCCAGTAGCCATGTTTCTTGAAGATGATTGTATAATGATGTAGCTTTTACAATGTGACTATGTGATTGTGAAATCATCTTGAAATTGGGACTGCATAATTGTGAAAACCTTGTGTCTGATGCTCCTTTTATCGACAGTATGGACAGATGAGTAAAACATATGGCTTAAAAATAAATAATAGTGTGAACAAATGTTAAACTAAATTTAGTAGATTGAAATGCTAGTGATCAATGAAAGGGAGTGGTAAGGGGTATAGAAAAAAAATAGATATACAAAGGCTAAAATATATTGGGTAGATGGAAATACTAGCAGTCAACGAGAGGGAGGGGTAAGGGGTATGGTATGTATGGGTTTTTATCTTTTTATTTCTTTTTCCAAACTGATGCAAAAGTTCTAAGAAATGATCATGGTGATAAATATACAACTATGTGATGATATTGTGAGTTACTGATTATATACCAAGAAGGGGATGATCATATGGTAGGAATGTTTGCATTTGTATGTTGTCATGTTTAAAAAAATTTTTTTTAATAATAATAAATTTTTAAAAATGCATTAAAAAACAACTGCCCACAATGAAAATCACAGGTCCAATTGTTGGCTGAATTCTATCAAACATCTCAGAAAAATATACTTCCAATTATTCAGAACACTTCCCTAAAATGGAAGAGGAGAAATACTTCCTAGGATTAATTCTATAAGAATACATTACAAAGATTTCTTAGTACAAAACAAAACACAACACATAAAACAAAAAGTTGATAAATTGCACTAACAGTTGAAAACATCTGCTTTTTTGACAGACACTTAAGGGAATGAAAAACAAGCCATAGACTGAGGGAACGTTCTGGCAAAACATATCTTATGATCGACTTGTATCTAGAATATGTACAGAACGAGCAAAACTTAATAAAAAGAAAACAACCTAATTTTTTTTAAATGAGGAAAATACTGAACAGACACTTCTCCAAAGAAGATATAAGGACAGCAAATAAGCAAATGAAAATATGCTCAATACCATTATTAATAAGGGCAATACAGATTAAAACCACAATGAGATAATACTACATACCTATGACTGTATTAATGCCTATTAGAATAGATAACATTAGAAAGACTGACCATACCAAGTGTTGGCAAGGATGGGGAGTAACCGGATCTCCCATATACTGCTGGTGGGAATGTCAAATCAAACAACCACTTTGAAAAACAATTTGGCAGTTTTTTAAAAAAGTTAAATATATACCAACAGATGATCCAGCCATTCTATTCCTAAGTATTTACCTACAAAAAATGAAAGCTTACGTCCATATAAAGCCTTGCATGCAAATGCTCATAACAGCTTTATTTATTAATTTATTTTTGGGCTTAAAACAACAGAAATTTATTCTCTCATAGTTTTGGAGGCCAGAAGTCTAAAACCAAGGTGTTGTCAGAGCTGGTTCCTTCTAAAGGCTCTGAGCGAGAAACTGTCCCATGTCTCCCCCTTAGCTTCTGGTAGTTGCCAGCAATCCTTGGTGTTTGCTGGCTTGTGGATGCAGCATTTCAATCCCTGCCTCCATCATTTTCAAAAAAATTAATTTCTTAATTTTTTAAAAATATAACAACAAACGCAAACATTCTTAACATATGATCATTCCGTTCTATATATATAAAAACTAATTCACAATATCATCACATAGTTGCATATTCATCATCATGATCATTTCTTAGAACATTTGCATCAATTCAGAAAAAGAGATAAAAAGACAACAGAAAAAATTCATAAATACAATACCCTTTACCCCTCCCTTTCATTGATCACTAGCATTTCAATTTACTAAATTTATTTTAACCGTTGTTCCCCCTATTATTTATTTTTATTCTGTATGTTTTATTCGTCTGTTGATAAGGTAGATAAAAGGAGCATCAGATACAAGGTTTTCACAAGCACACAGTCACATTGCAAAAGCTATATCATTATACAATCATCTTCAAGAAGCATGGCTACTGGAACACAGTTCTACATTTTCAGGCAGTTCTCTCCAGCTTCTCCATTATGTCTTTTTTTTTATTATTATTAATCAAAAAATGTTTTTAAATACTAAAAACACCAAATGTAAACATTCTTAATTTTTGATCATATATAATCAGTAATTCACAAGATCATCACATAGTTGCATATTAAAAATCATCATTATCATTTCTTGGAACATTTGCATCTATTCAGAAAAAGAAATAAAAAGAAAACAGAAAAAAATTCCTACATACCATACCCCTTATCCCTCCCTTTCATTGATTACTGGCATTTAAATCCAAATTTATTTTAACATTTGTTCCCCCTATTATTTATTGTTATTCCATATGTTTTACTCGTCTGTTGATAAGGTAGATAAAAGGAGCATCAGACACAAGGTGTTCACAATCACACAGTCACATTGTGAAAACAATATTATACAATCATCTTCAAGAAACATGGCTACTGGAACCCAGACCCATCCATTTTC